>NC_072481.1:62844746-63162611 GCF_027574615.1 Eptesicus fuscus
CCCGGTCAGGGCACATGCCCAGGTTTCAAGCTCTATCCTCAGAAGGGGGCATGCAGGAGGCAGCAGATGGTCCTCTCTCATTGATGTTTCTATTTCTCTATTCCTCTCATTTCCTCACCCCTTAAAAAAAAAGAAGTAGGCAGAATAAAGGTCTCCCAACTGCCCTCCCCTGCAGGCCTGGTTCCCCTCAACTGTCCTCCCGTGCTGGCCTGGTCACCCCCAACTGCCCTCCCCTGCCAACCTGGTCACCCCTAACTGCCCTCCTCTACAGGCCTAGTCCCCTCCAACTGCCCTCCCCTGTCGGCCATCTTGTGTGCACATGGGGGTGGCCATTTTGTGTTGGAGTGATGGTCAATTTGCATATTACCTCTTTATTAGATTATATATATATATATATATTTGTTTTTTTAAGTGATTATTGCTATGGCTGACGATTCAGTTGGAGTGCTGTCCCATACACCAAAAGGTAGTGGGTTCAATTCCAGGTCAGGGCACATACCTAGGTTGCAGGTTTGGTCCCAGGTTAAGGGTGCATACAGGAGGCAACTGACCAATGTTTCTCTCACACATAAATGTCTCTTTCTCTTTCTCTCTCTCCCTCCCTCCCTTTCTAAAATCAATAAACATCCTCAGGCAAGGATTTTTTTTTAAAGTGGTTATTACCTCTGAGAAGTGGGATTGGTATAGATGGCAGGAAAGAGCACGTTTATTTTTTATTTTCTATCTATCTGAATTATTTCAAAATTCTATCCAGGTACATGCACTAAAATTCAATTGCTTTTAATCCTAAAAAACATTAGGACTGGCAGCTGACAGTGTAACACTGTAGGAAGATCTCAGGAGATTATAAAAAGCAGTATAAGAACTCAACAATGATTTGAACTAAAAGGCCATCTATACTAATAAAAGCCCAAGTGGTCCTCGTGCCCTCACGCGATGCCCTCATGTTGCCCTCATTTGATGATAACTCCTTACTTCAGTTGATGCTCTCACAAGATGGCCGCCACAAGATGGCTGGCAGGGGAGGGCAGTTGGGGGCGAACCGCCCAGCAGGGCAGGGCAGTTGGAGGCGATCGGGCCAGCAGGGGAGGGCAGTTGGGAGTGATCGGGCTGGCAGGGGAGCAGTTAGGTGTCAATCAGGCTGGCAGGGGAGTGGTGAGGGGGCGATCTGGCTGACAGGCAGCAGCAGTTAGGAACCAGCAGTCCCAGATTGTGAGATAGGGCCTAAACCGGCAGTCAGACATCCCCCGACAGGTCCCAGATTGGAGAGGGTGCAGGCCAGGCTGAGGGACACCCCACCCCTGCACAAATTTCATGCACCAGGCCTCTAGTTTTAAATAAAGGCATAAACTTATTGAGCACTACTGAATACAGCAAGAATCAATTAAAGAAGTTATAGTTATAACTCGGTGATTTAGACAAAAAATGTTTAGTATTTTCTATTTAAAATGGCAAAGATTAACTTTAAAACTATTCTTATCCCAAGTAATATATAACAAATAAATGTGGCCCTTAAAGTATATTGGATTCTGGACAATTCAACTTTGGACACACAAAAAAGAAGTTATTATGTATATTTATGAATAACATATGATAGTCCAATATTTTAACACACTTGTTTTAAAATAATGGCATTAAAATAAGTAATCCTTAAAATTATTATGGTAATAGTATGACACCAAGGTTATAGTATTTTAATAAAAGTTTTACATTTTTGGAACAACTTATTGCATACGCTGTACATGATATAGCAAACAGGAGGAAGAAGACTGAGATAGCCTTCCTACAAATTATTTAAGGTACATTTCTTTTGGCTATTTACTCAGAACATATTCCTATCACATATTCTTTTGGTATTCTTCTAGATTGTTATACAAAAGCTTAACAATTGAAAATTTCACATAAAAACAGCTTTTTATCTGGGTATTTAAAAAACAAGTATTCAAATGAAATAAAAAGGTGCTCTATTTACCAATGTGTATTGCAAAGAAATAGTTAAATACTTTAATATTTAGAAAAACATCAAGAAGTCTGGTTTCCTAATGGCTGCTACATGTTTAAGTTGGTAATTCAAATTTTATTTATAATTTTAAAATTATACATACCATAGATATAAAAGTTTTAAAAAATACATTCCAATTTAATAAAACAAAACGCTTTTAAATGTACATTCAAACGCTGCTGTGATTGCTATAATGACTACCCTGTAGATATACTTAGCCAAAATAAGTTAATTTTTAAAAATCAGTAACATGTAGTATGTTGGCAAGATTTTTTAGAAACAAGTGAGAGTAATTATAAAGTCAATGTTATAAACGTACTATTACAAATAAATATGTTTTATGCATAATTACTTTTTTTTAAGCAGAACTTAAATATCCATAGAATAGGTGAACATTTTTATAACCTAAGTCACCAGTGCAGAAATCTGGACACTTAATCCTTTCAGTTAGAGAATTTCACTTTAAAAGATGACTTCTCACTGGGGATATTGTGACTTTCTGGAAACCAAATATAGTCTACTATTCTACTCAGATGCATCTAGTATTTTGGTTCATTTGTTTCTATGCAATTCCTCCTTTGACTTAAATGTTCTTTCCCTGAAAATAACATTCTTAAGCTAATGATTTTGGCCTCATGACATATATTTTAAAGATACATGTGATTCTGCAACCAATCCTTCCCCCCATTAATAGCTACACATATATGCACTTATAAATATATACATATTTTCAGGATTATAAAAATATTTAATTTCCATAAGCTTAAATAATTACTGTTAATACAGAATACATTAATATTTGTATACTTTTTACTTTCATTTACAAAAAGGTTCTTATATAGCAGCATTTGCATTGCAAATGAAATGTGATCAAGTGGTGTTGCAGTGTACTCATACTGCAAATCCAACTGAGCAGCTGCAATATTCCTCTAAAAGGAACATCTGTTTCAGCTACAGAAGAGCAGTTCCTATAAAGTACAAAAATTGTGAGGGGCTAATAACTTATGTGAATGCTGTAAGTGCATTTAAAGTTATCTCCAAAGAATTGGCAAGATTTATTAAAATATATCCAAGAAGTCCAAGTTATCTTTACCCCAAGTAAAATTTTCTAATAAGGTAAGTAAAAATTATATTGGTGAATATGAGTATTTTTAATTGAATCACATTAACTTATTAGAAATTAACTGAAGGCTTCAAGAATAAAAAAAAATAAAAACATCCCTTGTGAGAAAGATTTGAAACTTTAAACATTATGAAAAAATAAAAATTCTCAAACACTCATACTAAGCTTGTTTTTGTTGAGCTCACGCTCCAGATTTCCAATCAATGTATCAATACTTTCTTGTAGATCTTTGAGATTGACTTTTCGATCCACTGTAGACTCAATTGTCTGCATTGTCAAATATGTCTGAAATGTGCACTCTTTGGACAAGGGAATTGGCTGTTTAATCATTATATCGGGTCCATACATTTTGCTGCAATTTTCTCCATCTTCTGAAGGGACATCATCATAATCCACGTCATTTAAATTTTCTTTTGTATTTAAAAAGTAGTTTTCTCCGCAGCTGCTCCAGTCTCCTGCATAACGATTGCTAAGTGGACTGTCTAACCTGGTGTGCCGTGGCCTAAGTACTCTTGATGAATCGGTACCACTCAAATTTAACATCTGAGGTCGTTCCTTCTTCTTCCTCAAATAATTCAGAGAAGACTTCTGTTCTGGCGATTCTTTGACAGGTAAACGTTGCACTAGAAACAAACAATAAATCTGCTTTGGTGATAGTAATCCAGCTGGCCTTTAAAAAACAGAGCTAAAGATAAGCCACTTAGTAACTACAAACATGCATTAAAACAAAAACATGCACACTATCAAAGAAAGCATTCCATAATTATTTTTTCTATCACCAGACATAATCAAGATTAGGGACAGCGCTAGTAGAATGTACAGTGGTGCTAAGTCATGCCATATCATAACATCCCCAAACAAATCAATTTCCAATGTTGATTAACTTCTGTTAATTATTATCTAGCCGTAATTCAAACAGTAGCTAAGCTGGTAGCTTCTTCTAAATTAAAAGCTACAGCAAAAAGCAGGCAAGGCATGTTGATGTACAAACAAAACAAAACAGAAAGTTCCTTCATCTGCAAACGTCTAAATAAGGCAAGGCATCTAAAGTGCTCACTCTAAAAGTTCTGACCTTTGTGCTTCTTTGCAATTCTATTAGCAGCAGTGTCATAAGTTACTTTACCAAGCAGCCCCAATTTCACTTTGATAAAATGCACGAATACTAGACTTGACTACATGTTACCTGGGTTTGATTATACGGCATTAGCTACTAAGAGTCTTCATTTATTGCCTGAAAATAGTACAGATATTTTATTTTCCCATTCTGGTTAAGTATCTAACAATCTCAAATAACATTCCTCATAGTAAGATTAAATTCTCCTAAGGATATGCATTCTGCTGGCTGTACAGATTACCACAGAGACACACATCATTCCATAACAAACCACTTACTCTTTTGTGTATATTGAACAGAACATTTGTCTGAGACTCTTCAGTATGTAAATCAAACTTAATTTAAATATTGAAGCACGGCTATTAAAACCTGTCCATAACACCTCTCTTTCTGCTTGTTTATTCTCAGTTAATAACTACCTCTCCATCTATATTTCCCTTCTCTAAGGTTCTCTAAGGAACATATCATCATCAACAATGCAGCAACTTTGCACTCTGTAAATAGTAAAGTTGCTGCATTCCTATTGTACAAAATGCTTGCTTCCTACTGTATAAAATAAAATGATGGAAAAACAATACAAACATGCATATGGTTCTAGTTTTCCAGAATTACAGTGATATTATAGCATTTTTCAGAGCTCACATAATATTTTTACTTAGATTTTATTAAAATACTTGGTAACTGTGTATAGATATGTTCTTTAACATTTCTGCTTATCTGCATTTTTATTATGGTTATTATATATCATTATGAATAGGTAAAAGCTCTTTACCTAAAATTTTCTAGAAACTAAAGGTCTGGTATTAAAATTGACCTTTGATAACAGTATTAATAAAGAATGCCCCATGCCATTAACTGATGTAATGGCAGAATGGACATCTGAATTTTTCCACTGTTTAATTATTCATATTGCTTTTTCTTCTCTAGCTTCTTATCTCCACTCAGTCTCCTTGCTTATCTCTCTTCATTTTCTGTGCTATTTCTGTTCTTACTGCTTAAGTGCCATGCCTGTTGTTTTCAACAACCTATTAGAGTATTCTGCTTATCTTGAGGTCACCTGGTTTGTGATCCAAACCAAAGCAAAACATTTCTGACTCTGTGTCTGAGCTTGTGTTACTTTTCTGATATTCACCTGTAAACCCTATATGTATTTTACTAATCAAGTCCTTATTCAAACATTATTTTTGTATGTTTTCTTGGGAAATATTTAAGAAACTGATTATAATGATAGTCATATCTTTTAGACTAAAAATACAATTTCTGAAAAGTCAACCTCACTAGCTTCTTAAACTACTGATGGTGGAATGGTTTCCTATTAATTATGCAGAGAAAATGGCTAATTTTATTTATTTTTATTATATTCTTTTTTTATTTCAGAGAGAGGAAGGGAGAGGGAGAGAGAGAGAAACATCAATGATGAGACAGAATCACTGATTGGCTGCCTTCCTCATACCTCCTACTGGGGATCAAGTGGGAAACTAGGCCATGTGCCCTGACCGGGAATTGAACTGTGACCTCCTGGTTCATAGGTTGATGCTCAACCACTGAGTCACACTGACTGGGCGAAAATGGCTAATTTTAACCACCCCAAAAAAGTTCTAGTTTTCCCAGCACTGCTGACTACCCACTTCAACAGAATAAAATTTATTTATTTATTTTTGTCTTTTAATATATTTTTATTGATTTTAGAGAGGAAGGGAGAAGGAGAGATAGAAACATAAATGATTAGAGAGAATCACTGATGGGCTGTGTCCTGCAGGCCCCACACTTGGGATGGAGCCCGCAACCCAGGCATGTGCCCTGACTGGGAATCGAATCATGACCTTCTGGTTCATAGGTTGATGCTCAACCACTGAGCCACGCTGGCTGGGCAACAGAATAAAATTTGGGGCAACAGAATGAAATTTAAAATGCAGTCTATATGGTGCTGGAAAAGTTTCACAATGTAATAATAAGTACTAAGAAACTTTTATCTTATTTTCTACCAATAGGTTTATATCTTTAATCACCACTTTATTAGCCTTTTATCTACAGTGCAATTGCCTAATTTAACAAAATGCATTGTCTAGTTAGTGCCAAGCACTTTGTTAGGACTTGGGAATATAAGTCCCTGACCTCATGAAGCTTTGTCTAGTGAGAAAAATTAAACAAAAAGGATTAGGAAAATATCAATAGCTTTTCAAAAAAAACCTCTCCCAAATCTACTCATCACAGAATATGCGATATAGCAAATAGCTGGTCTGGAGTTACACTCTGTCTAAAGCTATTTCCCCACCTATAAAGTGAAAGAGTGGCCTATCAATAATTTTCAATATTCTTCTTAAAACAGCAAACGTATTTTTAAAAAGGAACATTTTTTAAATCTACTATATTAAAGAAAAGATGAAAAGAAGACTGTTTTGGTCAAAAAGGGAAGTGTGTTTCCATTTTGTTCCCCAGCATGTTACCAATCTGGCCGTGAAGCTGCTTCCAAAGAATCGTAGAGCTTTGGCAGAAGAAAAGCTGAAAACCACTGGCAGGATGACTTTACCTCCAATGCCAATCGGCCAGGGTTCTGACCACTTTGAAGACAAGATTTATCAAATGGAAAGCTCAAAGGAAATTATAATCTTGCCCAAATTGAAAGAAAAAAAAAACAAAAACATAAAACAAAAAGTTAAGAAAGTAAAAAGGAAGGGTGGAACCAACTCTTCTTACCTCTGGCGTAGGAGAGATTCCAAAAAGACAAATAAGATATGCATAGCAAGGAGAGCCCAATCCTTCTATTGCATGTATGACAGGCATTCACCAAGTTCACATGCTATGACCCAGTCTCTATGTCACCATCAATTTTCTCAGGCTCAGTAACTGTCTGACATCTACGTGACTTCTGCCTTTTCTTGAATCCAAAAGTAATGATTTAGAGGGCAAAACTAACTGCTGTTTCCTCTCATCTTTCTACCCTGTTCTGCCCTTTGTCTGAGATGGTATAACTAAAGAAAAATAAAAGATTATAGAAAAGGGAGCAGGTATTGCTAAATCCAACAACACAAATCTCTGCAATAAGGTGTTAATACACTAGGAGAGTCAGTTGTTTAAGGATATCATTGAAATACAGTGAATCTGAAATCTACACCTGCTTTTTCTGTAACAGAGGATGTAATTTAATTTTTACTTCTACACCCAGTAATTCTGGCTCAGTAATTAAGCATTGACCTATGAACCTGGAGGTTACTGTTCAATTCCCGGTCAGGGCATATGCCCAGGTTGCAGGCTTGATCCCTAGTGTGGAGTGTGCAGGAGGCAGCCAATCAATGATTCTTTCTAATCATTGATGTTTCTAACTCTCTACCCCTCTTTCTTCCTCTCTGAAATCAATGAAAATATGTATGTACTTTTAAAAATAAGATAGCTCCTCTCCAAATTCCTGATGTTTATTAGAATTAAAGCAAAGAAATTAGGAAAAGCGAAGAAACCGCATTTAAAACTTTAACCCGAATGATTCCTTATTTTGGGCACCAAATGCAGTATTCAGACCAATTGTACAGAAAATCTTGACTCAGATTTTAAAATAATAATACATACTAATTCAGTTAAAATGTCAACTAGAAATTATTTTTAAGTCTGTGTTTAAAAGAAAGCAAAAATTTTAACTTTCCAAATTTAAAAGTTGAAAATTTTTATTAGCTTAAATTTTAATTCACTTTTAAAAATTAGATTTAATTTAAAAGACTGAATCAGCATTCCTTTGTACTTTAATCTCTTCTTCTCATCTATATATATAAAAGCCCAGCAACCGTTAAGGCAGAATGACCAGAATGACCAGAATGACCCTTCGCTATGATGCACACTGACCACCAGGGGGCAGACGCTCAACATAAGAGCTGCCCCCTGGTGGTCAGTGTGCTCCCACAGTGAAAGTGCTCCTCAGCTGACCGGGATGAGTGGCGCTCCCACAGCGGGAGCAGCCACTCAGAGGACGGGTCCACAACCACTTGGCTGACCAGGATGAGCGGCTGCTCCTGCAGTGGGACGATTCCATAGGCCATGCCCCCCACCAGTGCACAAATCCGTGCACCGGACCTTTAGTTTGTCTATAAGAGAGTAACAGTGCACATTTACTGAGGGCTAACTTTATGCTAAACACTCTGTTCATTGCCTTAGATGCTTTATCTCCATCTTCACAACCCTGAGGTAAACACTATTTACAGAGAAGGAAACTGGTCTCAGGAAACTAACGTATTTGCCTCAGCTCACACTGTGGGTGAGTGCCACAATCCAAATCTGGACCCAAGCCTGACTCCAGGGCCGAACACTTTTACCACCGTGCCTTCCACTAGGCATCTAAGTACTGTGCAGTGTTGGGAAGCGAAGCAAGGGTTACTTCAGGATAAGAAAATTTTGGAACTTAAATACAGGACCCTTTATGGAACATCTAATTAAATACACATTCCTTTTAGCTCTGAAACTGCACAAGAGATACATGAGGACAATAACTGTCAGCATTTTGTTATTGACTGCTTCAAGGGATGGATAAGAAAGCTAAAAAGATCAGAGATAACTGTCAATTCAAGCCTGGATAATTTGAAGAATGACCATAAATACAGTGAAGATGTCAAGAAGAAGAATTGATTTAAGGAGAAAAATAAATTCTCCTTCATAACAGTTGAACTAAAAATGAGAAAAGAAATTAATATTTACTTAAGTACCTATTATGTGCCAAGAACTGGGCTGAGCACTTACATACATAATTTTTAACTTAATCCTCCTATAAATTCTACAAACATACTAAATCCCTATGACAAATGGTGATGCTGAGACTCAGTCTAAGATATTAAGGAACCTGCCCAAGGTCAGACAGCTAATAAGTGACACAGCCAGATTCAAATCCAGATTGAACCAAATCCAAAATGTGTATATTGATCTATATATCTATCATATTATCAGCAAGAGCAGAAATATTAAATTGAGAAATCTAAAGGGCAGGTATCAATTCATAAATATTTCCAAAAGCAAAATCTAAAAAAGGTGTTCTTTAGTCACATATGAGTATATTTAATTGTCAACGAATTAAAATATCCTATCATTAAAAGAGAAAAATATTTCCATAGAATCGTTTACCTGGCCAGAGCTGAAGTAAGTAATGAAGAACTTCAATGTGTTTTTTAAAGTCCAAAGCACTTGCAAGTTCTTCTGAATCGGTGAAGACTCTGTTGTTGTGGTTGGAAGTCTCTTGCCTCTGACTTAGTAATACTGGTCCAAAGCACACAGCCAAGTTCTGGCAGGTCATCTTATTCACTTCATGGTAAGAAGCCACCAATTTCAAATGATCCAACAACATCTTTAGGGTTGCCTAAATGAAATGAAATTACATTTCACCTAATATAGTTACACAAGGGGAAATTCAAGAGCACAATGTATAGCAGAAAATATAGGCAGGCATTCTGTTACTCTTAAAAGGTTATTTCATGAACAAGCAAGACAAATACTCATAGACACAGACAACAAAATGGTGGATAACAGAGGGAAAAGAGGGTAGGGGAAGGTAGTAATGGGGAAAGGGGGTCAAATATACCGTGACAGAAGAATATTGGACTGTGGGTGGTGAACATACAATGCAATATACATATATTAGTAATGTATTATAGGACTGTACACTTGAAATCTATGTAATTTTATTAACCAATGTCACCCCAATAAATTTAATTTAAAAGATAGACCCCCCCCAAAAAAAAAAAAAGGTTATTTCAAAGACTTGCTTATAAGTTGGATGTTTGGAACTTGAAACATTTTATTATAGAAATGTTATACAAAACCCTTAGGTTCCAATAACATAATTGGATCCATTAAGTGGTTAAAATATATACTCTTTATAAAATGTTCATGAATGAATTCCAAATTTCAGCTGGAATCCCTGGGTAAATATATCAGCAGCATTTTCCTCTCTTCCCTCCTCTAAAATGACAATAGCAAAAAGGCTATGATGGAAACGGGATTAGAGTAGGCGTGTTCATTTTTAAGTACAGATAAATCCTGCAGTCGAAAGTAGGTTACTATCTAGGAACATTTCAGAACATGGCCAGGTTCTACTGTGATCTAGATTAGGAAAATGATCAATGTGCTTCTTTACTAATCAATATTATAAGTGACAAACCATGGAAAAGGGAAGAGCAGTATAGTTAGAAATTAAAGCAAATTTTTTGAAAAAAAGTTTTTTAATCTTTGAAGAAAATAATTTCATAAAGGCAATTTGCTCAAGAAATGGAATGGTTATTTAGGTTTAGGCAATAATGAAAAGAAACTATGTTTTTTTTTGAAGTAGTGGCATATAATCAATCTTTTAACAAATAAAATGAGTGTGTGATGTCTTCTTCATAATTGTACTGAAGAAATAAATTCCAACTAACACTGTAATTTAAAAAACACAGATAAAACAAAGTTATATATTATTTCTGGAGCTCTAAGTAACACTTGGGTTTGGTGATTAGAAGGTCATTAGTAACCTTAGCAAGAACAAGTCCACAGAGAAGGGGGAGGAAGCCAGATTACAATGTGTTGAGTAATAAATGAGTGGTAAAGAAGCGATGACAGCTTAAAGAAACATTCCTTCAGTGTCTGGCTGTGAAGGGAAAGAATTAAGAGACTATGAAAGCCAGAGAAGACATAAATTGATATTTTGAACTCAAAAGTCTGTCACACACACACACACACACACACACACACACACACACACACACAAAAGCACAACTGGTTTGTGCTAGCTGGTTTGGCTCAGTGGATAGAGCATCGGCCTGGGGACTTAAGGGTCTTAGGTTCCATTCCAGTCAAGGGCACATACCTCGGTTGCAGGCTCCTCCCCGGTCTGGGCCCTGATCAGGAGGCAACCAATCGATGTGTTTCTCCCACAACAATATTTCTCTCTGTCTTTCCCTCTCTTTCCACTCTCTCTAAAAATCAATGGGAAAATATCCTTGCATGAGGATTAAAAGAAAAGAAAAAAAAAGCACAACTGGTTAAAAATATTAGGTTCAATCTCAATGAAAATCCAAAAAATTCAACTTAAAATTAAAAACCTATTTTTTCTATTAAATAAGATGAGCCAAAAAAAGTAACTGTTTTGTACCTTTTGAAAAGTAATATTCTGGATCAGAAAACTATGGTACATCTACACAATGAAATACTATGCTGCCATTAAAAAGAAGGAATTCTTACCATTTGCAGCAACCTGGATGGAACTGGAGAGCATTGTGCTAAGTGAAATAAGCCAGTCAATGAAAGAAAAATACCACATGATCTCACTCATTTGTGGATAATAAAGCACATTATAAACTGATGAACAAAAAGATAGATACAGAGGCAGTAAAGCATCAAACAGACTGTCAAATTACAGCGGGAAGGCTAGGGAGAGGTGGGGGTGATAAGAGATCAACCGAAGGACTTGTATCCATGCATATAAGCATAACCAATGGATGCAAAAGACTGGGGGTGGGGGGCAATGGTAAGATATGTACACATATAATACCTTAATAAAAAATAATAAAAAAAGAACTTTAAAAAAAAGTAATACAAAAACATGTATTAAGAGCCTTAAAATATTCACATCCTTTAAAATAGCAATTCCACTCTGAGAGCCTCATACAAATAAGTAATTGTAACTGAAAAGAAATATGTGAACAAATATATACAAATAGGTTCAAAACCTAAATATTATACAAGAGATTATGATATATTATGTCAAATCCACTCAATGGAATATTGCACAACCTTTTTAGAAAGGATGTTAATAGTTTAAGGGCCAGAAAGACCTAAATTCATGTGACAGACTTACACTCATAAAAGCTATCTAGCCTCGGGAAAGTGATTTAAATTTTCTGACACTCATTTCTTCACTTACATGTAAATTGACACATAATTATAACTTGTATTTGTGTGGGAATATTTCTAGCCTTTCACCCCACCCTTCCGTATCTGCTCACCTCTTTCTAGCTGCTCCCATCCCCCACGGAAAGGAGTAGTAATTGCTAACCTAATTGGACAGAGCCCAGGTTGTTCAGAACCCAGTGAATGAAGCTATTGGGCTTAACATTTCTACTCACTAACTCTTGACCATTCTGCCCTCACATAAGAAATATAGGCAAGCCCTGTATGTATCCGGACAAGCCCAACCACATGTTTTTCCCTTATTTTTTCTTTTGTTCTAAGAAACAACCCCTCGAGGTAGGTTAAGACTGGTTCTGCATCCCCAGCCATCCGCCCACCTATCCTGCAGGCATACCTGAAGATACTGGTCCCAAGATTTAGATTGTGGGGAGGGCACTAATGGGAAGAAGCAAGAAGAAAGGATATGGTGGTGAGGGCTGCTTAAGTCTTAAGGCTAAGCCATGTGCACCAAAATAGTTATCATATTTTTAAAATACTAAAAGGAAATAAATAAAAAATGTTCATTATAGTTGCCTTTGGGTTTTGATAATTATAATTTTCCATTCTTCTTTTCTATATATTCCCCAGTATCTATAATAATCTATAATAATAAAAGGGTAATATGCTAATTAGACCTGACATCATTCCAGACATCCTTCTGGACGAAGCCAGGGCTGGAGCAAAGCCTGGGTCCCAGGTGCCTGCCGGTGGCCGGAGGAGGAAAGCCTGGGTCCCGGAAGCCGCCCAGGTCCCGGGTGCTGGCAGCAAGGGGAAGGAAGGCCTACTCTTGCATGAATTTTTGGGCATCGGGCCTCTAGTTCTACAATAAACTTGTATTAATAATAAGATAACAATACTCTTTAAAAACTTAGGAAAATATTTATGCCTAGGCTAAAATCATATACGAAAAGATAAAAATTTTTTCTAAATGTATTCTGTTTAAGAAGCAGTTTCTAGATTTACGATGTTTAAGAAACCATGATCTCACTCATATTTGGAATCTAAAGAACAACATAAACTGATGAACAAAATAGATCCAGAGCTATAGAAACATGGAACAGACCTTCAAATCTCAGAGGAAAGGCAGGGAGGGTGGGTAGGAAGAGATTAAGAGAGATTAACGGAAGAATTTATATATATGCATAACCCATGGACACAGATAATAGTGTGGTGAAGACCTGGGATGGTGGGGGGGGAGGGGTTAGGGAGGGAGGAATGCAGGTTAGAAGGGATCAGTGGGGGGATAAGGGGACATCTGCAATACTTTCAACAATGAAGATAAAAGAAAAAAAGAAGCCATTAGTAAAGGAAGAGCTAAAACTCATGAGTGCCACAAATGTCAAAATAGCTAAAAAATTATTTGCAGCTCCGGAGCTAAGTATATAATTCATTACCTGGCTTTCAGGAAAAGTGTACACCAGTTAGGCTTACCTTCTCAACATCAGGCAGGCAGTCCAACAGGCCCACGGTGTACTTAGAGTCACTTGGATCGTTCTCACAACTGTTGGATGACATTTTCAGGGGATTTTTAGCCATTGCGTCTAATACAGCCTCATAAAGCTGCTTTGTTATCAGCGGAGAAGGAAGTTCTCTTAAATAATCCTTAAGAACACCTTCAGAAAACAAACCAGAGACAAGTGGCAATTGGTCTTCAAAGTGAAATAAAAAACTGTGGTGATTTTTTTTTTTAATTCAAGTATTATACAGCCAACTTTTAATATTCTGAAAATAATAAAAGCAATAATCTTTAAGAGTATTATAACAAAACAGTAGCATTTTGTATTCTTACTAATTGCTTCATTAACTGACATTTTGTTTTGAAAGCATGATAAAAATGCACATATAATTTCCAATTATCATACATATTAGGTTTGTTGCTCATAAAATAAGTCATTTGATACATATATCCTATTGACTCTGCCCCCTCATAAAAAGCTACTCTAAGTGCATGTAAAAGTTAAGAAAGCAAGACATTAATATTAATCCTAAATTATTCCAATTATATGAATTTTGAATTTCTAGACTTTTAATTGATAGTGAAAGAGTACCAATGACCCAAAGCCCTTGCAAATAACTGAACTATACAGGACATATGTCTTAAACATAAGTACTGGATGGTTGGATTAACCCTAACGCTACACTGCGGAAGAAGAAAGCCATTCCTAAAACCGATCAAATGAAGCCAAAAGAGCCAAGAAGAGAGAAAGCATCAGACTTGTCATAATAATAGGAATGAACTCAATTTCAAAGGCATCACAAGTGGTTATGACCTAAGAGATATCACCTGCAGAAGAGGAAACAGGAAAGGGTAATGAATGGTTGTTACATACCAGCAAGCGAGGTAAGATACTAGCTAAAGACTGGAATGTGATCACAAGGAAAAATAGGTTCTGTTGCTGACACCAAAAACCCAAATATAATAGACAATACTGATTCAGAACATGCTCTGAGCTTAGAATTTAGTTTGAAAGCTGAGGTGGAACTTTAACATGGTCATATAGAAAGCTTCCCATCTGATAATCTTTTAAATTTTGATAGTAATATGGTTCATTAGTTTCTTATGCATCCTTCCAGTGTTTACAAAAATATAAACACTATATTAACCATATATGTTTATGAAAGTCTAAGATGTATTACTACACTCCCCTTTATTACATCAAATATAGCATATATGGCCTGCTCTGTTATTTGCTTTTTAATTTACCATCATATGCTTGAAATCTTTTCAGTACACAGAGAGCTTCCTCAAACATTTTACAGTCACATCTGTAACAAACACTGAGAACAGTATTTCTCAAACTTGGCTGCACAATGAAATGGGTGATATGGGTGACACGAGATTCGAGGAGAGTGAGAAAACATTATTCCGATGGATCATGGATGTCCCATTATCAATTGCTACAGATGGATACTTGGGTTGTTTCTAATCTTTTGTTATTCTAAAACATGCTACAATGAATAACCTTGCACATCAATACTTTGTATATGTAGGATAAGTTCCCAAAACAGGACTGCCAGGTGAAATATGCATTTGTAATTTTGAGGGAAAAGAAGGAGTAAGGCCGCTTCCTAGGTCTGGGGTTTTGGCATCTAGTGAATAGTAGTGCCATTACTTGAAACAGGGGGAAAAGGAGGAAAACCATGTTTTAAGGGGTAGGAAAGAGTTTTATTTTGAACATATTACGCTTAAGGTATCTATGAAACATTGAAAGCTGCTGGGTATAAAAATCTGAGCCAGGCCAGAGTGGCTCAGTTGTTGAGCGTCGATGTATGTACCAGGAGGTCACTGTTCTATTCTGGTCAAGGCACATGCCTGGGTTGCGAGCTCGAACCCCAGTGTGGGACATGCAGGAGGCAGCTGGTCAATGATTCTCTCTCATCATTGATGTTTCTATCTGTCTCTCCCTCTCTTCCTTCCTCTCTAAAATCAACAGAAAAAGTATTTTATTTTTTTAATCTGAGGCTCAGGAAAGAGATGGCTGGAGACATGGATCTGAGAATGGTCAACTAAAGATGGTAAGTGGAAGCTTGAGAATGACTGAGACTATCTAGGGAGGCATACTGAGTGAAATGAGAAGGCCTAGTGATAAGAGAAGGCCCTGAAGAAGGCTCTTAATGGGTTGTCAGAAAGAGGATCTCCCAAAGGTGACTAAGGGATAATGGCTAAAGAAGTATGAGTGGTAAGAAGAGGTGGAGAGGGGGTGAAGGGAGCAAATATGCTGCCGAGGAAGTCAAGGAGAGAATGTTCCAAGAAAGTCTACAGTATCCATTGATACCCAACAATAGTTAGGTTAGACAAGAACTTTTAAATACTGTGGAGAATAGTGTTTCTCAAACTTGGCTGCACAATGAAATAATCTGAGAAACTTTAAAACAATGGACTCTAGAGCCCCCTGTCAGTCCTACAAAATCAGAATCTCCAAGGGTCAGGATTCATGTCCCTGTATTTTTCACAAATTCCTGTTGTGGTTCTAAGGCAGCAGGGTTTTATAAATAGGGATGAGAAACAATGAGATAATTTAAGGCAAGGACCAAAAAAATGTACACCCAAGAAGTAAATCAGCAACCTTGGTAAGCATAAGTCAAGCTGCAGTTGGTTAGGAAGTAAATGGATGTTAAGGAAGTGGAGAAAGAGGGGAAAAGATGGGCAACCTGCTCTAGAAATCTGGCTTTGAGAGAAGGTGATACCCACAGAGGAGCAGAAAGAACACGGGTGAAGTAGGATCAAAGGAGGGATTATTTTAAAGATGGGAGAGACTTCAACATTTAAATGCTAATGTAAAGAAGATATTAAAATGGTTTTTAAGGTTTAGGCGAGAGAAATATAATCAATTGAGCAAAGCCCCCAAAAAGAAAGGAAGAAGAGACTCCTGGGAACACGCGAGAGAATTAAAATTAGTCCAAAATGTGAGGAAGATCGTTTCTATACTGTTACAGAAAGGACAGTGGGCAGGTGAAAAGGGATGCATGCCAAAGAAGGCAGGTGGCAGGCTGAGTCACAAGAAGTAGAGGAAGTTCCTATCCGATGGCTTCTATTTTCTCTGGGAAGTTAGGGGCAAGGTCATCACTAAGAGTGACCTGGGTGACACGAGATTCAAGGAGCATGAGAAGACATTAAATAGATACTCTGGAGAATGGGGGAGAGGGAGGGAGGAAGAGAAGGAGTGGAGGAAAGGAGGGAGAGAAATAGAATAAGAAAACGTAATTATTAGCTTTTTTAAAAAATATATTTTATTGATTTTTTACAGAGAGGAAGAGAGAGGGATAGAGAGTTAGAAACATCAATCAGCTGCCTCTTGCACACCCCCTACTGGGGATGTGCCCGCAACCAAGGTACATGCCCTTGACTGGAATCGAACCTGGGACCCTTGAGTCCAAAGGCCGACACTCTATTCACTAAGCCAAACCGGTTTCGGCAATTATTAGCTATTTTATTTTCATTTTAGCTTCTTTTGTCTATTGTGTTCACTTCTATCCTCCCTCTACTCCCCCAGCTCCCAACTCTAGAATGTAGCCTCCATGCGAACAGGAATCTTCTGTCATTTGACCCCTGAGTTCCCAGCACATTAAACACTCTCTGGTGCATGATCAACTCTCAATTAACCAAATCACTGGCCTCAGTTTCTTTCTTAAGAAACAAGAAAAGAGGAGCATATTATACTCAAAGTAAGCAGAAGAAAGGAAAATATAAAGATCAGAGTAGAAATTAATGAAATAGATAATAGAAACCAATAACGAAAATCAACAAAACCAAATTTTGGTTGTTTGAAAAGATAGACAAAAAAGACAAATCTTCAACTATGGTCACCAAGAGAAAAAAAAAAGAGAGAAGACTCAACTAAAATCGGGAATGAAAGAGGGAACATCATTACCAACCTCACGGAAACAAAAAGGATTTTAAGTTAATACTATAAACAGCTGTATACCAATAATTTAGATAACTCAGATGAAAGTAGAACACATAGAGAGATATAAACTAGAAAGTTATTTAAGAAATAGAAAATCTGAATTGACTTATAGCAAGAGATTGAATAACTTTAAAACTTCCCACAAAATAAAGCAAACCAAGATAGTTTTACTGATGAATACTACCAAATATTGAAAGAAGAATTAATACCAATTCTTCATAAACTCTTCCCAAAAATAGAAGAGAGTACACTTTCCAACTCACTCTACAAGGCTACTATTACCCTGATACCAAAACCAGACAAAGACAGCACACAAAAAACTACAGACCAAAATTTAGGAATATAGACACAAAACTCAATAAAATACTAACACATTAAATCCAGCAAGATATTAAAAAAAAAAAAAGATACATCATGACCAAATGGGATTATCTCAGGAATACAAGGTTGGTTTAACATCTGAAAACCAATTAATGTAATATACCATAGCAATAAAATAAAGGACAAAAACATGGTCATTTCAATAGACTCAGAAAGGTCACTGAACAAAATCCAACATCCTTTCATGATAAACTTGGGCTAAAAATTAGTATTTCAATTCTCTTTCCTGCAGATGTAGTCTTTCCAAAATGTGTACATAAAATAAAATCTATTACCTGTTATTACATTTATATCTGGGTACTGGTTTTCACACAGAACAACAGCTTTGCTATCTCTCTCAAAAGCCTCCCGAAGTTCTTTCTTGACTGCTGCCGAACCACATAATCGGTACAGGCCTACTACCTAGAAATAAAATTATGGCCATATTGTGGTAAGTTTGATAAAAAGAAAATGTAATTGTACAGTATGTATAAATCCCATGAGCTCGGCCATCAAATATGTTCTGATGGCATGTAATTAAAAATACCTCAAGCACAGCTTCTGAATTTCACCATAAACCATATTAATTAATTTAATAAGAACAATCTACTCTTTCATTTAAATTCAAACAATATACTATGATTTCTGCAGTGCTGGCTATCTTAAGCAAAGATACAACCCATCCCCTTTTAGTTTTATATGTTCAACCAATATCTCCATGCCGAGATCATGCCCTTGACATCTTTTTGGCTCTAGACTGAAATACTACAGCACAGTGGTTAAACAGGGTTTTGGATTCATAAAGCCTCACTCTATCCCTCCTTCCTTGATGAATTTGGGCAAGTGATTTAATCCCTTTAAAACTCAGTTGATTTACCCACTTAAAAGTATATAGTTGAGCCTTAAGGCTAGAACAGTCATCTTCCAGTAATTCGCCAAAATGACTAACACAAAGGGAAAGAGGAGAGGCACCTGCCATATGTTCTCCAGGCCTTTTAGAAAACATGGAGTTGTTCCTTTGGCCACATACATGGAAATCTACAAGAGAGGTGATATTGTGGACATCAAGGGAATGGGCGCTGTTCAAAAAGGAATGGCCCACAAATGTCACCAGGGCAAAACTGGAAGAGTCTACAGTGTCACCCAGCATGCAGTGGGCATTGGTTGTAAACAAGCAAGTCAAGGGCAAGATTCTTTTTTTTTAATATATTTTATTGATTTTTCACAGAGAGAAAGGGAGAGGGATAGAGAGCTAGAAACATCGATGGGAGAGAGACATCGACCAGCTGCCTCCTGCACACCCCCCACCAGGGATGTGCCCCCAACCAATGTACATGAAGGGCAAGATTCTTGCCAAGAGAATTAATGCATGTATCTAAGAGCTGAGATCGCTTCCTGAAACGTGTAAAGGAAAATGATCAGAAAAAGAAGGAAGCCAAAGAGAAAGGTACCTGGGTTCAACTGAAGCATTAGTCTACTCTACCCAGAGAAGCACACTTTGTGAGAACCAATGGAAAGGAGACTGAGCTGCTGGAACCCATTCTCTATAAATTCATGGCACGATAAGTGTAAAAAAAAGACCTATGTACTGATAAAAATGTTTCTCTTAAAAAAAAAAAAAGGATATAGTTGAAATAAGGTTCCAACATTCTATTTGTATAAAATTATCTTTTCAGGAAAAAAAAAAGATTCTCAGGAAGAAATAAAAGCAAACCTAGGATTTGTTTAAATTAATTGGTTATAGAGTGATGGAGGAAATGCAATTAAAATAATATATTAAAGGTAAAATAAAACCTCCAGTTCAAAATGTAAATAAGATGCACAGAAACCTCCCATCCTCTCCTTAACTTACATTAAAAGGGTCTGTTTTTTAAACACTGTTAGCTCAGACAGGTTCTAAAATATTACGGCTGAAGAAGTTCACTATAAATTCAGTGAGAAAAAAATGGACATGGTATCTGTAAAGAAAAAGCATGCCTGATTAAGCAATCAAAGTTTTTTAAAAGAATAAACCTTCAAGAAAATGAAAGAAAAGTAAGTGGTTGGCACCTACACTTCCACATCAAACACTATTTAGCAAGTTAAATCACCTTGAAGAAATTATGGATAAATAAATTATTTCAAGACAGAAATAAACTAAAAACAAACAATGGAGACCCCCAAGAATTTGAACCAGAAATCACTTTAAAATGTTATAGTCAATATAGTTAATGATTTATTAAATATAATCAATTTAATAAATATTTTTAAAATAATAAAAATTAAAAATGTTATAAAAAAATCTAGAGGAAGGAGTACACAAATGAAATTTCTAGGCTTACTTATGACACTAACCTCTTGTGAGTAATTAAGTAACTGATAGAATACACTATAGAAGGTGGGTCTCAATATAGGAAAGTACCAATAATGGATACAGAGAAATGTTATCCAAAATATTTGAGATGACAAGCTAGTAAGTATTAACTGAAAGATAATAAGGAACCTACAACTCTTTCTAAGAGAAGGTAATTCAAGGTGTGGTTATATTCCAAAGGATCAACCTACTGTGGGAAACCAAGTAATGTACTGGGAAGAAAACTCAAATTTCCTCCTCTCTCCACATGCATAGTGCATTCACATTGAGAAGAGTATGTGCTATGCTGGTCATATCACTGCAAGAGAGACATGATAGAACTGCAGATGGTCCAGAAAATGAAATTAAAATATTAAACAGAATCAAAGGAAATGCCATCACATTAGAAGAAACTAACTTGAGTAGAGCCCTTCTTGTGTGAGCACAGTGTCACAAATCCCATAAGGATGTATCCCCTTGAACTTGAGAAATAAATAAACCTAGAAAAAATTAAAGAAAGTACCTGTAATAATATTTCAATAGTAATAAATTGATGGAACATGTTATCCCAAAAGCTGAAATTATAAACATATTTTTAAAGGTGAATAAAGGGAAAAAATCTAATAGAGGTATTTCAAGGGAAGGATATTTTAGAATATATCCCTAACTTCAGAGGCTGACTTCTTGAATCAAACACTTGAAGTACATGCTTGATGCCTCTATCAGAGATAGAATCTGTACTAGGTGCACCAAGAGTGTGATTTCTATAATAATTGTTCCCATTGGAAACAAGAGATGGGTGACAGTAGCCTTCAAAGCATTTAGAAAATGCCATAGACTATTTTTGCATGACTATCAAAACCTGATTTTCATAGTAAAAAAAACAACACACAAGAAAAATTACTGGCTAAAATGGTAAACAAAATTGAAACAGTATGCTAGTCTGTAAAATGCAGACAGAACAAGCCTCTTTCTGGAGAGCGGGGAGTGGGGAGAAGCAAAAGACACACACACACACACACACACACACACACACACACACACACAGGTTTAAAAAGTACAATTCCAAATGTATAACTGTGAAATTTTTCTTTTTAGCTCACAGAAAATTCTTTTTTAAAATAAATCTTTCTAAAATTTAAGTATAGAAGTAAAAGGCATTGCTAAAAATGCTTTCTTGGCATTTAAAATATTAAGCTTCAACAGTCTTTTATACCTGCTCTTTATAAATATTTCCGAGAATGGACCATAAAAGTACAGTGCTATTTGAGTTACTTATTTTAATACTCAATTGTAAAAGTTTCTGTTTAATAATTACCTTTAAAATCTGATTAATTTCTCTGACCTCTCTATACATTGCTTGGGGGAAAAAAGAAGAAGAAGAAGACAAAGACGACTACGAAGAAAAAAAAATGGAGGGAAACAGAGAACCTTAAGAAAAAGTAACTGGACCAAAAGTTGGATTAGAAACTTAAAGGCTTCACTCCCATCTAGAAAACGTATCATATATCTGAGAAGAGGTTTCAAAAGTTCAGATGTCCTACCTTCTAGCTTCAGGAAGCTACTGCATCTATTTTGTAGATATAAGCGCATAAGACCCACAGAGATTAAATGACTTGCCCAACATCACACAGCTATTAATGAAGAAAAAACAGAATCCAAGTGCCCTGCATTTTATTACAAAATGCCACTAACTTATGCTGTTTCCATATTTTCTATAAGTTCACGGCAGATTATTTTAAATTCCTTTTTTTCCTTTTTTATATATAAAGAAACCTATTTTAGATTTTGTGATATTTACCCTTGATATTTTTAATCAATGTTATAAATTTTGATAGCACCAAAGTAGAAATGCCTCAGAGCATAATAATCTTTAGGCTTAATTTGTGTTACAAAAATAAGTATAAATAATTACTTATAAATCAGAACAATATCCTCAGTGATATGCTGTTTCTCATTGTCACAGTTCATATGTATTAATGAAAATAAAGAAAAATAAGTTCTACTAACTGGTTAACATTTACATATCTTGTTACAAATAATACCAGGCTTTTTGTTTGTTTTAATGGGCTGCTTTAACCTTTTTATTTAAAAGGAAAAGAGGAAGAGATGTGTTTTTATTAGTGGGACATCTCTTCATTCTCCATGTTTTCCCAAAGTTAGGAGACAAATAAGCTTATGCTTTCCAAAGAATGGGACTCAGGGAGGGTAGGGAATAGGAACAGAGAGTTAATTTTAGGAGTGAAGCAAGGTGATTAGATTTACTGTTGGAACTCTCTACCTCAGGAACCAAACCATGGAGAAACATTACTTAAATTATTTGCCTATGTTATCAGCTCTGGCTTATCCCAGAAATGATACTGCAACACAATCTTGATCTTTGGTATAAGGCCCATCAGCTTTGCATGACAACATAAATTGCAGAACCATCTAACATGCTCTCAATTACTGACAACACAGGTTAAGGTATGAATTATACCATAACCAGAAATTAATAATAAAGAATAGAAAAGAGAAATGTCTAAATTAGATTATTTTTACCTTTAATTCCTCCCCCCAAGAATTACTATTAATAAATTTAATTAATTAACTGATGAGTTCATTAAGGTAGATAGATAAGTAGATAGATAGAGGGTAGTAGAGAAACAGTGAAGTAATACCTGGCAGCCTCTCTTTACAATTTCCATAATACATTTCTGTATCAGGAGTGGCACCATCAATCCTGTATTTTCTTTCTCTACAACTTTTCGAATATCAACACCAAACATTACTGGTTCTCGATTTATATCTAGTCCATGAAGAGAATTCTCCCACTGTTCCAAAAGAGTCACTTTTATATAAATAAGGCCTCTAGGTTCAAGTTTGACAGCCAATTGATGTGTCTTTGTCACTCTGAATAAGGTGGGGAGAACAACAGTTCCATGACAGCACACTCGATTTTTTCTTGGAGTGGGTTCCCAACTAAATACTACTAACTTCAAATGCTGAGCATTTTCAATTTCTATGTTGAAAGTGTGATCCATGTCTAAAAACGTTGTCCGACATGTAAGCAAAGCAGTTCTTGCTTTGTTTACTGAATCTACCTGGATTGCGCAAAAGACATCTTTTGAATCTATCCGAGGTGGTTTTAAATCCTCGGCACCATAGAAATGCACACTCATGAGCCCAGATATGTATTGTGCACACTTAGGTTGATCAGAAAAGCTATAATGTCTAAAAGCATCAATGTCAATTTCACTCTTGCTACAGCTATTTGGAATTATTTCTTTTCCCTTCCCAAATCTGTTTTCAGGTCCATGTTTGCTAGATTTAGTTATGAGTTCAGGCGAATCTCCATCACTGAGATAACCACCTCTGCAGGAATACTTAGAACTCAGAGAGGGTTTCTTCTGATAGCTGTGCTGAGAAGACACACTGGTATCAAGGTGGTACCGACTTATAACATTCCTCTTGGCAGCTGTGGTTGTGTTCCCAGAAGGCAGGATAACAGTATGATGAATTTCTTGATAGTCACATTTAGACAAGGAAGGGGTATTATCTGGACTGTTTATGTAATTCAAGTTTCCTTTAACACTCAGCTTTCGGCTAAGTTCTGGCAACCTTTTCATTTTCATGGAAAGTTTCCTCACAGTGCGTGGAGATTTTATTTTATCCGGGAAAGACCAATTAATCGAACTGCCTTTTTTCACAAGGCTAGGGCTTGGAGAAGATGATTCTAAAACACCCAATTCAGTCTTATTTGTAGCAGCTAGGATCCCGGGACCTGTTAAAAAAAAAAAAAAAGGTATTATAAAGTGATATGTTTTGATTCCTACTTTACAAACCACCAACATAACAAGCTCTCACATGCACAGAAATTCTTCTCTTGTCTCATCTCAATAGGGAGATTTACGGTAGTTACAAGTTAGGTGAATCTTCATTACCATGTTCAAGTAGAATAGCAACAACCTCCAAAATGGCTTACAGAGGAAAGAAGCACCTCCCTCCCTCTCCATCCACTTTTCTATTCTGAAAATTTGGAGGAAGGGTAATAGAGGTTCCTTTTAGATCTTTCTACTGTAATGTATTTCAGTATGTTATTTTATAGCTATAAAGAGTGAATATCAGAGGAAACTAGAAAAGCTTTGTATTTTAATATATTAAAAACATATATTAACATATCTCCTATTTTAATATTTCTTTAGAATGTTTCCTCTATATTTATAATCCTCTAAAAAATAAATTTTGGCCCAACGATTCCACTTCTGGGAATATATCCTAAGAAACCCAAAACACCAATTTGAAAAAATATACGTGCCCCTATATTCACTGCAGTGTTATTTACAACTAGAGACCCAGTGCACGACATTCATGCACTGGGGGGGAAGGGGTCCCCTCAGCCCGGCCTGCGCCCTCTCACAGTCCAGGACCCCTCAGGGGACGTCTGCCAAGAAGATCCCGCCACCACTGCCAGCCGTGAGCCCAGCTTCTGGCAGAGCGGTGCTCCCCCTGTGGGAGCACACTGACCACCAGAGGGCAGCTCCTGTGTTGAGTATCTGCCCCCTGGTGGTCAGTGCGCATCATAGTGACCGGTCATTCCACTGTTTGGTCAATTTGCATATTAGCCTTTTATTATATAGGATAGCCAAGATTTGAAAGCAGCCCAAGTGCCCATCAGTAGATGAGCGGATAAAAAAGCTGTGGTACATTTACACATTGGAATATTACTTGGCCGTAAAAAAAGGAAATCTTTTTTTTTGCAACAACATGGATGGACCTCGAGAGTATTATGCTAAGTAAAACAAACCAGCCAGAGAAAGACTCAGAGATATACTAGTAGAAAACAGACTAACAGCTATATGAGGGGAGGAGTTTGGGAGGCACTGGGTGAAAAAGGAGAAGGGATTAAGCAATAAAACCACCACAAAAACCTCATAAACACAGACAACAGTATGGTGATTACCAGAGAGAAAGGGAGATGGGGGGAGGCAGAAGAAGATAAAGGGGTGATAAATAGTGATGGAAGGAGACTTAACTTTGGTTGGTGAACACACAATACAATATATAGATGATGTATTATAAAATTGTACACATAACCTATATAATTGTACTAACCAATATCACCCCTATACATTCAATAAAAATTTTTTTTAAATATATATAAACGTATATATGGTAATAAATATACAAAATATATTGGGGAGCCAGAGAGTGATTCCTCTGTCTTTGTTTTAGGAAATCAATTTATAATAAAAAATAACCTCCTCTTAAAAAAGTAAATGTAATCACATAGCTAGTTTCAAAAGAAGTTAAAAATCAAACAAGTTTATAATTTTGACAGCTAAGAGGCCCTCTTGTTCTAAAATGCTAGTAGAACATATCAGCAAATATTATATAGAATGTTTCCTCTATATTTATAACCCTCTAAAAAATAAGTTTTGGCCCAGCGATTCCGCTTCTGGGAATATATCATAAGAAACCCAAAACACTGACTTGAAAGAATATATGCACTCTAGTCAATCAAGAATAACAGAATACTGAATGTCAAATCTAACTGAATAATTTTCAAAACTGTAAAAACATTTTCTTTCTTGTATTACTTCTATACAATAATTCCCCAGAACTTCAAAAGCTGAATCAGGGACTTTCCATGCAGTTTCAACATATTAAACAGACAACCCAGAGATATAAACAAGTTTTCTTATTTTTTCAGTTTTCATAAAGAGTAAAGCATTGAAATGTCTTAAATTTTTTTCCACACAGAAATAGCTTTACTTTTTTCTGAATGTCAAAATTATCCAGGTTTATAATAAAAAAGTTTTTAAAAGACACAAAATAGCACCAGTAAATAACAACCCAAACTTCATTACCATCAAGTAGTGATTAACCATTGTAAATATTGTACTCAAAATAATATTAAAAATAGTTTAATATGAAATTATTAATATTAATTATTATTAAAAATAACACCAGCCAACATTTATTGAGTTAGACAAAATATGAAAATTTAATATAATACTTAGTATGCGCAGACCCTCATTCAATTCTCATTATGACCCTACAAGTTGAAATATCACTAGTACTTCAGTCTCCACATAAGGAACCTCATGCACAGAACTGTCTAATTTGTCTAAGACAACACAGGTAGTAGGTGGCAGAACCAGAATTCAAAACTAGCCATAGGCCTTCAGAGCCTATGTTCTTCAATACTACACTTTCAGCCTCCCCATCCTTGTAAACATTTCTCTATGCATATATACAGACTCCCCTATCCTTTTAAACATTCTTCTATCCATACATGGGGCAAAAGTTGGTTTATAGTTGTGAGTGGTACGAAACACAATTTATTTTTGTATTATTATTTATTAATTACAACATTTGTGCACTGGGGTGGGGGGGGGGGGGAGGCCCTCAGCCCGGCCTGTGCCCTATCGCACTCTGGGACCCCTCGGGGGATGTCTGACTGCTGGCTTAGGCCCGTTCCCACTGGGGAGAGGGGCGGTCCCCTCAGCCTGGCCTATGACCTCTCGCAGCCCGGGACCCCTCGGGGGATGTCCGACTGCCGGCTTAGGTCAGCTGAGTGGCACTCCCACTGTGGGAACACACTGACCACCAGGGGGCAGCTCCTGCATTGAGCGTCTGCCCCCTGGTGGTCAGTGCGCATCACAGCGACCAGTCAACCGGTCGTTCAGTCACTTAGGCTTTTATATATATATATATAGACTAGAGGCCTGGTGCACAAAATTTGTGCACTTATGGGGCCCTGCTCCCCAACCCCCCAATATTCATGTATTTTTGTATATGTGAGTATGTATGCACTGTTGGTTTCTTTGTTAATCCTCACCTAAGGACATTTTTCATTGATTTTTAGAGTAGAAGGGAAGGAGAGAGACAGAGAGAGAAACATGGATGTGAGAAAGACACATCAATTGGTTGCCTCCTGCACATGCCCCGACCAGATCAGGCCGAAACAGCTCTGCTGACAGGGCCAACTGCTGGCAGCCCACTGGGGCTCAGACGTTGAGCGTATGGCAATTTTCTGTTTCTGCTTCCACATCTGGTAGAGGTCCCGCTTGTAGGAGCTGCTGATGTAGCCACCACTTTCTGTCTTGATCTTCTTCTTGTCCTCTTGTCCTGACTGTCCCACAAACCGCTTCTTCTTCCAGTCCCACTTGAGCTGCTGCCAGCCCCTGGTCAGGTTCTGGGCCTCGTCCCCCATCAGGTCCAGGACAGCACCAGCCACCTGCTGCTCAAAGGCACCTCTGGTCCCCACCAACGCTTAGGCCCCATTCACTGTCGAAATCTTTGAGCTGATAGGGGACATAGAAATCCTGGTCCAGCGGCCGGGCCTCCTCCTTCCGCCTCTTGGCTCCCCGCTCAGGTCCTGGCTCCCCGTTTCCAGCCCACAACCTCTATGAGACGTCCTCCATGCTCTCTCCCGCCACCTCCTCCTCCTCTTTCCCAGGCTGCTCCGCCGGCCACACTGGGCAGCTCCGGGGTGGGCCAGCCAGGCCCTCCTGCCACTCCTGCCGGCCCTGCTAGAAGCTGGCGATGGCCTTACAGTCCTTCTGCCGCTTGGCCCACATCACCTGACTGCTCAGGTCCTGGCTGGAGGCACTGATCTCAAAGATGGACGCCTGTGAGCGGTACTGCTTGATGCTGTCCACCAGCCTCAGCCGCTGCAGCTCCTCCTCCTCAAAGCTCGAGCTGAAGAGGGGGTGTAGGCCCAGCCCCGCAAGGTCCAGCTCCTTGGCCTGCTTAATGGACTCTGGCAAGTGCACCGGCCACAAGCGTACGTATTGCTGCTGGGCATCTTCAGCCATGCAGCCCAGGCCCCATAGCTGCAGCGACGCCTCCAGGGTGTCCCATAGGCCACAGTCCTCATCGTCCAACCCCCTCTGTGGCACCCGGCCCAGCATGTTGTCCATGCTGACCACACACACCTGAGGGTTCCTTGTGGGGGCGGGCAAGGGTGAGGGCATGGCCCAGGAACAGGTGCAGGTCCAACAGGTAGGAGACCTCATCTGAGGCCACCAAAGGGTAGGCTGTGCCACTTAGGCCTACGTGGTGCAGGAAGAGCTTGCCCTTGGCCGGGAAGCTGAAGTTGATGACATTGTCCAGCAGCAGGATGTCCAGGCCCCGGGCCACCAGGTCAGTCACAATGAGGGTGGAGCACTTGCCGTGGGTGAACTTGGCCAAGTTGATCTTGCAGGCCGTCTGGTCCAGGGCGCTGTAGATGTGGGCGCAGCTCACCCACTGGAGCGGCCTCGGCCCCGCAGAGATCAAGTGGCTTGAGGGAAGCAGATGCTCAATGCCTGAGCCTGGGGTGCGGGGGGCCAATTAGGGGCGGGGCCAGTTGGGGGGAGGGGTTGATCAGCGCTAGATCCAGCGGTTGGCCACTGCAGTGCACGTCATAGCAACCAGTTGTTCTGCCATTCAGTCTATTTGCATATTAGCCTTTTATTGTATAGGATTGTATTATTTTCCAAACGAACAACTATAAACCTACTTGGGCCCTACCCTGTATATATTAAATTGATTTTTAAAGTTTTTTCTCAACTCTTAAATAGCTAAAGTATTCTACTGAACCTTAAATTTTCATTCCCCCTGTTTAAAAAAATGTACAGACTAATCAACTTTATTTTTAAATTTGAACCTGGTTTTAGTAAGTTTTCAAATTAATAAAGCAAAATGAAAATATCTTTTAAAATATAATATTACATAAACTTTATTCCATTAAAGAAACAATCAGATATTATCCCAGTTATTTAAAATTTAAATTAACTTTTCTCACTTGATCTTACCATTCCTTATAAAAAATCCCTAACAACCCTAGTATCTATGTAGTATTAGAAATGAGGGGAAAAAGTATTTATTCATTTTAAAAATCAATAGATTGAATGACCTTTCTTTAAAGTATTACTATAATAGTCTCCCTCCACCCCTCTTTATGTGTCCTAATGACAAATAAGTGGTTTCTTTATAGAGAAAGGACTATTTTAAGTATGCCTGCTGGGCTTTTCTAGTAAGCGACTAATAATAAATGGAGTGTTTGATAACTTAGACAAAGCATTCCCTGTACTGTAAATTGTAGTGCAATTCTACTGGTTTACTGGTCTAAAACATTCTATAGTAATTGGAATCCTACTTTAGTCTACAATCTATTTTGTCATGGCATAAAAAAAGTTACCCAGTATATTACATTGCTCTAGGTTTTATTAAATTATAAAGGGGTTAATCTAACATCCTGACGTTTTTTACAGTACAAATATTTAATTGTGCATTAATTTCATACTGAAGTCCTTAACTAATTATTAAAATAAAATACTGTATATGTTAGCAATTTCTACTATTGACAACAGTGAATTTATTAAAACAAAAATGCTTTGTTTTTATAAAATTCAAGAGTGGAAATAGTACCAAATTCAACAATCACTTAAAACTAAACCACAATTTTACTTATAAATCACAGACTAGCATTGAGGGGGAAAATATAAAATAAAAATTTTTAAATATAAATTTATGAACCAGCTAGAATCAAGTGAAACTGGCTCATTCCTTCGTCACCTAGAACAGTAACTGGCACACAGCAGAAACTGTTTACTGAATAAATAAATTAATCAACCAATTGTTGCCTGTAAATTGGTAAACTTTTTAGGAAATACAATATAGGAATTACCTACAGTTGTTACCAGCCATACAGAAGCAGTAATAAAGGTAGTAATCAATCCTAATGAAGCAAAAAAGATAGTGATGAAAGTCACTGCAATTGTAATAGAAATAATCTATTAACACCCATTAGGAAACCAGTCACACAGATTAGGGCAAATCAGCCCAATTAAACACTATAATGATTAGGAAAGACTGTTAACAAAATGTTAAACATGTACAATACCAGATGAAAATATAAAGTGAAAGTAACAAAAACCAAAAACAGTCCACTGATCGCAACTATGTAAAAGACACATATACATCTAGAAGTTAATAAGCAAAAAAACAATACTTCGGCTTTCCTATTCCTTGATCAAAATTTGTTTTGAAATTCAACCATTCTCTGCCATTTCCTCAACAGCTTTCTGGCAATATTGCTAAAGAAAATAGGTCACTTTAGGTAACTTTTCTGATCATTCTTAAATCAAAAAGCATGGCATATAAGTAAACTATCTAAATATTTCCTTTGGTTAATTTAAGATTGTGCCTATTATATTATACATAGAGGCCCAGTGCACGAAATTCATCCACTTGGGGGAGAGGCTCCTGCCACTGCTGCTGCGCTCACCAGCCGTGAGCCAGCTTCTGGCTGAGAGGCGTGCCCCCTGTGGGAGCGCACTGACTATCAGGGGGCAGCTCCTGTGTTGAGCGTCTGTCCTCTGGTGGTCAGTGTGCATCATAGAGACCAGTCGTTCAGCTGTTCGGTTGATTTGCATATTAGCCTTTTATTATATAGGATAGGACTAGAGGCCCGGTGCACAAAATTCCTGCACTCAGGGGGGCGGGGAGGGTTCCCTCAGCCTGGCCTTCACCCTCTCACACTCTGGGAGCCCTCAGGGGATGTCTGAATGACGGCTTAAGCCCAAGGAGTGGGCCTAAGCCATCAGTCCGACATCCTTAGCGCTGCCATGGAGGCAGGAGAGGCTCCCGCCATGACCACTGCGCTTGCCAGCCATGAGCCTGGCTTCTGGCTGAGCGGCGCTCCCCCATGGGAGTGCACTGACCACCAGGGGGGGGCAGTTGGGGGCTCCTGCACTGAGCGGGATCAGGCCGAAACTGGCTCTCCATCATCCCCCGAGGGGACCTGGATTGTAAGAGGGCACAGGCCAGGCCAAGGGACCCCACCAGTGCACAATTGGGGCCGGGAAGGGACGCGGGAGGTTGGCCAGCCAGGGAGGGACCACAGGAGGGCTCCAGGGCATATCCGGCCCGTCTCACTTAGTCCCGATCAGCCAGACCCCAGCAGCAAGCTAACCTACCAGTTGGATCGTCTGCCCCCTGGTGGTCAGTGCACGTCATAGAGAGTGGTTGAGCGGCCTTAGCAAATCATTAGCATATTACGCTTTGATTGGCAGAACAGACGACCACACACTTAGCATATTAGGCTTTTATTATATACTAGTGGCCCAGTGCACGAAATTCATGCACTGGGTGGGGGGGTGGAGGGTGTCCCTCAGCCAAGCCTGCACCCGCTCCAATCTGGGACCCCTCAGGGGATGTCTGACTACTGGTTTAGGCCCGATCCCTGTGGGCCCCCCACAGGGATCGGGTCTAAACCAGCAGTCTGACATCCCTCTCGCAATCCTAGACCGCTGGCTCCTAACCACTCACCTGCCTGCCTGCCTGATTGCCCCTAACCACTCTGCATGCTGGCCTACTTGCCCCCAACTGCCCCCCGTCAGCCTGCTCGCCCCCAACTGCCTCCCCTGCCAGCCTGCTTGCCCCCTACTGGCCTCTCACCCCCAAATGCCCCCCCACCCACCAGCCTGATCATCCCCAACTGCCCTCCCCTCCTGGCCTGATGGCCCCTAACCGCCTCTGCCTCAGCCCTGCCACCATGGCTTTGTCCAGAAGGACATCCGGAAGGTCTCCTGGAAGGTCTCCTGGTCTAATTAGCATATTACCCTTTTATTAGTATAGATACTAGAGGCCCGATGCATGAAATTCGTGCATGGGGGTGGGGGTGCCCCTCAGCCTGGCCTGCACCCTCTCCAATCTAGAATTCCTCTCACAATCCAGGACTGCAGGCTCCTAACTGCTCGCCTGCCTGCCTGCCTGCCTGCCTGATTGCCCCTAACCGCTTCTGCCTGCCAGCCTGATCGCCCCCTAACTGCTCCCCTGCTGGCCCAATTGCCCCCAACTGCCCTCCCCTGCTGGCCCGATCGCCCACAACTGCCCTCCCCTGCCGGCCCGATCGCCCACAACTGCCTTCCCCTACCAGCCCAATCACCCACAACTGCCCTCCCCTGCCGCGACCCGCCTCCTCCACCAGGACCTGCTTCCTCCGTGTGGGGCAGCAGAGACACCGGGACCGGCCTCCTCCGCGCCGCACAGAGCCGCGGAACCCCCAGGCCTCACCACACAGAGCAGCTGCTGGGCCCTATCTCTGCTGTGCGCACAGCCATCTTGCGGTGGCCATCTTGTGATGACATCGCGTGCGAGGGCCTGAGGACCACCCAGGCTTTTATTGGTATAGATAGGATATGTTAAAGGGAAGGAAGACATTAAGAAAAAAGACATAAATGACAGTGCCACCGTATTTTTTTAAAATGTCTGTTCTTTCCAGGTTCACAAATTGCCACAAACAGGAAAAAATGTTTAAAGACAGCAATTTAAAATGTGTAACACTTTATAGACACTGGCTTTCTAACCTGACTCTTATCCTTATGCCCTCTTGCTTTTTCTGCCCCATTCCACACTCATCACTACTTGCCACACACCTGTAAGTTTCCCTATCACACCACCCTGATCACAACCTGCATTCAAAATTAGTTTATATAGTATTTATTCTTCTCTTTATCCAGATTACAAAAGAAACACAAACTTACTCTGGAAAATCAGTCTACAGTTAGACATGCGTACACACACACACACACACACACACACACACACACACAGATTTTTATTTACCTTCCACCCCAACACCCAGGGAGAAAAACCATTAACATTTCCAGAATAGCTTTTCAGTGTTTCTTATTATATTGGCAGATAGTATACACTGTTTTGTAACTTGATTTTTCTCTTAACAATATAAAATTTATTCCACCTCTGCATATTCCTAAGAAAAGGACTCAAATGCAAGTAGTTTACTTATAAAGTACAGAAACATCAGCAAGGAAGTGAGAAAATTCAAGGTGAATTATCACACCTTGCTACCATTATGGGCAACTGCAGCTTAACCTCAAGAGAAAATTCTGGGTAATGTAGAATTATCCCACCCAAGGAAGGAGGGAGCTGGGGTAGTCCTACTCCAACTCTTATCAGCACTGGTTGAGGCTCCAAGGCTACCCTGCAAAGAGACTTCCTAACACTTTGAAGAGAGCTTCAAGCAGAATTAAATTTGAAAAGAAGCACATCAGAAAAGCAAAGGTAATCAAGGAAGAATAAAATCATTAGGTTAAACTATATGAAATACTGGGTTTTTTTGCAGATAAAAAATGGTTGAATATCAGCAATTTCATATGGTTCAATCCAATATGTATCAAATTTCAATTTTTCCTTTCTGGATTCCATAACTATCGTAGAACCTATCTACAAAGTCTTTACTTCTTCTCTCTCTCATTTCTTTTTCTCTTCTCCCTTTCCTTTGTTGAGGAAACACAGGCCTAAAAGTGCAACCTAATGACTACTGGTACACTGAAAATGCAACTTTTCAGCTGTAGCCAGGCTAGGTGTGAATGAATGAATGAATGAAGCTAAATAAGATTTAAACAAAAAATATACCTTTCTCTTCTACTTCCCATCATGCCATTCTTTCAACTAAGAGAAAAATAATTACTATCTCAAAAGATCAATACACTAACAACAATCACCAAGTGTATAAAAACAATCGCCATGTATATAAATGCTTATAAATGATTTTGAGCTTTTTTTTTTTATATATATATGTTATTGATTTTTTACAGAGAGGAAGGGAGAGGGACAGAGAGTTAGAAACATCCATGAGAGAGAAACATAGATCAGCTGCCTCCTGCACACCCACTACTGGGGATGTGCCCGCAACCAACATACATGCCCTTGACCAGAATCGAACCTGGGACCTTTCAGTCCGCAGGCCGACGCTCTAGCCACTGAGGCAAACTGGTTAGGGCTTGAGTTTTATTTTTATGAAAAGACATTCACTCTTTAAGGAAAAGTACATAGCTACAATAGACATCTATATTTAGTTTTAACTACTAAAGAATTGAAAAATGGGAAGAAAGAAAAGGCAGATATATGATCATCTTTACCTGCAAACGGAGATTTCAACATGGGATTGTTGTCCACCATTATACCGTCTTGTGTCTTGTGTCCAAGCCTTTGCTTGTACTGCTGCACAAATTCTGTGGAATGGATCGAATCTACAGGCTTCATTGCATTTGACTGTGTGGTCTGAACACTGCCTGTGTGTTCAGAAGAGCACAGCACGTCGTCAGGATGCGGCTCTGCTTTTAGTAGGTTGCCACTGGCTAATACTCGCAAACTGACAGCAGGAAACTTCAGAACAGCAGAGTTTGCCTCACCCAAACTCAAAGCATTTGCTATACCAACGTCATCATCCTCAGGAATGGGGTTGTACCATATTTCCCCTTCATCATCTGCATCATTTTCCTCATTAAAGTCTAAAGAACAGTTTCTTGATAACGAAGAATCTGTATCATTACACATCACATACCTACAATACTCTTCAGATGATTTGAGGAAAGGTTGTGATAGCTGAGGTTTACGTGGAGAGGCAGGTGAGATGGGTAAATGGCTTATATGTTGGTATTTCTTATTTTCTTCTTCCTCCAAAGTGAAAGATCGCAGAGTACTCTGATATAGCCAATTGCGTTTCTTTGACACAGTGATACTGTTAAGTGGCTTATGATCTCTGAATCCAATATTACCCTTCAAATCATCAAGTTCTCTTCTCTTCATTGTAGAACCATAAACATTTTCAAATAAATCTGTTTTAAAGAAAAAAAAAAAAGACAACAGAATATAATGCCTGGTATACCAAGAAAGACATGTCCCTTGAGATCAGTTATTTAAGTACTATTTTTAAAAAAGATAAAAAGAGCCCTAGTGGGTTTGGCTAGAGTGTGGATAGAGTGTCGGCCTGCAGACTGAAAGGTCCCAGGTTCGATTCTGGTAAATGGCACATGCCCAGCTTGCGGGCTCAAACCCCAGTAGGAAGCGTGCAGGAGGCAGCTGATCAATGATTCTCTGATCATTGATGTTTCTATCTCTCTCTCCCTCTCCTTTCCTCTCTGAAATCAATAAAAACATATTTTTTAAAAAAGGATAAAAAGAAAGAAAAGTAGCCCGGCTGGCATAACTCAGTGGTTGAGCATCGACCTATGGACCAGGAGGTCAGGGTTCGATTCCCCGTCAGGGCACATACCCAGTGTGGGATGTGCAGAAGGCAGCCTATCAATGATTCTCTCTCATCATTGATGTTTCTATCTCTCTCCCTTCCTCTCTGAAATCAATAAAAAAATATGTTTAAAAACAAGAAAAAGAAAGTAAATATTAATCATATTTAAAGACTAAAATTGAACAAGAAAAAATTTGGATTTTCCACCTAAAAATTATTTATATTATTTATAACTCAGATTGCAAGTATAAGTGTCATAAGAATTCTAAGAAAAAGGATAGACAAACTCTGAGACTGCCTTTATTAACATGATAGGGCTAACAAAGCCTTACCCTAAGCAAAACATACTTCATAAAAAGCTAATATAGAATGCATTGTACACAATATGCCAACTCACTACATGGACTAGAAGTTCTTTAGAAAACACAAGTAATATTCCTACCTTTATGAAGATTAACTTTGAGTAAATCTTTCAACATAAGTGAGTCTTACTCATTATTAAATGTCTTACTGATTATTAAGATTTCAACATTTGTTTCCTAACCATATAACACAGTAGCATCTCATGCAGTGTTTACATTCTAAATATATAAGGCAAAAATAAAAATCCCTTAAGAAGGCCCCAGATTAGAACCAAAAATGCTGTCACACAGTAAGCAAAGGGCAGCTATTATTATTGGCCAGGCAGAAACGTAAGCATAGAAATAAACAAAAATGTCTCTGCCCTTAAGAAACTCATTGTCCAATGGGGGACATCAAATACTAAGATATATATACATGTTAATATAAGACTCCAGAATTGTATATATAACATTAATTCCATATAAAGAGGAAACTTTTTTGCACTTCCAAAGAGTTGCATAAAGCTTCAATAATAGTCAAGAAGCTAAATACATATCTATCATAACACAAATTCACTCCACATAATTAAAACAAAACCAGATTTTTTTTTAATTTAAGGTCATGCCAGGTTTGTAAATTAGAGAATTATGGTCCTAGGCTAATTTGAGTGTGTATATGGTTGATTCATCTTAGTATTTCAGTAAGTAAAATATAATAGTCTAATAACAGAGACTGATAAAAACACACAAAACTATGTGAAGCTTAATAACAACCAAAAGATTATTTTGTGCATAATCAAGGCTTTCAGTAACCTCCCTTCTACTGAAAAAAATCCTTTAAAAATGTAAATTTATTTTTTTAATTATAAACATTACCAACCAAGCAGATTAATAATTAATAAACAAATAAAATATGTTTAAACCTTTAACAAATTGGGTTTCAAGTTCAATTAGTTGCAGAGACATGAACAGACTAAGAATCAGAAGGGAAGAAAGCTCCCAGAATGCCTACTATGCCAGACATTTATTTACTCAACACATTTATCGGAGTAATAAATAATTATTGAGTGCTTATTTTGTGCCAGGTATGAGAGATAAAGCAATAAGAAAGCCCTTAACCTCATTTTACCTTCACAAGAATCCTATGAGACAGGTACGATTATTTTCACGAGCCTCAAAAAATATGTGTAATATGGTCAAGTTGGTAGCCCTAGAATGCAAAATCTATGCTCTTCCCAGTCTTCCTGATCCCCACCAGAAGCAGGGAAGCAGGCAACCCTCTCTGGACCTGGTGATAATATTAACCCGGCTAACCTCATTGGGTGGTGACTGCTGGTAACATTAGAAAACTGTATGATACTATTCAGAAAGGTCAAGTAACTTGCCCAAGATCACCTAGTGGGAAAATGGAAGAGGCAGCACTCCAACTCTATGGACTTCAAAGTCTGCAGTAGTACACCTGGGCTACTAGGAAGGGATACCCACCTCCAACTCGAGGATTTAACATGCAAACAATGTAGCAGATGTTCGGTATATATCTTGAATTGATCTAGTTTAATTTCATTAACAAAAACCTGAAGATTCAAGGGTTGTTCTTTGGTTTGTTTCCTATACACTTAAAATTCAGAACTGAAATTCAATTCATCACTGGAGTTTCTGGGTTTTTAGCAACTACATCCTTCTGCCGAGTGCACTAAAATCTAGATCTATTTTACATTTAAGACCAAGTCTCATATTATTTAATAACATTTCAGACCTTTACAGGATGTAGTTTTGACACAATTACAAATTTGAAGCACAAAGTATAAAGTTATACAACTCACAATTGCTATGATCCACATCTTATTTTACCTTTCTCTCAGATGTATCTAAAAACATGCAAAATTTTATATAGTTTAACATATTATTTTGAATCCTACTATAGTACAAATACACTATCAACATTCCACATCCCATGAACTACAATGAGAAAAATAAAGCAAATTTAATATTTCTATTAATATAAACATTTAATGAATGTGTAATATTAAAAGGAATGATTACACCATGAGACACATTATTTTTCATGAAACTACAAACTGCAAAAACTTGAAACCAAATAGTTTCATTGCTATTACTGAACATTTCAAAATATGTGAGAATAGAGTTTAAATATAGATAGACAGGAACATCACAATAATTTTTGATAGTCAAATTTTCTTGGTTATTAAAACTGAATATAGCCCTGGCTGGTGTGTTCAGTGGTTAGAGCATCCGCCCAAGTGCCAAAGGGTCTCAAACCGAGTCAAGGGCACGTACCGGGGTTGCAGGTTGGATCCCCAGCCCAGGAGGCAACCAATCAATGTATCTCTCTCACATCAATGTTTCTTTCTTCTCTCTCTCTCTCTCTCTCTCTCTGTCCTCCGCCCTTCCACTCTCTCTAAAAATCAATGGAAAAATATCCTTAGTGAGAATTAACAAAACAACAACAACAAAACACACACACACACACAACACAAAAAAAAAAACAACCCTGAATATAAGCAACACATTAAATTTTAATAATAAATTTTACTTGAGCAATTACTTATAATTTAAATCATTTCATTTGCATCACAATTAGTTAAATGGATGCGTATGAATGTACATTACACAGAAATGGAAAGGTATTTACAATCTTGCCTTCATTCCCTTTTTACGCTAAAAGTAATGTTAAACCTTATTGACATAAACTTAAAACTTACCTTTAACTTCAGATTTTTATATCTGTGTATATATATAAAGTAAAAGTTAAAAAATGTAAAGCACAAGTAAAAATATAAAAATAAGTATGCAAAGTTACAAAGCAAAAAGTCTTTATTCCCTTGTAAGTACACATGTTATGTTATGATTATCAGATTCTAATTAAAGTCATTTTACTTTAAATACCTACAAGAAAATCCAGAAGTGGTAATTAAAATTTTTTACTGAGAAAAGTATTTACATAGTGGTGAACTACTCAAGCCAATTTTGTGCTCTCAACTTTTATTTCATAATAAATCTAGATGACTCACTCTTACTAAACATTTAACTAGTGCCCCAGCTCAATATCATCAACAAACTTTCTGAGAAATGATGTATTTCAACCCTCATTGAAAATGTATAATATATACAGATTTCTCTTCATCATTTTAAAATTTCTACTACAGAAACAAACTCTTTGCTTTTTGCATACTTCTCTTTTAAAAACCTAAGTAAAAGTATTCTCATGGACCTTGTATTTAAGTTTAAATAAATACAAGCAGCCCTGCTTAAGGAGTCAAGTCTGACGGCCCAGAAGAAATGACTAGAATAAAAAAGCCTTAGCCTTAGGTATATACACATAATCTTTTCCAGATAAATCTAAATGGGGAGAGTACAATGAAAAGGAAAAAAGTGTTTTTTCTATCTTTTTTTTTTCTTCTTCTTCTCCCTTGTGACTAGCAATAAAAACCCTTATGGAAAAAAAAAAAAAGCTGTGTGTTAGCTTTTGGGACAAAAAAGTAGAGAAGAAAATGTTGAGGCGGTTTCCAGATCCACAATAGGAATGAGGAGGAGCAAGAAAAATGAAGCCGAAAAGAAAAGCTGAGTAGAATGAACAAGTGCCCCTAAATGGGTCTACTCTAGCTCAATCCCCAATGCTCTGCAAGGCGGCCCTCCTCAACCTCCGATTATTTCCCTCTCCATCCAGAATCCCAATCATCTGGGGCAGGGCAGTATTCTCACAAGTCTGTTTGCCTTTCTCTTGATAGCAGCTAAGCACCAGGCATGGTACCAAATAGATTATCTTTTTTCAGTCTCACAGCAACTGAGGCTTTGCCGAGTTGCGTAACTTGTCCAAGGTCACAAGCCAGGTAAGTGGAGGATCTGGTTAGGAGCCCAGAACCTCTGTGGTTTACCACCATACTACATGGTTTGCAGATTCCAAAGTCTCATTTTTATTGGTGAAAGAGCAGACCAATATGGAGGGAACTGCTTGAACTTGTCATATATAAGTAGTAAGTATAAATTCATACTTACAAAACTAAAGCAGAAAGTGCTCAAGTGCTTTTCTCTAGTAAGGGTTAGTATCAATATCAGAATAAAGTATGGTTTTTCAAAAGTTTAACAAATGTATTAAGATAGGTGATTGGGGAGACTGAGAATTGTAGAAACTTACTACTTAAAATGAGTACCAGCCCTGGCTAGCAGCTCAATGGTTAGAGCATCAGCCCACACCCGGAAGGTTCTCGGATTCGATTCCCCGTCAAGGGCACAATACCTAGGTTGCAGCTTCCCCGCCCCCCCCCCCCCATCTTCCCTAGTCGGGACGGGTGTGGGAGGCAACCAATTGATGTGGCGCTCTCACATCAATGTTTCTCTCTCTCTCTCCTCTCTCCTCTCTCTCTCACCCTCCCTTCCACTCTCTCTAGAATCAATGTGAAAAATATCCTCGGGTGAGGATTAACAACAACAACAAAAAGAATACCAAAAAACAGCAGCATCCTTACTGGGAATTCGTCAAAATGCAGACTCTCAGGTCCGTTGCCCACACATATGAAATCTGCATTTTAACAAGATTTTCAGGGGATTCATATGCACATGAAACTTGAAAAGTACTGCTCTATAACTGAAACACACACACACACACACACACACACACACACACACACACACACTGAGTGGTAAAGGTCTAGAAAAATATCCTTAGTGATTCTCAAAACAACAACACTACTTAGAAATGTAGGACTTCCAAATCAACACAGGACCTTCTGCTGAGTTTGTAATTCTCGGTTTTCCTGCCACCAGCAACATCAATGTTCTATGCCACTCTTCCCCAAACACACACACAGAAAAACAAAAAACTGAACGAGCTTCTAGGGCCACACTGGCAGAATTTTTCGGAAAGGGATTTAAAACTACAAGACAGTCAAAAAGTATATGCCTATAGCTACTAATCTCAAAGGGCAGATGTACAAAAAAATTTGTTGGGAAAATGCATAAAGATAATTTATCTCATAAAGGTAAGAAATTAGGTGAGAAAAGAGAACAGATGGGTATCTGCATTAAAAGTGTCAACTTCTGCTGTGGCCAGTTTGGCTTAGTGGATAGAGTGTGGGCCTGCAGACTAAAGGGTCCCGGGTTCAATTCCAGTCAAGGGCAAATGCCTGGGTTGCGGCTCGATCCCCAGTAGGAGGTGTGCAGAAGGCAGCCAATCAATGATTCTCTCTCATCATTGATGTTTCTCTCTCTCTCTTCCTCTCTGAAATCAATAAAAATGTTTTTTTAAAAAGGTGTCAACTTCTCTTTAAGATATACTGCACAAGATCATACCTGCTAATTAATATTTTAAAAGAACTGTCTAAAGATGGCTGACAAAATATTAACAAGTTACATGTCCTAAATTTTTTCTTTCACACATCATGAAGCAAGAAAAATGGAGTCAAAGTAAGGCTAATTATTTTTTAAAGTGGTAAAAGGATGAAATAGCTCAACCTGAAGCTTTTGAATTTATTTCTGAATACTATATACTAATTAAAACTTATTTATAAAGACTTAATAATGAAGTATAGTTAGCAAATAGGTTAAAATTCCTTAGTAATATCAAGGCTTGCAGAAACTTGACAATATTTACTATGTGTAATGACTTTAGATTTCGTAAATAATCATCTCAATTAGGAACAAATTGGCCAATCTGTGAACATTACAACCCTAACTGCATCAAATCACTGGCATTATTATACTACCAAAAGTTTTAGTGGTTCTTAGTAGGAGCCAGAAATCAAAATAGAATACCATTTTGACTCCCATTTGACATATGGTCTCAAAATTTCTAAAATACCTACATAGGTATCTCTATTCCATTATATAGTTATTCTGTGTTATAAATTCTAAATAGAACTGTATTTTGAAAGAAAATATACTCATAAGTAATACTGTATAGAAAAATGGATATAAACCTTTTAGGCAATTTAATATCTTCATACAACCAAGAATGTACTGATTCATCTGAACTGCCCAATTAATTTTTTAGAAAACATGATTTAAAAGTAGAATCCAAGTAACATCAATTTGAACTAAGTAAGCATTTAAAGGTAAAGATTTAAAATGGATATAGCAGTTGATGAAAAAATGTCTTAAAACCTATTCTAGAATTCCCCCATCTTCTTTGCAAATTTGAGAAAGTTACTTACCCTTCTCAACCTTGTTGAAATTCCATCCATCTCCTCAATCCAAGCAATTTAATAGAATTAATTGACTCAAACCTCTAAAAAACTTTAGAGTCTCTTTGACTGGGGTTTTGGAGTCATAAAGACCTGAGTTTGAATCCTCATAATAGTTTGAATCCGTATACTAATATATACAAACAATACACTAGTGTGAGTGACCTTGGGTAAACTACTCAACCCCTCTGTTTCTTTGGCTGTTGTTAAATGACAGTTGTCAAACCTTCATGGGGGGGGGGGGGCGGGGAGGAGTGTAATAATGATTATATGAGAACCACATAAAGTATCCAGGATGATTTTAATAACTTTGACTAACCTTCAAAAATAGTTATTAAAAATAATAAACTCTCCAAATCTACAGTAGATATGTAAACATTGCACAAGTTATTTTTATCTTTTATAAAAGATGAATTGATGATTTAAAAGGAAGTAACCAGAGAAAGTTGTTTAAACCAGAGATTAAGCTTTTGGCTTATCTTGTAAAATATCTAAAATACCATCACATGGTAATTCTAACATTTCATTTTAATTTCTTTTTTTAAATATATTTTTATTGATTTCAGAGAGGTAGGGAGAGGGAGAGATAGGAACATCAATGAGAAGAAAGAATCATTGATTGGCTGCCTCCTGCACAACCCCCACTGGGGATTGAGCCAAACCAACTAGGGCTCATTTTAATTTCTTTTAAAGTTTGTTTCATTTAATTATTTTCTCAATGAAAAAAAAGTCAATTTATTTGTAAAGGTTACATTTATTATTGCTTCTAAAATCCTTGAATGTTTACACTACAACTGATGCCATTAAAAGCCATCAGATGGTAAATGTTTAACCTTTGCCACAAGGGTAAAAAATATATTTGAAGTTTTATATAGATTGTAGTTGTGGCTCAAATTTAACTGTCCTACAAAGAGTTAACTGAACCAGGGGACATAAAGTTATAATGGCAATAAACTGCAATAAATGATTACAAATACTTTGCTCCTGAAATGTGTATTTTAATTTGAACTTAGCATAAAGTACACCTCTCCACACACACACACACACACACACACACACACACACACATATTGCATTCTTACTATCCTGTTATTCAAGTGAAATGGAATAAATTTGAGGGAAATTTTTGACAGGTGTGGGATAGAGATTTATAGATTCAAAGAAACTTTTCAAGTTTCTATACGCTTTAAATGAGTCATTTGATTTGTTCTCATTGTTCGATTAGAAGGTTTGTGAACTTTGCTTCTCCCCACTGTTTTGTGTTTATTGGTTAAACAAAGTTAATGTGTACAAACCCAGTCCTGTAGGATTTGTAATTCTTACCAGAGAAACTGCCAAATACTGTGAATATTTTTTACATTTCGGCATTTAATATTTTAAAAACTCCTGACTTTTTAAGGAGTTTACTAAAATCTTTATATTTAAGAGTGTAATTCAAAAGATCATCTTGTTTTTGGCTCAATCTGAAGGTATCATACTTCTTTCAGAAGAGAATTTTTGCTTTTTACAACGTGCTTAAGAGATTTCTAGAACTGATAACCTAAACCTTCAGTGAAAATTAAAAACCACACACATAAAAAATAGGCATCAAAATCCTATTATAAGGACAAGTATATTTAAGTTTACAAATGACTTCCAATGTCTACAGTTTCTTAAAAAGTATGTAAGGGACATCTTTTTTTCTTTTTTTTTTAAATATATTTTATTGATTTTTTACAGAGAGGAAGGGAGAGGGATAGAGAGCTAGAAACATCGATGAGAGAGAAACATCGACCAGCTGCCTCCTGCACACCCCCCACCGGGGATGTGCCCGCAACCAATGTACATGCCCTTGACCGGAATCGAACCTGGGACCCTTCAGTCCACAGACTGACGCTCTATCCACTGAGCCAAACCGGCTTCGGCATGACATTTTTTCTTTTGATTAAAATACTAGTGTCCTTGGTTTTCCACAATAAAAAAACTACTTACTTTGTTCGTTTTTTTTTGTGTGTGTGGAGTGGTGGGTGGGGGAGGGAAAGGTAGACAGAAGTACTCGAAATCCTACCTGACTAAAAAGAAATTTTACTATCACAGATTTTGTTTGGTTGGTTGGTTGGGTTTTGGTTTTGGGTTGTGTGTATGTGTGCACACGCGCCTGGGAGAGAGGGAGAGAAAAGGCACAATGAGCAAAATGACAGTTTATGACGCCTGTAAAGTCTGCCTTGGAACAAATTCAAATGCACAAACTCCACAAGTCTACGGATTTGCCTAGAGCTACAAAGAATAAAAATCCAGGCAGCACCGCCCAGCTCCAACCTACTAAAAGCGCGTGGTGAACTTAACCTTTACTCACTGTTGTGCTTAGGAAGTTAGGCACACTGGTTCACAGAGAACAAAAAACAAACATACAGGAAAAACCCCAAGTCCCTCGCGCCGCTGTCTTGAAAAAAAGAAAAGCCAAATGAGTGAATGCATTACACTAAATAAGCCCGAAATCGCATCAAGCTGCCACTTACATGACACTTACTTTGGCACGGGCACGTACCTGTCTGCAAAAACATATCTTATTCTTCGCCCTACAGACAGAAGCCTAGTTAGTTAGTCAACACTGAAGATTCGGAGGGTTGGCGTTTTGATTGCAAACTGTCCTTACCTGTCAGCGTAATTCTTTCGTCTGGGGGCACCGAGAGGACTTGGCTTTCACGCATTTTCAAAGCTCCCGGACTGGGAGAGGCGTCCTGCGCTCCCGTGACTTTGGAGGGTGTCCCACCGGCGCGACCCTTCATGCCCAGGGACAGCAGGCGCCCTTTGTACATCCACTTCTGCAGCTTCTTGACGGTCACCGCGGGCGGCTTCAGGAAGGGGAGCCCCTCTGGGTCGTCTCCTTTGCTGCAGATCACAGGGGAGCCAGCAGGATCCCCTAAAGTGCTTCCCGCGGAACGGCCGGGGTCCTTGGAGCGGGGACTCGCGGCCGGCGCGCCGCCTCCACGCCAGCCGTCCATCCCGCCTCCACGTGGCGGGGGCTCGTCCCGGTCCCCGCGCGCGCCGCACCTGATACAGCTGTCGCTCGGCCACCGCTGGAAGGGAGCGGGCTTGGCACCTACCCGCAGGCTCTCGAGGCTTCTGCTGCAGGACGGACGCATCCGAGGAGTCCGCAGGCGGCCTCTCCACGGCTCCCGCAGAGGCGACCAGGGCAGGGACACCTGCTGCCAAGGGCGGCCCCGGGCTCCCCGCTCCCAGTCTCGGGGGCCGGCTCGGCGGTCCGCCGCGCCGCTGGCGGAAGGCGGCTGGCCCGGAGCCCGGGCTCCCGCGGGGCAGCAGCGATCCGCCCAGCCCCGCCGCGCGCCCGCGTCGGGGGGCAGGTCGTGCATAGCCTGGATCAGCAGATGATAGGCCTCTCGCAACTGGGTCTGCAGCCTGCCCGTCTCCCGGCGGCCGCCCTCCGCCCCCGGGGAGGAGCCCGCCGCCGGGGGAGGCGGGGGCCACCGCTCCGCCCCCGCCCCCTCGGGCTCCGGCGCGGACCGGGAGCCGCCGGGCAGGTTCTCGTAGTAGTCAGCGGCGTCCTCGTCCTCCTCCGCGCTGCCCTCGGAGTCCGGCGCGCCGAGCACCGAGGCGCAAGCGAGCCCGCGGCCCCGAGGGGCGGCCTCCTTCCCGCCGCGCGGCCGAGGCCCGAGCGCCCCAGCCAGCTCCGGACGCCGTCCCGCGCCCAGCGCCCTGGGGCCCCGCGCCTGCAGCGACGGCGGGGGCGGCTCGGGGCTCCGCCGGGCTCCGGCGGCGCGCTCGCGTGGGGGGCCGGCCAGGGCACCCCCCGCGTCTCCATGGGCAGCGGAGGAGGCCGCCACGGTGGCTGCGGCGGCCGCCCGGAGCCCGAGTCCGCCGGCGGCGCGGGGACCTCGCCTCCCCCGGAGCCTGGACAGCGTCCTCCTCAGAGGGTCCGCCATCCCCTCGGGCCTCAGGACCCGGGATCTCCCCCGCGGCGGGGAGAGGTCGGAGCCCCGCTCGGGAGAAGGCGGCGTTGGCGGAGACGGCGGCGGCTCCCCATGACCAGCGCGGGCCCTCGCGGGCTCCTCACATACTTGGCATAACTCTGCCGCGGGAAGGGGCGGGGGCGGGCGGCGGCGCGCAGAGCGCATGCCCCAGGGCCGGGCCGCGACGGGGCGCGCGGGCTGCGGGCTGCCCGGCTGCGGGGCCAGGAGGGCGGACCAGGCAGGTGGGGGAGCTAAAGCACACGCAGCCAGCGTGGGGGTGCAGTGGGAAGGCAGGGGGGAAAAAAGGGGTGAGTCTGTCTAGGCTGGAGGCTGCAAAGTTTTTGTTAGGAAGACAGAAAGGGAAAGTGCCCTGCTGGCTGCCACCCATCCTGTTCCCCACCCTCCCCATGGCCACCATGGCAGGAGCAAGCCGTAACTTGAGAGAAAACAAAGTATGAGTACAGGTGTATCTCGGTACCGTGTGTTCTAGAAACGTTCCCAGTCGTTTTATTTGCACAGAGAGTTAGCTACTTCAAGGGCCTTGGCAGTGATTCCTTTCCTTTTTCTGTGTGTGTGTGAGAGAGAGAGAGAAAGAGATTCCTTTTCAGCCTTTTCCCCCCCAATCCATACGAACACAAAATTAATTCAGACATCAACCAAAACTTGTACAATGGAGCTTTATTTTTATTAAAGCTGGGTTGAGGAACAATTGGATTGAAATTTAGAAACACTGTCATTTGCAAATACCAACTCTCAAACATCTTCTATGTAACAGTTGTAAGCTAAAGCACCTCGTGTTGGAATCAGTGTGTTGCATCATCCCTGACTTCAGTAACATTTTTCAGTGTTTACATATTAGAAAGGGCCGTTGTGAGCTAGCTCATGAATGTACTTCTGTCTCCTAGCACAGTACTTGCACATAGTAAGTACTCAAGAAATATTTGTTGAATAAAGGCTTGCATAACTGAATATGAGAATTTAGCTCTAACATACATTCCAAGTATATTTCTCTATGTCTTCTTTTTCCCCTGCTAGTCAAAGGCTCCAGTCAATAAGTGTGCTTTGATCTATACTGGCTTTGTTGTTACCTGGCCTCTGCCTCCTTGGAATATTTTTACTCGCATCTCTGTCTTCAGAAATCTTACCCATCCTTTAAGATTCCACCCAACTAGCCCTGGAAGGGTAGCGCAGTTGGTTAGAGCATTGTCCTGATATGCCAAAGTTGGGGCTTTGATTCCTGTTCAGGGCACATACAGGAGTCACACAATGGCCCTAACCATTTTGGCTCAGTGGATAGAGCATCCGCCCATGCACTGAAGGGTCCCGGGTTCAGTTCTGGTCAAGGGCATGCATCTTGGTTCCGGGTCTCCATCCCCATTAGGGGGCGCGCGGGAGGCAGCTGATGATGTTTCTAACTCCCTCTCCTTTCCTCTCTGTAAAATCATTAAAATATATTTTTTAAAGTAAATGAATGCATAAATAAGTGGAACAACAAATTGACCTCTATTTCTCCCCAACACACACACACTCTCTAAAATCAATAGAATTTTTAAAAAAGAAAAGAAGATCCCACCCAACTTCCTTTATAAAGTCATCTCTGATCTCCCAGATGGACATGATTTCCATTCTTCCAAACTCCAACAGTACTTTATTTATTTATATATTTATTGCTTTTGTTTTATACAAAACATACCCTATCTCCTGTAGAACAAAATTCACAAGCTCCTGAAGGGCAGCAACTATTTATAATTGACATTTGTATTATCCACAGAGTATAAAAACAGTATCTTATGTACTGGACATGATAAGTAAATATTTTAAAATTGGTGTCAACTTTAATTGGAAGGAAATAAATGGCTCTAGTTTCCAGTCTATTGCCTAACTCTTCACTAGACCATACTGTATTAGTGTTGTTTTAAAATTCTTTCAGTGATGGAGAAGAACATAGTTTGTTAAATTATCTTAATTCTGATCTAGGAAAATAGCATGAAATGTTACATTATAATTTGCATACATCACTATTTTTAGTTCTACACTATGTCTATTCCATGGGACCAAGGCTATTTACTGAATAGTAAAGGCATAAAGTTATGTTCCAGTGAAATATTCCCACAGGAAATGACTGATAGTAAAGCTGCCAATGATGGCGTCTATAAACAATTTGATCTGTATCTCAGAAATTGTTTCCATCCCAACTCTCGCTTGCGAGATCTTTCACTTCTTTGCAGTTAACATATTTGTTAAGAACAGCATAAGATATATTATGGAAAAATGAATGGAAACATATAACCTTGAAGGTCTAGATGAACTTCATTTTTAGTTCATCTTGCCAACACGTTGAGTTTAGGAGTTACAAGACATATTAGCCAATACAAAATACTGTGCATTGTTCCAGGCATTACTCAGAACTCGTCTGATGCTGCACAGCACAACTGAACTTAATGCCACCTTAAAGCTGAGAGTGTGCCATCACATAAACTCACAAGTGTTAAGAACTATTTTGGTCACAACAGAAATTAATAAGGCAGCCATGGCAATGTGACCCTACTTAATAACCTTAAAAATGCGAGTCCCACTTTTCTATATGTGCGTTACTCTTCAATAAGTGTATTAAAATTTCATTCTGAGAAGGTAGTGCCCATAGAACTAGCATTATACATATTATAATTAAGGCGGTGACCAAACAGAAACATCATCAGCTCTGCTTGTAAAATCCTCTTTGTGTGTGTGTTTTAACCGTTTATAACTTCTTCCTCCAGTTAGCTGACTTGTCATATATTTCTAATCAACATTCCTATGAAGACCGGGTGGGGGTGGGGTGATACATTTTCCAGTGTTTGTACTTGTTTCTCACTGACTTGGAAATCATTTTGATGGCCCATGAGTTAACAACTATGTGTGGGCGGCGGCACTGTCACAAAAGGTGAAACAACTATGGGATAATAGGGCTCCAGGGAGGCAGGGAGCCAAACTAGATGTGGGGCAGGACTGGCAACCTGGAAGGGACACGGGGAGGGCAGGTTGAGGAAAATGTCTAGGTATGTCATGGTTATTTTCTAGGTAATGAGAATGCATTTCTGTCTCACTGCTGCTCAATCTTCCATTTTGCTCAGTGGAACCAAAGGCAAGTTTAACGCTGGCAAATGCCCAGTTCTCCTTCTAAATGCCTCGGTGTAGCAGACCTGCCTGTTTTGCCATGCAGTTCCATCATATTGAGCAACATGGGCTTCAGCCTGAAGCTGACTGCACGACCACTGTCCTCAATACAGCGATTTTTACGGCTCATATCTTCATTATTAACAATATCTGGCAATTGGCAACATTTCTTACTTCATCCCACCCCTAATCAAAGTGATTGGGGGTTGGGGAGAGGTTTGCTGAATGCATTTTCCAACTTTTTAGAAATCTACAATGTTTAGAATGTTGGCTAATATTTCGGGTTCTCTTATTATATAGGTACACTATGCAGAGTAGTAACTTGCTCAAGGTCACCAAAAAGGAAGGGGAATTCGAACCTTGTCTGATTGTACATCCACTACAGCCCTGGCACGTTTCCTGGAATAAAAAAAAAAGAGAGAGAGAGAGAGAATTGACACTTGCACTGACTTGAGCCTTTGTTTTTATAAATTATTTAGGTGGCTGCCTATCAGAAAGGAGTTTAATATTTTATTATCTTTTGTGAAATGCAGTGGAACATTGGAAAGCTGTTTGTTGAACATTTGAATGCTTCTCAGGGCAGTCCTCTCCAAGGATGTTAAAACCAAATCCTATAACCTATTCCCATTTAACAGTAAATTTGTTCATTTTTAAGCCACAATGTGAAACTGCCTCCTGTAAATGTAGACTAATTTTAAAGGTAAGACAAGCTACAATTAAATACCTGAAAAGTAAAATATATGCGTCTTTAAAACCACAGGAGCTCTCAGGTAAACCTCTTTCAAAAGTGAAATGATGGGATAGCCTGTCTCTCCTAAATGACTTGTACCTCAGGTAACCCATGGTTGATGAAGGGAAGTTGCTCTCTTTCAAAAATTGTCAACCTAATAAAAAATGGATAGAATTATTACCATTCAGCACCCTAATGAAATGATGGATCTGGGCTAAAACTACCAGTGGCTACTAACATCACAAAGAGAGAGACGCACCTGATGTTATGGTCACTGATCAAGCACACATCACCCCTATGAGGTATTCTTACCGAAAATGAACCTGTGTCTGATCAGCCGCAAGATCTGATTACCAGTTTCCAGGAATTTCAGAGAACAGAGGAGCAGGTAAAACAGCCCTATGGGACCTGGGCCAGTGTTTTCAGTGGTTAGAGTGTCGGCCTGAGCTCCAAAGGGTCAAGGGCACATACCTGGGTTGCAGGTTGGATCACTGGCCCTGGTCTGGGCGCATGCTGGAGGCAACCAATCGATGTGTCTCACATCAACGTTTCTCTCTCTCTCTCCCTCTCTCTCTTTCCCCCTGCCTCCTCCTTCCCACTCTCAATCAATGGAAAATATATCCTTGGGTGAGGATTAATAAAAAAAAATAAAAATAACACCATAGAAATACAGTAACAAAATCCAGACTATGGTAAAAACAAAAACAAACAAACAAAAAAACCACACAATAGGTCAGAGATCCAGTTTCTTCATTTGCAATGTTTGGACTTTACTTAAAGCCTAATTTAAGTAAACACCTGTTTAAAAAAAATATTATGACCCAATCAGGGAGGTTTGAACACTGACTAGATATTTGATGATACTGAGGAATTATAATTTTAGTTATAATTTTTTAAAATAGTTCTTTATCCTTTGAAATAAATACTGAAATATTGATAAAACGACATGCAATCAGAAATTTTGTTTCAAAATAATTGAGGAAAGAGACCTGACATAGAAAAATGAAGATGAACTTGGAGTTGATAATTGTTGAAACTGGGTGATGAGTACTAGGGGTTTGTTTTACTAGTGTCTCTCTACCTTCTGTACATGCTTGAAATTTTCTATAATATATATTTTCATTTTAACAGGAATCGGACTTTTAAAATCCATCCCGGCAGCTGTTTACAGCAACACAACTTTGAGGGCAGTCAAATGGTTTACACTGCAGGGATGGCAAGAGAATATTGGAATCTAGGCCCAAGAATTATCATTTCAATCCAAATCTGAGGTGGTATAATGGAAATGATTTGAAGTCAGATGAAGTGGTTCAAATCCTAGCTTGATCAGTCATACTTATACACAAGAACCACACATCAAGGAGAGCTCTTGTTCATCTTTGCCAATTCCTAATCATTATTCCTTCCTCCTCAAAATCTACAGCTCTTTTGAAATACATGGCTTTTAACTTTACCACCTGCTGCCTCTGCTTTTTGTAGTCATCTACCAACTTCCCCTTCATTCATTCTAGTATCTACCTCGCTATCTCTTTCTCTCTGCCATTTTTCTTGTCATCATCCTGGGTGATTTCATTATTTACAAAAAGAGATCCATCCAATACCCTGGCCTGTTGTGTCCTTGAACTTCTCTTTTCCTCTACCACCTCAGTCACCAATCCCAGAGTCACACATTAGAATTTGTCATAACCAATAACTGCAAATTCTCCAGACACCCATTCCAATTTCCTAGCTCACTCCCTCCGGCACCCAGACTCCAGCAATACTTTAAGCCCACCATCCCTCCAGTCTATCGCTGTCCTTCAGTCCTTTCTTCCACGCTTTCTCAGTTTAGATTGCATGGTCCTTGTAAAATCACTCCCTCGCATACAATCTCAACTCTCCTGCCCCTCTTTCCCATGGTCCTGCTCACTTGGCAAAACCTCAACTCTGGTGAGGAATAACTTTCTGATATACTTTGCACTGACACTTGGATGGCTTAATGTAGGTGGAAAAGAACATCACAAACTTCAAGTGGTCCCTCAGTGATACTCTACAACTCCACTAAGAGTCCTTGTCCACTCATCCTCTTCTCTTTCTCAACTTTTTGACACCATCACCCCCTCCTCACTCTCAATTATGACCTTCTAAGAGAGAACTTCCTCATCCTCCCACCACCAAATCTACCAGCTGGCATTATTTGTTCTCTGATGCTCCACGGCCTCCCCCGTCTCCAGCCCCCCTTATCATAGCTGAGCTGCCCCTGCACCTGAGGCCAACTCTCTGGTCCCCTTTACCTCTCTGCTCTCCTCCCTCCTCAATGCCCTGTAGCCACACTGGCTTCCTTGTTCCTCCAAACACACTCCTGCCTCACAGCTCTTGCCTTTGCTTGGCTATTCCCTCTGCCCAAAATGACTCTGCATGACTCCTTCATCAGGTCTCACTTCAAATGTTTCTTGCCCAGAGGGCCCTTCCCTGACCACTCTATCTAAAATAACACCTCGGACACTCCCACTTATTTTATGTTTCCTCATTGTACCTATTGCCATTTAATATTATATTAGATGTCTATTTATTTGTTTATGGAACACTACCATCACCCTTAACTGCCATAACCCCACCTTATAAAATAGTTCTGACAGGTGTAGGTGCTCCATACATATTTGTTGAATGAATGTGTGATTCTCATGCCCAAGAGCAAGCTCATATATATTTCTTTTCCCTCCGTGGTAAAATCAGTTTGCTATTGTTTCATGAGATATTGATAAGAAGATTAAAAGAAGAAATATACAACTTAGCTGAACTGTGAGAACTATGCTAAGTGAAAGAAGCAAGACACAAAAGGCCACATAGTGTATGATTCCATTTATATGAATTATCCAGAATATGCAAATCCATAGAGACAGAAAAGAGACCAGTGGTTACCAGGAGTGAGGTTAAGGGGAGAAGGACGAGTGATTGCTAAAGGGTATTTTATTTTCAGGGTGATGAGAATGTTTTAGAATTAAATTGTGGTGATGATTGCATAACCTTGTAAATATACTAGAAACCACTGAATTGTATACTTTTAAAAACTGAATTTTATGCTAAGGAAATTTTATCTTGATTTTTTTAATGGAGCACTATTTTCCTTACCTTTTATCTTTAGCTATACGCCAAGCTAATATTCATGAAAAAGAAAAAAAAATTTAAGGGAACCTTTAAGCAAGGATTGGATATGCACATAAAAACAGCCTGAAAGCCCTAGCTGGTTTGACTCAGTAGATAGAGCATCATCAGCCAGTGGACTGAAGGGTCCCAGGTTTGAATCCAGTCAGGGGCATATGCCCCAGTTACAGGCTCGATCCCCAGTAGGGGGCATGCAGGAGGCAGCTGATCAATGATTCTCATCATTGATGTTTCTATCTCTCTCTCCCTCCCTTCCTCTCTGAAATCAATAAAAACATATTTTAAGAAATTAAATTTTTAAAAATACAGCCTGAAAGCTGTTTCACTGGGCAATTGCTTTCAGAAATGCTTTCACACATCACATCCTAGTTTTTCAATAGAGCTTTCCATTTGAACTCTACATATGCAAAAAATAAGTACCATTGGTTTCTTACTTAAAGTTGGCTTTTCTCTATCAATTACCAAATTTAAACCTAGACTTACAAAACTAAATAAACCAAAAGACTTTTCTGATCCCCCTCAACTTCTCACTATCAAGAAAACAGAGCCCTGGCCAGTATGGCTTGGTTAATTGGAGCTTTGTCCCATACACCAAAAGATGGCAGGTTCGATTCCCAGTCACGGCACATACCTAGGTTGTGGGTTCGATCCCTGATATAAGATCAGTTAGAAAGAAAAAAAGAAAGAAACAAAGAAAGAAAGAAAGAAAGAAAGAAAGAAAGAAACCCTGTGATGGTCAACAGAAGAGTCAGTACCCTATGAAACTCAGTAGTTGCTCTGAAAAAATAACTAAAGACCTTCATGCAAAGACAGCTTGATCTCACACATCCATAATAGGGTCCAAACTCAGTGCCCACTGGAATCAGGCAAGGTCCTGCCAATGAGTGTACCAGTCCAGGGATAGCAACCAGAGAAAGAGGAAGCCATTTAACCCTGGTTATTTAGGCCTGAGGAGGACCCAAGCCAGTTTTCCAAGCTTCTAATACAAATCCCTTCATTTTTAAAAGTATTTTTTATCTGATGAAAGTGATTCTTTCTTTAAAATCATGCATAACTTGGAAAACATAGAAAAGCAAAGTGAAAAAAATCTCAGATAACCCGTCCTACACACACACACACACACACACACACACACACACATACACAGCTATTACTGTGGAATTCAACTTTATACAAAGGATAGTTGTTGCTGGGAAACCATGTTTTCAATATTTCAACATCACTAGCAGTATTAAAATGATATTCTGGTAATCCAGAACAATTATCTTAGAGTGTGATGTTTTATTATAAACTAGAGGCCCGGTGCATGAATTCGTGCACCAGTGGGGTTCCTTGGCCTGGCCTGCGGGATTGGGCTGAAACCAGCTCTCTGACATCCCCTGAGGGGTCCTGGATTGCGAAAGGGTGCAGGCCAGGCCGAGTGACCCCACCAGTGCACGATTGGGGCCAGGGGGAGACATGGGAGGTTGGCCATCCAGGGAGGGACTGAGGGAGGGCTCCAGGGCATGTCTGGCCCATCTTGTTCAGTCCTGATCAGCCTGGACCCCAGAAGCAAGCTAACCTACTGGTCAACTGTCTGCCCCCTGGTGGTCAGTGCATGTCATAGTGAGCAAGTGGTTGAGCAGCCTTAGCATATCATTAGCATATTATGCTTTGATTGGTTGAACGGCTGACCGGTCTACCAGACACTTAGCATATTAGGCTTTTATTATATAGTATGTTGACACATGGTATTTGCTAGTGTATCTGATCTAACATGTCTGAGGGGGAAAAAAACACATAAAAACTTCTTTTATAATAAGCATTTCAAATGATTCAATATGGAATGTCATTTCTACCAGAATCTCTATGCAATTGCATTGAAAAAACACCCAAAACAAAACAGTTTTTCTTTACATGCAGAAGAAGGTCACTAATCTGAAAGCTTTATCTTTTTTTTTTTTTTACTATGCATACAAGTCAGCAATGGCATAATTACATACCCAAAGATTATCTAAATAAGAAGGGAACAAAGCTCCTAAACAAAGTTCAATGCAGACTGCCTAGAGCAGTGGTTCTCAACCTTTCTGATGGTCTTAGGCGACCCTGCTAGTGGTTCTCAACCTGTGGGTCACGACCCGCAGGTTGAGAACCGCTGCTGTAGAGCCTAAGACCATTGGAAAACACAGATATTTACATTACGATTCATAACAGTAGCAAAATTACAGTTATGAAGTAGCAACGAAAATAATTTTATGGTTGGGGGTCACCACAACATGAGGAGCTGTATTAAAGGGTCGCGGCATTAGAAAGGTTGAGAACCACTGCCATAGAAGGTGGGTCGAAACTTGTAGCCTTAACCTAGTCAGATTGATTGTTAAAAAAAAAAAAAAAAATCAACATTCTCTATAGGGTTTAAACAAGGCCCAGAGTTTTGGAATATAATATTCAATATGTCCAGGATACAATTCAAATTTACTCAGGTTACAAAGAACTACTAGGAAAATGTTAACTTGCATGGGAAAATAAAATCAATAGATATGAACACCATGATGACACGGATGGTGGAATTATCTAACAAAGACTTTAAAACAGCTATTATATAAATGCTTAAACAGTTACAAATACTTGTAAAACAAGTAGAAAGATTCAGCAATAAATAAAAGAACCAACTGGAAATTTTAGAAATGAAAAATACAATGACCAAATAAAATAAAAATTAAAAAAAACTTCACTGGATAGGCTTCGAAGAATGGTGACGACACAGAAAGAATCAGTATACTTTAAGGTATGTCAACAGGAATTTTCCTATCTGAACATCAGAGAAAAATGATTTTTAGAAAAATGAACAGAGCCTCAAGGGCTGGTTGGTTAATAACTAAAAGTTTGACATTCACGTCATCAGTGTCCCAGAGGGAGAGGAGAATGTAGTACTGAAAAAATATTTGCTGCTGTAATGACTGAAAACAGAATGTACTTGGGAATAGCAAAGTATGACAAAAGGCAAACATAAAAATTTAAGAAATTCAGCTAACTCCAAATAAGATAAAGCCAAAGAAATCCATGCCCAGACGTCATGTACAACCTACTGAAAACTATAAAGAAAAACATCTTAAGCCCTAGCTGGTTTTGCTCAGTGGATAGAGCACTGGCCTGCAGACTGAAGGGTCTCAAGTTCTATTCCGGTCAGGGGCATATGCCCAGGTTGCAGGCTCCATCCTCAGTAGGGGGCGTGCAGGAGGCAGCCAATCAATGACTCTGATCATTGATGTTTCTATATCTCTCTCTCTCTCTCTTCCTCTCTGAAATCAATAAAGATATATTTTTTTAAAAAAGAAAAACATCTTAAGAGCAGCCAGAGAAAAACTACTCATTACCTATTGTCAGACAACGATTCAAGTGATGGCAGATTTCTCATCAGAGCCATAGAGATCAGAAGAAAGTGGCACAACATTTTCAAATGTTGAAAGAATGGTTAATTCTTAATCATATATCTATCTATGTATTCTTTAGGAATAAAAGAAATAAGATAAAAGAAAACTAAGATAAAAGAAAAGTAAGATAAATTCATTGCCAGTAAACCTGCTCTAAAAGAATTTCAGATAAAAGAAAACTAAGATAAATTCATTGTCAGAAAACCTGTTCTAAAAGAATTTTTAAAGAAAATTCTTGAAACAGAAATTATACCAGTAAAAAATGTGAGTGTTTCTTTAAAAAGGAAGATTATTCATTCCATTTACGTTTAATTCAATTATTTATATTGTGATTTAGGTTTACCATTCCATTACTTGTTTTCTGTGTGCCTCTTTTGTTTTCCCTTTTCTCTCCTCCCCCCCTTTTTGTTAGGTTTTGAACCCTCTTTAGTGTTCCATTTTAACTTATCTATGGTGATTTTGACTCTCTCTGTACAGCTTTTTTAATTGGGTTCTCTAAAAGTATAACATACATAATTTTCCATGAAAAATACAATGACCAACATTTAAAAAAAAAAAAAAAAAACTTCACTGGATAGGCTTCCAAGAATGGTGATGACACAGAAAGAATCTGAAAACAGAAGGGGCACATAGTCTACTAAAAATCAGTATTTTACCACTTTAAGTGGAATGAAGAAATATACCAACATATGGGTCCTTTTACCCTCTCCTTTAATATTATAATTGTCTTATTTCTTACCTCTACATATGTTGAAACCTCATCAGACAATGTTCTAATTTTTGCTTTCAACTAACAAATATATTTTTAGAAAATCCAAGAGAAAACAATTGTTTATTAGATGTGTCTAGATGTATACCATTTCTGTTGTTCCTCCTTCATTCCCTCAGTGAAGCTACCTGGTAGAATAAAATGGATGTTTCCCCCGCATCAAGGCTGCCCAGGTTACCGCGTGCTGAGAGGCTAATCTGCCATCCTGTTAGTGGGACTGCATGAGAAAGGCACAGTGGTGGGGAAGTACAGAATGTGCTTGGGAATAGCCAAGGGTCTGCTCTGATTAAAAAAAAAAAAAAAAATGGGGTTGGCTGCTGGCTGAAAGAGAGGTTTAACATGCTATGGGGAGGAGTGTCTGAGGGAAGGCTGTGTATAAAAAGAGAAGTAAGGGCTTTTTCCCCAAATGGAAATTGCAACGAAGTAAGTAGCAGCTAATGCCAAGACCTGTCAAGGTTGAAGGGAAGCAAAGATCTCATTCCCTAGCATTATGTTAACAAAAGAATGAGCCAAACTATAAACTAGTTCCCCATGTAAACATTCCAAACTGCTCTAGGAAAAACACTGGGAGCTTGGCGTGCTGAGGAACCCAAGGAAATGTGTGAATGAGGTCAATGACCAGCTCAAGACAGAAAGGCAAAGGGGAGTTAGGCCGATGAGTTACAACTGAAGTGGCAATCAATGAAGAAAATCTCCCTTTGACCGATATGGAGTAGGTCCTGGTCAATATTAGCAAGATCATTCACAGCAAGTGCAAAGGCTGAAATTGAACTCATAATTTAATGAAAGGTTTTTAGAAAAACAATTTTCTCTCTAAATACTTAAACATCCTAGAAATTTAAAATGTCATCCTTTTAATACAAATTTGACTCCCCAAAATGGATACTTTCACCATAAATTATCTCAGCACCCTTTAGAGAGGCTGACAGTTCTGAACCAATAATAACAGGATTACTAATGATTCTTGATGATCTATGGCCAGAAATAAAGGAAAGAAATGATACTGTCCTAAAAGACAAGCAACGGATCAAAGATGCAACTTGGTTCATTTAATATGCCCTCTGAGCACAATAAAGCAATATTTAAAATATGGGTTTGAGACTGTCAAATTACAGGGGGAAAGTTAGGGAGAGGTGGGGGAGATAAGAGATCAATCAAAGGACTTGTATGCATGCATATAAGCATAACCAACGGATGCAAAACTCTGGGGGGTGAGGGCATATATGGGAGTGAGGTGGGGGGTGGCAATGGTAAGATATGTACACATATAATACCTTAATAAAAAAAATTGAAAAATAAATAAATAAATAAATAAAATAAAATATGGGTTTGGTCTCAGGGATGTAAAGTATCGTATTAGGGCAGTGATTTTCAGCCCTTTCACCTTATGGCACACATAAACTAATTAGTAAAATTCTGTGGCACACCAAAAATTATATTTTTGCCAATCTGACAAAAAAATAGGTATAATTTTGATTCATTTACATCGGGTGGCTATTGTGCTGGCTGTTGTCATTTTTCTTATATGACAATCTGAGGGAAAAGAGGTCAGTGGCCCTGACTAGATAGTCAGATATTGCATGTTTTAAAAAAACTCTTTCAGTACACCAGTGTGCCTCTTGGGGCACGCCAATTGAAAATCATTGATATAAGGAATATAGTTAATAATAGTAAAATAACTATGTATGGTGCCAGTTGGGTACTAGACTTATCAAGGGATCAGTTCATAAGTTATATACATGTATAACTACCATGCTGCACACCTGAAACTAATATATAGTGAATGACAACTGTAATTGAACATTTTTTAATAAAAAAAAAAAAAAAAGTGGGTTTGGTTCCACTGGCATAGTGCGATGTCCCAAAGACTTAAAAAGCCATCATTTAATTTTTGACTAGTGACAGAATTTTGGTGTAGAAAGCTGCTTGATTTAATCATCAGATCTACTTCTACACAAAATTTTAAAGGTGTGCTCTTTCCTGAATTTTAACCCTTTTTGCACACTTTTTCATAGCTTCACAGCTTTGCATGTGACCCTTGACCCTCAATACCTGCTCCTATACATTGGCCTGACCCTTCCTTGCTTAAGTTCTCAGAGTCTTATTCTCATAACAAACATTTCAAACTTCCTTCCTCAGGCTACAAGGACCTACTTGATGTAGCTTCTGCCTGCCTTTCCATCCTCAACTCATACCACTCTCCCCCTCCCCTTCCAGCCACGTGGCCACCTTTCTGTTTCTCAGATCTGCAAACCATTTTGTGCTCAGGGACTTGGTACGGGAATTCCTCTGTGCAGAGAACCCATGGCTGGCTCTTTCTCATCCTTAAGTCTCAGCTCAGATGTCACTGCAACAGAGTCTCTGGTGATAACAGATATCACAAACTAGAATTACCTTTTTAATAGATATATTTTACTTGTTTACTGTCTATCTCTTCAATGAGGATGTAAACTCCATGGGGGCAGGGACCAAGCACAGATACAACACAAATTATTCTTCAAGTTTCAGCTAAAATATTGTTGTTTCTATCCTCAGTGGTCAATAGCTGGTAAATGAACGAAAGAAAAAATGGAATAGGAATCAGGCAAAAGGCAGTGGTCTTCTCATAGACACATAAATCAGACTGAGACTGTGAGAAAAAAAGGATTCCTGAAATTACAACACACTGCAAGAAATCCAGGGTGTCAATAATATGGTATCATTTATAAGTAGGATAAATAAACAGGTTCAGGTTATTACAAAAGAAATTGTTTCAAAGTTGCTCACCTAATATTAAAATTGTAGCAACTTTTAAAATCTGAAAACCTGACAATACTTGCCACCTCAATTTATCACAGAGCTAATGATGGGAACAAATAATTTTAAAGTTCTTCCAACTTGAATCAAAGCTTCTAAATAATAACTTCAGGAAGACTGTCTTTACATAAAGAGAGGGAAAATAAGTCATTGTTTAACATTGAATAATTAACTATTTCTAGCACAAGGGAACCAGTTCTATTAGAGTATATCTCTTAAGGAGAGGGTACCTTGCTATACATATTAAATGTTAAATATTTTTTAAAATAACTTGTAAATATAACTTCTGTTTTGCTTTATAAAATATTAACATTAATAAGTAATCATGAAATGCCTACTATGGAAGATAAGGTTTTAATGTTATTTATGATAATAAACTAAACTGGCAGAACAGAATGACTTCACTTCAAAAGAAGAAAGCTATTCTGATAAGGACTTTTGTTAATAGAAAGTGCTAACTGCTGGAGATATTAAAAATATTTATAGCCCTAGCCTATTTGGCTCAGCAGATAGAGCGTGGCCTGCAGAGTGAAGGGTCCCAGGTCAAGGGCACAGGCCCTGGGTTGCAGGCTCGATCCCCAGATGGGGGCGTGCAGGAGGCAGCCGATCAATCATTCTCTCTCATCATTGATGTTTCAATCTCTCTCTCCCTCTCCCTTCCTCTCTGAAATCAATAAAAATATTATTATATATATATATATATATATATTATCTGTTGAGTGGAAGTCCTAATCTCTCTTCTAATTACTTTTCTCCCTAAATAACCTGCCAATGACCTTCATACAAATAACTTACATTTTCATAACATCTCCTTTTTTTAAATTTGTATTTATTGACTTGAGAGAGAGAGAGAAGCATTGATTTGTTGTCCCACTTATACACTCATTGGTTGATTCTTGTATGTGCCCTGACAGGGGATTAAAACCCCCAACCTTGGATATTGGGATGATGCTCTAACCAACTACACTACCTGGCCAGAGCCTCATAACACTTTCAATTTGTTACTTAATCTGTCTTCATGTTAGAGCAAATTTTAGGTAGGAATTTACTCTCCAACCATGAATATCAAAGATCATTCCAATTTTCCCTTCCAATTGAAATCAGCTGAACTACCAAAATAAAAAATAAAAAAACCACTAAAAATTGAAACCTTTTTTAATGGGAGCATGAAGACCATAAATTATGGTAGGCAGAGCCACCTGGGAGTCACCTAAAAGTCACCTCTGATGAGTAAAACACCGTCTCCAAGAACAACACACGAGCCCAGCCTGAAGGGCATCCATCAAGGGCACGTGCTGAGCTGCTCTTGGGAGCTGCGGTTAAGGAAGGGACTTGTTCCCATTGGCTGCGATAAACAAAATCTGAATCCTTGTATCATCTCTTAAGGGGGGTTTAGAAAAATACCAGGCATAGTTTCAAGTATGGCAATTTATACAAGTGCCTCTCTCAATACATGTTTTGGGATTGTTCCTAAGCCGGGTAATCAGGGGCATTCCCACTTTTACTAAGGCATATTTGTGTGACAGATTAGACCTTGTTTAGGCACCTACTTACAGGTCAAAGCCTGCAGGCCTTGAAAGGAGAAAGCAGGGAGCTCACCCAGCCCGGCCTCCGGCTCCCAGGCAGCTGTGAAATCCCACTGAACCAGTTTGGCAGCTCGCGCAGCCACTGCGGCAGCTTGCAGATAAGACCCTCCTGGAAAGCCTGGTAGTCCTGTCCATAAGGAAACGGCGGAGAGCAAGTGGAATTTTCCAAAGCATCGGAACAGATCCTCCGATTTGAAAAAGTGTGGATACCCAGTCCCGACAGGGAGCCCTTTGAGGAAGATTTTTGTTAAGGTTAGAGGACAGTTATTTGCTTCTTTAAGTCACAGGCAAATCTCAAACTCATCTTGGTCATAAACAACCATTGCTTGTTTACCTGTCGCGTCGCTGAAGCAAAATGAGGCAGATGGCCACAGCAACAAGGCCAAGATTGCATTTCCGCTGCTCTGCCCGCAATGGGTTGGAAGGAGTTCTACAAACAGAGCTTACGTTTCCCATTTCTTTACATTAGCGTGAGTTTTCCTGCTTCTAGAAAGGCAGAATGGGCCTGGGCCAGGGCGCAAACGAGCGAGGTTTCCAGCTCGAATAGAGCGAGGTTTCCAGCCGGAGGAGGGATGGAGCTGTCTACCACTGGGCCCATCCACAGCTCCACACGAGCATGTCCCTCTCAGGGACTGGAGAAGGTTCCAGAAACTCTGCCGAGTCTATACCTTTTGCTTTTCCAAGCCCTGGTCTCTAAAAAGAGACTATGGTTATTAAAACTAGATACCAATCACCCGCTCATTGTGAAAAAGAAAAAAGTTACTGGAACATGATACTCAAGAAAGCCATGAAGATGTTTCAGCCAAAGGGGGGGAAAAAAAGCGTGAGTGGGTAGACAATGGTAAGAGGGCTGGAATGTAGAAGCCCAAGGGAGCCAGAAAAAAGGGAAATGCGGTGCCTGTATCCAGTGAAGCTGCTTGAAACAGTGCCCTATCTCACTGGGTCCGATCGCTCAGGGTTCATTCTTACAGCGCTTTCTCTGCTAACTGTCCTTCCCCTTTAACAGTGTCAGGGGTTGAGTTCCTTTCAGGATTATGATTTAGCCTTTCTTTTCTAAACAGCTTTTCAACAGTTTAAAAGAAGTTACATATACATATGAATAGCCTCACAAGATAATAACTGAAAAAAGCCCACAAATTCTTTGGGTTGAGGCCATGATGAGACAAAGCGCTCTAAATTTGTTATAGTAATTTGATTACCACAAGGTACAATCAAACTTCAGGAGGCAGGGAGGTCCTGGAGGAAAACACCAGGATATACTAAGGTCGTGGGCCATTGAAGAAAGAAAACTAAAGAGTTTCATTAAAAGTATGAAAAGAAAATAAATCTTTTAACAAATATTGCTCTTTTGAATCATTGTGAAAAAGTTCTCTCTGCCTAAGAAAAAACTCAGGTCAAATGAATATAAATTTTTTTTTGCTATATTTTATTATCTATGGGGGAAAAACTGGAAAAAAGAATCTTTAAATGGGGAAAAAAGGAGATATATGTACTAATATATGTAATACTTTAAACAATAAAAATATTTTTAAAAGAATCTTTAAAAGTTACTTAAATATATTTGTTTTAAGTCAAATTTAAATAAATTAGATTACTCAATATTAAGTATTTCCATGACAACATTTCAAATTTTTCTCTAAATGAATATCTAATTTTACTAGAAGTTTGTTGAGGATTTTTATTCATTAATTTATTTCCCCCATGATGAAAATAGTTTTGTTTTTCTGATTATATGAGTAACAGTTTTAAGAATCTAAAAACAATATATAAATATATAAGGAAACTATTAATAATGACCTGAAATCTCATCAACCAGCCTGAGATAACCACTGTTAATATTTTGGTGCCCATTCTTTTATTCATCTTATATATCTATATACATATTTGTGTAAATGGAATACGTCTAGGCTATTTTTATTGTGGCACTTACAAATTATTTTTTAAAATATTGCTCGGAGCCCTAGCTGGTTTGGCTCAGTGGATAGAGCATCGGCCTGCGGACCGAAGGATCCCGGGTTCGATTCTGGTCAAGGACACATACCTCCTTTGCAGGCTCCTCCCTGGCTGGGGCCCTGGTCAGGGTGTGTGCAGGAGGCAACCAATCGATGTGTTTCTCTCACATTGATATTTCTCTCTTTCCCTCTCTTCCACTCTCTCTAAAAATCATTGGAAAAAATATCCTACGGTGATAATTAAAAACAAACAAACAAAAAAACCCTCAAAAATATATTGCTTGGAGTTGGCTTTTTTAAATCAGATACTTTTATGTTCTATGGTATGTTTGTGTATGTGTGTGTGTGTGTGTGTGTGTGTGTGTGTATAATAGACATGTCTCTGAATTTCATCTGTCTTATATAAACTACATCATGAAAATCCCCCCATGAAAATTGGTGTAGCTCTAAACTCATTCTTTTTAATGACTGAACAGTTTTGTGGTTTTTTTCATTACATGAATGAGCCATACTTTAATTAATCATTTTTCTACCTAACGCCTAATGTTTAAGTTTTTTTCTACTGGCAAACAAAGATGCAATAAGCATCCTAATCATATATTCTTTCATACTGGTGCATTTATTTAAATGAAAAAAAATGTTTTCTAAGAGTGGATTGCTAGAAAGAGAGTATGTATATATTTTTTTTTAATTTTGGTTTTCAAAAGTGTAACAAATCACATTTCTACTAAAGATAAAAAAGAGAGAAAACAGCTACTGCTTTTAGGAATGCGCAGAAAGGGACACTCCTGGAGTATTACTAAAAGCAGTAGCTGTTTTCTCTCTTTTTTATTTTTGCCAATCTCATGTCTATAAAGGGAGTTCAAATTATTGTTACTTTAATTTGCAATTCCCTGAGTCCTCATGAGGCTGGCATCTTGGAATCTTTTTTTAAAAAAATATATTTTATTGATTTTTTACAGAGAGGAAGGGAGGGGGATAGAGAGTTAGAAACATCGATGAGAGAGAAACATCAATCAGCTGCCTCCTGCACACCCTCTACTGGGGATGTGTCCGCAACCAAGGTACATGCCCTTGACCGGAATCGAACCTAGGACCTTTCAGTCCGAAGGCCGATGCTCCATCCACTGAGCCAAACCAGTTAGGACATTGGAATCTTTTTCTGTATCTAGTGGCCATCTTGGATTTGCTCTTAGGTAAATTTACATAAATTGCCTTTTTACACCCTTATCCATTTTTTATTAAGTTACTTTTTTTAAAGCCTTTTTTAAGTAAAAGGTTTAAAAATGTTACATATATATATGTGTGTGTAGTTATCTATTTTTACTTTTATAAATTCTGAGTTTCCTGCTAAAAGTCTCTCCAAGGTCTAGGGCTAAGTTTCCATTGTTACATTTTTTACATTTAAATTTCAAATCCATCTGAAGTTATGATTATATAATATAAGTTAATGGTCTCACTTTTATTCTAACACATGTATAGCAAGGAGTTTGCCAGCAATATATGTGAAATAAAACATCCATAACCATTGCATTAAAGTACCACATTTTGCATGTACTAAATTTCCATATGTCCTGGGACAAAGTGTATATGTAAAATATAAACTATCAAACCAGTGTGGGCACAGACCAACAGAACAGATGCTGGTGGTAAATCAGTGCTACAGGGACACCATGCCAACCAAGGACTGGATAGTAATCATGCCTTGGATCTACTCCAGGTTCTCTATTCTGTTTCATTGACTTATTGATCTATTCCTATGTCAGGATTATGTTGCATAATTTCTAATTTCAGAAATCATTAGAATTATTAGAAATAATTATCAGAATAATAATAGCTAACACTATGTGTCATGAATGTTCTAAATACTTTATATATATATATATATATATATACATACAGATACATATAGTCATTTAATATAGTCTTTATATATATATATACTTTATATATTTTATATATACATATATGTGTGTGTATATATATATATACACACAAATATATATATATATAGTCATTTAATCTTTATAAAAACCCCATAAGGGAGGAATATAAAACCATTTTATAAATGAGGAAACTGAGGGCCACAGAAATGAAGGACTTTGCCCAAATAAAAAATTAAGTCAGTATTCAAACCTAGTTAGTCTGGCTTAAAGTCATTTAGAGTATTCTTAACCACTATGCAATAAAAATGCATTTTAAAAAATTATCTCAATAAATACACTCAATAAAAAACTATAATAGCTTTTAAAAAAACACACACGCATAATGACTTTTTAAATTATTACTAGAGGCCCGGTGCATGAAAATTCATGCACTGGAGCGGGGGGGCCCTCAGCCTGTCCTGCCCCCTCTCACAGTCCAGGAGTCCTAAGGGGCAGGAGGTGACCCGGCCATCAGGGGAAGGAGTCGCCCTCATCACAACTCTGCTGCTGCCACTGCCAGCAGCACAAGCCTCAGCCGGCCCTGGTTACCTGAGCCTCAGGCAGCCCTGGGCAGCTGGGCAGCCACCATTCAAGGCTTGCCTGTGCCTCGGGTGTTGGCTGGGCAGCCAACATCTGAGGCTTGCCTGCGCCTCGGGCCGGCCCTGAGTGGCTGGGGGGCTGAGGGCGGGTCTGGCCACACTGTGCGCGTGCCACCCCCGGCTGGGCTGAAAGGACTGTGGGACTCTGGCGGGACTGAGGGGACTGGCGCCACCATCTTGTGGCTATGGGTGCTGCCATCTTTGTGATTGCGTGACAGTCAATTTGCATATACCCTCTTTATTAGATAGGATTGATTTTAGAGAGAAGGGGGAGAGAGAAAGAGAGATACATTGATTTGTTGCTCCATCCACTTATGCATTCATTGGTTGATTATTGCATGTGCCTTGACCCAAGATGGAACCTGCAACCTTGGTGTAACCCACGCTCTAACCAACTGAACTACCCAACCATGGCTATAACAGCTTTTCTTTAAATTACTAGGGGCTTTCAACCAGAGAAAGATAAGTGTCACATGATCTCACTCATATGTGGAATCTAATGAACAAAATAAACTGATGAGCCCTGACTGGTTTGGCTCAGTGGATGGAGCGTCGGCCTGCGGACTCAGGGGTCCCGGGTTCGATTCTGGTCGGGGGCATGTGCCTTGGTTGCGGGCGCGTCCCCAGTGGGGAGTGTGCAAGGAGGCAGCTGATCGATGTTTCTCTCTCATCGATGTTTCTAGCTCTCTATCCCTCTCCCTTCCTCTCTGTGAAAAATCAATAAAATACATATTAAAAAATAAATAAAATAAACTGATGAACAAAACAGATCCAGAGGGAAGGCAAAAGAGGTTGGTGGGAGGAAAAAGATCAATCAAAGAACTTGTATGCATATATGCATAGTCCATGGACATGGTCTATAGGGTGAGTGAGGGGCGGCAGTGGGCTAGAAGAGATCAATGGTTTATATTCTTGATAAAGTCATGCTTGATAAAGTCATGCTAACCATAACATTAACAACAATGAGAACGACAAGCTACAATTTATTGAGCATTTATTATTAGACAAGAATTTCTGTTTGAATTATCTCAGGTTGTAAAATAGTTTCTCGTGTTATTTGAATTTTATGGATAAGAAAGTGAGGCTCAGACCGTTTAAGCGATTCGCCCAGGGTCACAGGTGGTAAGGAGCAGGGCCAGGAATTGAATTTATGATGGCTGAACCCAAAGTCCAGGTCTTATCCATTAGGCCAGAGAAGCAAATGCAGTGCAGCTGTGCCCATGATATGCTGTATAAACACAGCTACGCTTCAAAGCCTCTGTAACACTTTAAAGTGGCAAAATTAGGCTTTGATTCACGTAGGTTGGCACTGGGAAGCTTCTTAGAGATTACCTAGTACAACCCTTTTGATTTTCTTGAAGAGAAGCTGTGTTCGCTAGGATAAAGTTAAACCGTGCAGTGGCTCGGGAAAGGGGTTTCTTCTTCTCCCATGTGATAGTCTCAGTGCAGCTGGTCCAGGTCTTCAGGACAGCCTTGCTCCTCATGCTCACTCGGGGATCCAGGTTCCTTCCAGGGAATTGCTGCGCCCTTTCCTAGGGCTTGTCATCAAAGCGAGCTCACCACATCCAAGTTCCACCCAGCAAGTAGCAGGGAGAGAACACACACAAGGTACATGCAAGCTCAGCCCCCAAAAACATTAACGAAAACTGAAGGGGAAGAGGAAGAAGGCCAAAGGCAGGAATAGGTAGAGGAAAACAAAAGAAAATGACAATCGTTTGTGGTTTTTTGTTTTGTTTTGTTTTTTGCAATAGGAGGAGAGATTATGTGCTCAAAGTAATAATCTTATTAGCCACAGGTTAAACAAAACATACATCAGAGGACAGAACTTTCTGCTTTTCCCCTTTTTCCTTTCTCGCTACTTTCTCTTATTTCAAGTCTACGTATGAGGAAGAAAAGCCTGGAAAGTGTAAAAGAACAAGTACCTCATCAGTCAGCAGAAACAAGACTGAAGTATAGGACAGGACGTACTTCTATCCTGAAATAGGTAACGGGGATCCTGGGATGCCGGCACTGAGATATCCTGGTTAGTGAAACTTCCCATTCAACCAGTAGTTAATCAGAAATATCTATTGCTTGTTTTGTATTTTAAATTCAATTAAACATTTTAAAGCAAGCAATGCAGTCACACAGGGTTCGAAAACCAAAATGATACTGATGATGATAAAAGCCTCTGGTAGCAGTAAACATTGTCCTTAAAAAAAAAACAAAATCAAAATGATATAAAGAGATTTCCTCAGAGAAATTTCCCACCCCATCCCCGTCCCTGTTGTGAAAATGTACTGGGCAATTGAAGAGATGACTTTATCCTGGCTGCTATGAAGGGGGTGTGTTGATTCATGAGGGGTGTCTCAGAGAACAGGAAGGGGACAGGTAAACAAGGGAGTCACCCATGCCATCTTGTGGGAGTCTGGAGGAAGAATGCAGATGGGTCTTATTTCAGACAGCAGGAGGGTCCTTTGTTATTTTCTGGAACACAAAGGGTTGGGGGATTTCTTAACCTTCGCTGTTTTCCTGGAGCCCAGGGCTCCGGTCACGTTAAACATTATCACCATTTACCCCCAACCCCCCCCCCACCCTCTATAGGTGAATACTTTTATTGGTGTCTTGTGTATTGTAACAGTATTTCCTTATACAAACTCAAGCAAATATGACTATTTTATTTTTCTTGAAGACTTAATGTTGTTGTTTTTTTTCAGTTTAGCAGGGTTTTTTTTTTTTTTTATGGATTTGAGAGAGAGAGAGAGAGAGAGAGAGAGAGAGAGAGAAGGAGAGAGAGAGAGAGAGAGAGAGACAAGGACCTGTTGTTCCATCCATTTATGCATTAATTGATTGATTCTTGTATGTGCCTTGATGGGGAATCGAACCCGTAACCTTGGTACATTGGGACTCTGCTCTAACCAACTGAGCTACCCAGCCAGGGCCAATTTCTTTTTAGAGCAGTTTTAGGTCTACAGGCAAATTGAGAGGAAGATGCAGAGATTTCCCATATAACTCCTGCCTGCACACACCCACAGCCTCCCCTATTATCAACATGCTCCACCAGAGGGCTATGTTTATTACAACTGATGAACTGACATTGGTACAAAATAATCACCCAGAGTCCATACTTTACATTACAGTTCACTCTGAGTGTTTTACATATCATGGGTTTGAACACATGTATTCATCATTATACTATCACACAGAGTATTTTGACTGCCCTAAAAATCCTGTGTTCTACCTCTTCATCCTTCCCACTCACCCCAGCTCCTGGCAACCACTGATCTTTATATTGCCTCCATAGTTTTGCCTTTCCTAGGATGTCATATAGTTGGAATCATACAGTATATATAGCCTTTTCAGATTGGCCTCTTTTATTTAATAATATGTACTAGTTTGTTTTCATGTCCTTTCATGATTTCATAGCTCATTTCTTTTTAGTGCTGATTAATATTCGATTGTCTGGTGAATATATATTCTTATCCTCCCTCCCCCCTTTTAAAAAATATTTTTAATATATTTTTTATTGATTTCAGGGAGAGAAAGGGAAAGGGAGAGAGAGATAGAAATATGAATGATGAGAGAGAATCATTGATATAGGCTGCTTCCTGCATGCCCCCTACTGGGGATTGAGCCCACAACCCAGGCATGTGCCCTGACCAGGAATCAAACCATAACCTCCTGGTTCATGGGTCAACACTCAACTACTGAGCCACGCCAGCTGGGCATTATACTCCCCTTTCTTACACAAAAAGAAAAAAGAAGCATAGTATACATACTTTCTGCAACTTGCTTTCTTTTCATTTTATAATACTACTAGAGGCCCAATGCATGAAATTCGTGCAAGAGTAGGCCTTCCTTCCCCTGGCTGCCGGCACTGATTTCCCTCTGGCACTGGGACCCGGGCTTCCCTCACAGAGGGAGGCCCTGCCCACCTGGCGCAGCCCGCCTGCCAGTGGCCTGGGCCTCCCTCTTTGGGGCAATCATGGAGCCCCCCAATTGATTGCCTCGCCAGCCAGTGGCCTGGGCCTCCCTCTGCAGGCAATCATGGAGCCCCCCAATTGATTGCCTCGCCAGCCAGTGGCCTGGGCCTCCCTCTGCAGGCAATCATGGAGCCCCCCAATTGATTACCTCGCCAGCCAGTGGCCTGGGCCTCCCTCTGCAGGCAATCATGGGGTGATGGCCAGGCCCCTGACCAATCACATTGCACCCACCTTGGCTGGCCTGGTGCCAGTGGGTGCCATAACGTGGTCCCAGATGGTCGGCTGGATGGTTGTCGATGGTCATTCCACTGTTCAGCCATTTGGTCGATTTGCATATTACGCTTTTATTATATAGGATATCCTGGATATCTTTTCATATCCATACAGAGAGATTCTTTATTTTCCTTATTTTTTTCCACTGCATACTACATTAGGTCCTTGGGTTACGTCGAAGACTCGTTCCTATGGCACGACGTAATGCAATTTTCGCCATAAGTCGTAACCCACCTACATAAGCACCTACGTCACTCACATGGAGCACAGACACAGCAGTAATGAAGTAAAACAGTAAAAAAAAATTTAAAAGAAAGATAACAATTCCTGACCTTTACTTGTGGTAAATAAATAATAAAAAAACATAAAGCACATATGTACATACATCAAAATGATTGAACTTTTTTTTTATTTTATAAATAAATGGGAGATGGAGATGTAACCATGAAACAACCTACATCGAGTCCGACGTGACCCGAGGACTGCCTGTATTCTATTGTGTGGATAAACCATCGTTATTTAACCAGCCCCCTATGACACTAGGTCGTTTCATTACTTCCCATGTTTTGCTAATATAAACAATATCTCAACAAATAACCTTGCACATATATCATAGTATTTTACATATACCAGCTATCTACAGGATAAATTCCCAAAGGTGGGATTTGCTAGGTTAATAGGTAAATATATTTATGATTTCTGTAGATTTTGCCAAACTCCTCCACAAGGCTTGGATCATTTTGCCCTCCTATCTGCACTTTGTGAGCATCCTGTGTTCCCATCGCCTCAACAGAGTGAGTTCTCAAGCGGAGTTATGCTAATCCAGTTGGCGAGAAATAGTATTTCATAGTAGTATTAATTTGCATTTCTCTCAAAATTGTCTATTTGATTCAACAACTATTTTGACAAATCCTTTAGAAAACAGACTCTACTGAAGATGCTGACCCCTTGAATAATCACTGATCCATCACCCCCTCTCACCTCCACACCCGGGCAAACCCAGATGCGTCTTCCACAGGGTGGAGAGCAGCATGTCTCCAAGTTCATTCTCAAATGTTACCGGCTGTCCTCAGGATTCTGTGCTCACATACATTTGAGACGCCAGCAAAGAGGGCAACGGGGCTTCTTTATTGAATGACTCCTCAGAGTCTTCTCGTGTTCGTTGTGGATTTCTAACAGGAAGGAATCCTACACTGGGTCAATGAAGCCCTTTTCTCAGAGCCTCTGCGGTAGTCTTCCTGGGACACACTTCTCAAAACATTAATAGAGAAACTTTATACCTAGTCCAGTGGTCGGCAAACTGCGGCTCGGGAGCCACATGTGGCTCTTTGGCCCCTTGAGTTTTTAGCAAAGGCCAGCTTAGGAGTATAATTTAGTTAATAACAATGTACCTACCTATATAGTTTAAGTTTAAAAAATTTGGCTCTCAAAATAAATTTCAATCGTTGTACTCTTGATATTTGGCTCTGTTGACTAATGAGTTTGCCCACCACTGACCTAGTCAAGGGCCAAGCCTGAGAAGTAATTGTAGGGGTGTGTGTGTGTGTGTGTGTGTGTGTTTTAGTAAAAATTCTTGTTTTCTTAAAACATTTTTTCTAAACATTGAGAGGGGTGGAGAGTGAGGATCCCAGGTAATCGAAGGTTATTAATAGTTGGAGTAACTGAGGTACAGGATCAGAATCGGACTTGGTTAGCTTCCTTCAGGGCCAATCCAGGGAAATAAGGACATTGGTAAACAGCTCTTTACTAGTCCTTTTCCCCTCAGGGCTCTGCTCGGTCCCCCAGTGAGAAAAGGCCGGCAGGAGAAGACCTGAACACTCACTGGCTGTAAGATGCTAAGGGTTGGTTCATTTGTTCGATTACTTATTGAATAATTTCTCACTTTATTGCCTTGTGCTGGGTCCCTCAGTTTGTCCCACAAGAAATGTAAGGCCGGCGACTCCCCAGCAGTCCCTAATCCAGTTAGTAAAATGTATGCCCTGCAGCGAAGGCAACAATGTAAGAGATTAAGTGACAAGATGAGAGTTAGGATAATGTTACTTCTCCCCGGGAGCTCCTCTCTTGGGAGTCTGCTTTTTAACTCTCTGGCAAAGCTGTGCTGGGAGCTCTTGTGGAATTTCCCCAATTCCACAAGCCCGATAAGGAGGCATTTTCTTTCTTTCCTTTTTTTTTTTTAAATATAATTTTATTGATTTCAGATATGAAGGGAGAAGAAGAAATAGAAACATCAATGATAAGAGAGTATCGTTGATTGGCTGCCTCCTGCACACCCCACACTGGGGACGGAGCCCACAACCTAGGCATGTGCCCCTGACCAGAATCGAACCTGGAACCCTCCAGTCTGCAGGCTGACGCTCTTTCCATTGAGCCAAACTGGCCAGAGCTTTCCTTTTTTTTTTTTTTTTAAGGGTGTGTTCCCATGCACTCTCCCTACTTAGTTGTCTAGCTTTGGGTGCCTCCTGCAGTGGGGTAAGCCGGCTGCTGTGGGGAATCCAAGAGGCCTGGCCTGAATGCCCAGGGTATTCCTTTAGTAGCCTTTGGCTCCACCTAAGGTTTTTCTCTGTTAATTGCAATACTATGGCCAATAATGTAAAAGTGGGAAGGAAAAAAGCTGTCTACTTCGTTATTGTTTTCCCCCAGTCTTCTTTTCACCTCCGATTTTGTGTTTATTTCATAGTAGCCACAAATTCCTTTTGCTGTGGGTAAAATAACCGTGCTCTGAATTTGAGCACTGGTGAGTAGCTTTTTGGAATCAGAATAGCTTTTGGGGGCAGTCTAAAAAGAAACGTGTTTTTTTCAAAACAGCTAAAAGGAGGACATATTTTAGAAATGCCAAATTGCTATTATAAGGGTTTGGCTTCTGGCAAGAGACTTAATATTTAGGATTTCAAGGAGATATTAAAAAATGTGAAAGTAACTGTTTAAATGTAGTTTAGAGAAGTTAGGAACAATAAGTCAAGCAAACTGGATGAACTTTACAAGCGACTCCGTCTTGAGTGCTTTTTCAAAAAAGTAGTTCTACAATTAAATACGACAACCAAATGCAAAGATGTTCATCGTAGTGGTAAAAAAATATGGACATAATTTTAATGTCCAATAGATAAATGAAAATAAAAATTAAGTTTCTGAAGAACTCTTAATGGAATTTATGTTTATTGTTCTGAATATATACAGATATGCATAGAAAAACACTCAAAGAAAATATATCAAAATGTTAACTGGATAAAAGTGATTTTCATTTTCTTGTTTTTGTTCTTTTTTTTAGAACTTCTAGAGTAAACATGTATCATTTTCATAATCAGAAAATTTGAAAATGAACACTATTATTATAAAGAATTTATATCTAACATTCATTTTATGAGAATTGGAATGTGACTTAAATATAAAGAATTGTTATTGTATTTTGGTGTAAACATTGTTCCTGTCCTTGAAAAGGCTAAATATACTTGTAGTAAAGAAAGCACTTAATTTTTATTTTTTTGCTTCTGTGACATACAGATTTTTTGGCACTACTGTGAGGCAATAGAAAACCTGTTCTCCATCACTGTTTATCACATTTTCACAAACCCCAGTTGGAAAAATTAGTTGAAATTATGGTAATGCTAAGAAAATTTAATCTTCTCTTCAACTAACTCCCTGGAGCTTAAAAAAAAAAAATTCAACACTAGGCTGTGTGATCTGAAAAAAACAACCTCCTGGGCATAAGATTAAATTAGGAACTCTGGTTTGGCTACCCAGCAAGATGGACATAGGATAGCCTTGATACTGTTACAGTGGAAACAAAAGTGGAAAAAGAATAGAAAAACCTAGGCAGTTTATAATTAGACAAAGTGACTGGATAAATTCAGCAACTTGTAAATAAGTCAAAAATACACAGGGCCCTGGCCAAATTCTCTAGAAAATGCCACTTACGGTCTAAGGTGTTAAGTCAACATCGCCAAGTAGGTGCCAGAGGCTACTACTTGGCAATCCTATTCCTTTAAAAAAAAGCATTCACCTCTTTTTTACACAGTTGAAGCAGCAGGGGTAGGGGAGCCTTTTTCATGAGTGGTAGTGAATTCCAGGGCTTTGGTTCAGAATTAAGTCACTTACCTCAGGGTTCCAGACAGTCTGGAATCCCAAAGTAAGCTCTTCTCCAGGGTGGCAGCTTGGTGTAGAGAGAAAAGATGGAAAATTCAAAAACACCCTGCATTGTAAGGGCATGATCTTTCTTCCCCAACCATGGAGCAGTCTAGAGAAATTAACCCTCTCATCTGTTAACCTCACCAACAGGCTTTAACAGCTCTGCAGGCCTGGATGGCTCAGGTAATTGCCCTAATTCGTTTGGTATGGACGGAGGCAGGGGCAGCAGGTACTTGGAGCTCGAGTCTTTAAGCTTAAATTAAGAGGGAAAAAAAAACCAAGACTGTATGCCTTACAGATTTGACATATGAATTCCAGATGTTATGGAAGACATTTTACTGTTAAGGCTTTTGGGCCACTCTTTGTAATTAAGGAGAAGATTGGAGGGGAAGGCCTGAAGGCAGAACATGGTAAAGAGAGCAAGGTTCTATAGAACCTCAGGAGGTGTGTGTGTGGGTGTGTGTGTGTGTGTGTGTGTGTGTGTGTGTGTGTTTCCAAACTGAAAACTAGCAACAGAGTCTTAAAATCCCCCTGCACGTGAGCCTCAGAGGAGTTGCTGGTATGTGTGAGGTGACTTGCTTATAGCTTTGCTGGCGGACACGTCACCTCCTTAGTTGGGAGTGCTTGTTTTGTTATTTCCTTGCCATTTCCCTCAGGAATTCTAAATTTAAAATGTTAATGCAAACCCACCAGTGTTCTTGGGAAGGTTGTTAGAATTTTTGCCCCATTTAGAAACAAAGACAGGTAATTATACCAGGAATAGAGCTGCACTTTTACTTCAATGATATGCACCAAATCCTGTTTCTTCTTCTTCAGAAAATGGTAAAACACAGGGAAAGGAACAGGAGTTCCAGACCCTGGGTACCAAAATATTACAGACACACAGGAAATGACTTTTCAAATCCAGCCTGTAAACCTGTCATTTCATGGGCTTGTCTGTGAGCCTTGAAAAGAGAGGCGAAGATCACAGAGCAGGCATTCCTACATTATGGGAAGGCTGTACCGGGGACCTCTGGAGGACTCCCCACGCCCCGGTGCTATGGTTCTAAACTCAAGCCATAATTTGAAATGTTAGAGAAAAGCCAATGAAATTTGAGGCAAAATTTGTGGCTTAAAACAATCTCACGTTACTTTAAGAAACAATTGACAAGCTAAAATATAGTTTTTTGTTTTTTTAAAAATATATTTTATTGATTTTTTACAGAGAGGAAGAGAGAGGGATAGCGAGTTAGAAACATCGATGAGAGAGAAACATCGATCAGCTGCCTCTTGCACACCCTCTACTGGGGATGTGCCCGCAACCAAGGTACATGCCCTTGACCTGGAATCGAACCTGGGACCCTTAAGTCCTCAGGCCGACGCTCTATCCACTGAGCCAAACCGGTTTCGGCTAAAATATAGTTTTAAAGGGACAGGGATATATTCCCAGACCTATTGCTTTAAGATGTCCAATTAAAAATACTCCAAATATGTGGTAATTAAGCTATAAAGTCATTGAAATATGCATTAATCCTCTTTAAAACATTTACGTATTGACTTTCATTTTACATCAATCTAATCTATCTGAAAGATGTTTCTGGTGTATTCAACAAATTCTGCACTTTTGGTGAACTGGTTTTGGATTCACTAATTACCCAAATATTTGTATTCTGAGTGCCTTCTAGGAGTAAGACATTCTCTGGATGAAACAGACAGGAATTAATAAATCAATCTGCTGGCTCATTCAGGCGCGCCTTCCTCTTCTCCAGTGTAGTGAGGAAGCCCAGTTTTCTCCCCTGAAAAGTAGGGCTCGTAATAGCACATACCTCATTGAATTAAATGAGTTAATACATGCACCAAGAACAAGCCTGGCACGTACTCAGTAAATGCTGGCTATTCGTTTAGTACTGGGCATGGGGGAAAACAATGTACAGGTCCAGATTTAGCGATAAACAGAACAAAGTATATAAAGAAGGGAATGTTTGAACTGCTCCTTGGAGGATCAGAAGGGGGTGTTCACTAAGTATGTAGAAGAAGCCCAGGCCAAGCAAACTGTACAAGAGAAGGCACAGAACTATGAAACTAATAGGATATCTAGGGATTATAAACAATTCATTAGAGCCAGATTAAGATGTATCCTATATAATAAGAGGGTAATATGCAAATAGACGAAATGGCAGAACAACCGAACAACCAATCAAGGCGTAATATGCTAATGATATGCTAAGGATGCTCAACTGCTTGCTATGACATGCACTGACCACCAGGGGCAGACAGTCAGCTGGTCGACCAGTTGCTATGACGTGCACTGACCACCAGGGGGTAGATGCTCTGACCGGTAGGTTATCTTGCTGCTGGGGTCCAGCAGATTGGGACTGAGCGAGATGGGCTGGACATGCCCTGGAGCCCTCCTGCGGTCCCTCCCCGGCCCGATTGTGCACTGGTGGGGTCCCTCAGTCTGGCCTGTGCCCTCTGGCAATCCAGGACCCCTCGGGGGATGTCGGAGAGCAGGTTTCAGCCTAATCCTGTAGGCCACTCCCCTTGGGAGGGTGCCAGACGCAGGGCTCATGGCTGGTGAGTGCTGCTGCGGCAGCACGAGCCTCTCCTGATCGGGACTGACTGGGCGAGAGCCCGAAGCAGGCACAGTGGGGCCGGGATGAGCGGGAGCGGCAGGTAGGAGCTGCAGGTGGCGTTGGACTGCGGGTTTCAGCCCTATCCCTACAGGCCACCCAGAGGGACCCCACCCGTGCACGAATTCATGCACCAGGCCTCTAGTGTGAGAATAAGAGAACCTTCAGTGTTTACTGCCCAAACCTATGTGATGGGAAGTAATGCAGAGGGCAAATTTCCAGGTTGATGGTGACACCATTAACTAGAAATGAAATATGGGAGGTGACATGGGTTTTGACACAGTCTTTGGTTTTGGACATCCGGTATATGAGGGGCCTTTGAGACCCAAGGGGAAATATACAATTGGATATGCAAATCTGGGGCTGAAACTTGGCTGGAATCAAGATCCAGTGTGGAGAATGAGAAAGGAACTACATAATCTACACTGGCATTCAAGGACAGTTGCCAGAGAAAGAGCCAGAGAAAATAGAGACACGAACCAGGATAGCATGGGGCCCTGGAAGAAACCAAAAGAGTAAGAAGAGTTTCACATCAGTTGGGATGTTTTTGAAGAAAAATGACAGAAAACTTAACTCAAATTGGTTTAAACTGTCAAGATTTATTGGCACATATAACTGGAAACACAAACCTCTGCTGGATCACCCCTAAGCCTGGGGTGAGGAATTCAGCTTACCATCAACAGTTAGCAGTTACATTGAGTGCCTACTATGTGCCAAGCATTGCTCGTCAATAAACAAAACAGGCTAAAAGTTCCATCTCTGGGGCAGTACACAGAAATGCTTCTTGGTATCTTTTTTTTTTTTTTTTCTCCTGCATTAAAATTTGCCATGCTTCAAATTGAGAAAACTAAGTGGAAGGAGAGCAAAGAGAGAAAGCTTCAGAACTTAATGAAAAGTTCAACAAAACACTTGCTGGGAATTTCACACCTTTTTGTAGGATTGTCTGTCTGGCATTCCTGTACTAAGTGATCATGGAAGGTAAAACAGGGGAGCAGTTCTGTATGGATACAAAACTCTAAAATCCAAAATTCCACCAAGGATACATTTTAAAGTCCAGTTGTGGATTTAAATTCATCAGTTTTCACCTATCAAGTTGAGTTGCCAAGTTCATTCAAATATCTATAAAATAATCACATTTTTCAAATATCTCTGGTAGGGCTTTGTATCTCAATCAGGTGGCAACATGTTTTATGTATATGTAGGCCATGTCCAAACCTGCATTAGTTCATTCATATTTTAACTGTCTCTCCTCTCATTTGGAAATTATTTTAATAGCTAAAAAGCAGTGTCAATTTTCTCAACAATGCTCTCTGATACCTTTTGAATGTTTTCCACAAATCTCTATAAGGCTATTTACACTTTAAATTTTAAAATGACCAAAAAATGCTTAAGTTCTTTTCTCAATTTTATCCTTATACAAAAGAGTCCTTCATGACTGATACAATTTCCTTATCCTAAAGATGAGCAAACTACCAGAAATATCAAGTGATTTGTTTCTCTAAAAAGGAAGCAATTTGATTAGAGGATTTTTCTTATGTATATGGATTTTTCTAAGCTTTTTCACTGGATTTTCAATAGCAGCTTCTTACCTGAGAACCCACAAGGACACCTAAGCAAACATGTTCCCAAAACATCTCTGAAGGGGTAAAGAATCCATTCTCTAATGTAGTAAGTGCCAGGAAAGTCTACTTTCCAACCAGGGATATTTCTGTGGAAGGTGAAGAAATCCATAAGCAAGTTCATCTCCCTTCCCATTGGCCATATTTTGAGAAGAAACCCATGATACAAATGGCTGAAACTGTTCCAAAATATTTAGCCTCCTTCCTTGTATCTTCCCTTCCCCCTCCCAAATGAAAACTAGCCTGACCTGTGTATCATAGATGCACAATTCCCAGAAGTTGCTTAATAATCTCACAAGTGTGGCCACTACTTGTCCTAAAATATTGGAACATATAACCCCTCCAAAAAGAAGAGTAGTATTTATTTCCTCTCCATTCTGTTACCTTTTAGAAAGGAGACTCAAAACACCATTGGGGACTGCTGTAGTGAGCTTTTGTTCTGTCTTAATTGGTGTAAGCTGTGAGATGAGTTGAACCAATGGGAGTGAAACAAAATGTTTAAAAGGTTTTCAGGGAGTGGCTTGCTGGGCTTTTTTTTTTTTTTTGGTGGGGTTATGGTTTGCTTTCATTTTTTAATTTTATAATATTTTAGCAAATTCTGAGCTGTTTCACCAACATATGCATTCAGACTATACACTGAGTGGCCAGATTATTATGATCTCTGAACGTCTAATAATCTGGCCACTCAGTGTATATCCTATATAATAAAAGGCTAATATGCAAATTGTCTCCTTGACTAGTTCAACCAGCAGGCAGGCCAGCCAACCGCCCATGTCCTCTCCCCCTGGCCAGGCTGGCCGGACCCCACCCATGCACGAATTCATGCACCAGGCCTCTAATATATATACATACACACACACAACACACATACACTGAGTGGCCAGATTATTATGCATTCAGAGATCATAATAATCTGGCCACTCAGTGTACATTTTGACTCATTAATTATAATTCCATTTAATTTGGTGTCACAGTGGGTTCTGCTTTACCAGCTGATGCCATCCCCCTCCAAATTATTCACATACAAAGACTTCAACCTTAAACAGTTTCTTGCTTTGTCAATTACTTCAATTTTGGGATTCATACATTTGTAAACCTAGAGGATAGGCAGCTGCAATTGTTTTTTTGTAAGTTTGAGACATACTAGAAACCATCATACTGTTACATTCCTTGCTTATTCCAAAAACATCATGGCTGGTATACTTTTAATGACACAAATTTTAATCTACTTGATCATGTTCCCAACTAAACAAATTTTAGTTTTTTAAAGATTGGCTTCCAGTATGGGGGGAAAGTTGGGCTGGGGATTTTTTAAAACTAAAATCTGTTTTTTACACTATAAATGCAGCGTGTTCTGTAATTAACACTGTCTCTTAAAGGTAAGAATCATGGAGAGACTGATGCAGTGTATTTTTTCCTTTTATTATTCAAAATGTTACAAATAACAGCACTACATTTTGGACCATGTCAAATCAAAGATTACCTTCCTGACTACAATCTTGTTTTCTTGATTATTACTATAGGTAAGCATTAAAATAGGAGCTGGGTAGAGAAACCACGTAGAAGTAGGGTTGGCTGATAAATTATAAGACACCCGGTTAAATTTGATTTTTAGGTAAACAAATTTTTAGTATAAATAGGTTTTAAATATTACACATACTAAAACATTATTTATTGTTTATGTAAAATTCAAACTTAACTGTGTGTCCTGTATTTTTATTTTTGACATCTGGCAACTCTTTGTATTCAGCCAACTATAACAGGGGAATCAATTAATTTTTACAGTATAAGACATATATGATACGTGCAGTAATACAATCAGGTGAGGAGAGGATCTCCACTACCTACCACATAAGGGTACCTAGAAAAGATGCCAATCACAGTTCCTAAATTTTGATTGGCAGATAGATGGTTTAGTGTGATTTTAGAGCTCAAGTGTCGTGCGTTAAATCCCAAATTCACTGTTCACTAGCTGTGTAACCTTGGATGTTACTCTTTATTATAAAATAAGGTTACTAATACCTGTTTTACTAGGCTGTTTGAGGATCACAAATAATGTATGTACAAAGCACCTGAAACACAGGAGGAAATCCCTACATGGTAATACCTACTATCAACATCACATGGCAAAGAAGAGTATGTCACAAATATTCAAATGTTGATGTAATGCAGTAATAGTACTATTGAATAAGTAATTTTATTTCCATGATCTATTTACACTGTACAAACACTGTTGAAAAGCACCCTACAAGTTCACAGTACATTACATTATATTTACTTTAAAAATATATTCCTTTATAAAAGGTTCATAGGACATTGGCATGTCAACATCTGACAGAAATCTCAAAGCATGTCAACAGTCCTGTGATAGCAAGAATGCTTCCAAGTGTTGTCAACTTCACAATCACAAGTCACCATTTGAGTTTTAAATACATAGAAGTTTTAAATAAAAAGTGAATTTTACAGTGGAAAGTTCCTGCCGCAGCAATACTTATTAACGGGTACTTGCATGGAGATGACATTTCATATTTTACAATATCAACTTATCTGACCAAAAAACCATTTCATCAATACGTTTCGCAGTTCAAAATTTGTCATTTGTTGTTTTCTACTTTTTCTTCTTTGTTGATTCTCCCGGTTCTACTTTGCGCTTTTTAGAAGTATGCTCATCTTTTTCATCATCTTTAAACAGGAAAGGAAGAGTTTCAATCAGTAATTTTTAAAAAGCATTACAATTTCATTTACTTTGTAACAATATCATCAGCTTCAACTAATGTTTCTTTCAAAGTTTCCCCCCAAAAGTCCAAAAATTAACTTTTAAAACTCTGATTTTAAAGTGCAAGTAAAAAAAGGGATTTTGTTTCAATTGTTATACAAAATTCGCCCTTTAGTGCTATATGTAAGGTAACCTAAAATACAAAAATCAGATTTGTTCTGAAAAGGCTATTCCCATGTATTCCACAGCATATGTTGTATTTAAATATATAATCTACACTTTGTATAAACGGAACACACTATTTTCCACACACACACAATTTAACCATAACATTATATAAGTGGCTATCAGATATTTTTTTCCCTTCCAATCTGCTCTAACTCCCCCCACCGCCCCCAACAAATAACTTTCCTCCTTCATATTGTGAAGAATTTGAGAGGGAGGATGGAGAAGAACCTTACATTAAAACTATGTCCTTTATAACTTTTCTAATGTCTGTAGCTACAAAAAATTAATTTGACAATTAATATAAATGTCAAAAATGAGAAGTGGACCATTTTTTCAACTTAAAATATCTAACTACAGAAACAGAAAAAAATAACAAGAAAAAAAATATCCAACTACATGTTTCAATAAAACACAGGGTAGCAGAGACCAGCTGCTAATTTCCCATTTCTCTGAACAAATGTGTGGCTTTATTTTAAGAACACTACATAGATGGAATAAATAACTTGTAGAAGATATGATTTACAAAATACAAATTTATTTTAAGTACATTACTGAATTCATTGTACTTTTGACTTTATATTCTCATCAACAACAGATACTCAAAGTTCAACAACTATTATGTGGTGGTCTAAAAACTATTTTGATGTTGAAAGGGTCCTTTATTTTAAAAAATTTGGGAAGCCAATGATATCAGATCATAAAACTATAGAGGAAATATAGTTAAAACCTTAAGTCTTCAATTTCCTTTTGCTAACTGTACCATACTCAGAATATTTCCTTTGTTGATAGGGGCAATAATTAATATCAAGAACAGGTGATTCATCTTCATTCATCTTCAGACATAGCATGGAGATGTTATTCATACATTTCATAAAGCACTATGGATTTATGTAGACAATAAGATAAAAGACAATTCAGCTTAACAAATCACCCCAGGAATTTACAAACCAAAGTTTTAATCAGTAGTTTATTATGTATACACAAAGATCCTTGCTCTACAAACCAAGTAAAATAATATAAAGCTCAAATAAACCAAGCCTATGGTTTTTAATTGGAGTTTAATTATCATCATGCTTGACTTTAGAGATTATTTTCACTACTAATATAAAAATTACTTTGTAACTCTACTAGAAAAATCTGTTAACATATATTAAAAAGATTATCTTAAGACACTTCTGCTTTTAATCCACCATTTGTTACAAGTGCACTTACTGAATAACAACAAAAATACAAATTACTGAGGCTGGAAAAGTAAGTTCTTATCACTGATAAGAACAGAAGAGCTAATGCCATCTAGTGACATAACAAGGCATTGCCTTAAAAACCAGAGCAGGAAAAAAAAACCCTCCAAAACCCTGAAATGTTCCTTCCTTCATCAGCTTTACTACTTTGTGCCATATACTACAGAGGCAACAGTAAGAAAACAATTTTTCTATTATGGAATTCATGTTACCAGAAGTAAATAAGCTTAAATTATTAATACAAGCTAATGTTCTAAATTAAAAAAAGAAAGCATTAGCTACTTGAGCTAAGCTTTCATGATTGTTAATAAAGCTACAATTCATTATCTAAGCACCTTACAGATCTATATTTTACAACCACTAAACAAGAGGTGCTAATAAATAGCAAGGTTCAATGACCAGTTTTGAACCTTTCTCAATTCCTCTTAAAATATCTGGAAGAAGTTAACTGGCAAAAAGGACAAAAGGGCAGGAAATGGGAAGAAAAAGTAAGCATAATAATGTGATAATCTAAAAACTTAATACGAGGTATTTTATGAATTAAAAGAAGGTATTTATTATAAGAAGACAGATTTCAGGATTATCTTTTAATCTTGTGATCCAGCTTTAAACTGGTTGAGTGTGTTTGGGTCCTTTTGTTTTTTGATATTGCCAACATTCACTTTCTGATGGAGGACCATCATATGATCAAAAGCTCAGAAAATAACTATGGCAACAGCAGTTTGCCACATATTTGGAATTCCTTCTATCTGAACTCAATAGGCAAGCTGGAAAAAAAGAAAATTCTTTCCACTTGTCCTGGATATATAACCCTCGCCTTTCCCACAGGAAAAAGGAGAGCACCTGTGTATACACCCCAGTTACACCGTCAACTCTAGTGGCCTTGCTGCCATACTTCCTATGGAATATTTGCCATATTTCTTATGCACTCTAGCTTGAAAAATATAAAAAGACGAAATTCCAGTTTAATAATGCGTCCTTTCCATTTAAGGACCTGAATTTGTGAAGGTACCTACCTCGGAGCATGCCATTTTCTAGTTTTGTGGCCTTGGACATATCACACAAGCTCTCATTTCCACATTTTCACAAGGTGTTGTAAAGATTAAAGAGTATTTATGCAAAAGTGTTATTATTAATGATATAAAATACTATACAATATGAGGTATTTAAATGCCCTCTTTATTTGGTGTCTTCAAAACGATGCATTTACTGACGATGTTCCTTGGTGGTTTCTAATACACATTGGGAAATCAGTGAAAGAAATGAAAAATCCAAGTAGAATAAAAACTGAAGAACTACCAGTTAGTTACTCTTGCTCTTAAAACAAACAAAACTCTCTGCATGGTTGTGAAAAGAGCTAAGTTGGCTGCCTTTGATTTATGGGAAGATGATCAGAAATCTGTTTAACAAAAAAGCGTACACCCTTTCATTAAAATGATAGTCCAAAATATTTAGTCCAACTCAACAACTGTCCACTGCGTACTTAGAATGTATACTACTGCAAACTTTGATACAAACATAAATAAAACCCGGACCCTGCTGTGTAAGGAACTCATTTTCATAAAGGAGACAGACAGTGACTAACTAATCCCATAAAAGGTGGTAAGTGCAATCAACACCATTAGAATACACAGGTACAGATAATTAATTAGAGGGAGGTAATAATCTCAGATTTTCTTCTTCGAGTTGGATTTTGAGGGATAAATGAGTTTACCAGCCAAAGAGGAAGAGAAGAACATTCCAGTCTACGGTGCAACATATAATGAAAGGCATGGAACTATAAAATAGCATGGCGCATTCGGGTTTGAATTTTAAGACCTTAAAGTGCCAGAAAGGGGCCAGGTGAAATGAGAGCGGAGAGAAAGGCATCCATCACAGAAGGCTTTGACTCTAGGCTGTTGGTGAAGGGTATTGGGCAGGTGAGTTACATAATCAGCTTTGATTTTTAGAAAGTTAACATTATTAGCTTCAGTGTGAAGGATGAAAATGGGTAATAAAAGTGTGGCGGCGGAGATTACTGTGGCTACTTACAGTCCAAGTAAGAGATGAAGTTATGATATTATGACGAAGGCAAAGACGACGAGGTCATTATATTACTATTTTTAATTACTATATAGTATTAACTCGGGTAAGCTCATTTTGTCACACTAATTTTCGCTTTAAACCACAACTGCTTTCATATAACATGAAGCCGCCACAACTGCAATCACAAGAAAGAATCCATGAATTAACTCCGCTGTTCTAATAATAAGCCGTCATAAATCCCACATACCACTGCCTGAGATACCAGAGATTTCACTCTAAAGCCTCAATAATTTATGCTCTTTCTCTAAAACAGAGCAAATACTACTGGCTGAGATAGCGGCGCTTCGAAGCTGACTAGGTACTACCTTAAAAAAAAAAAAAAAAAAAAGTAAAGCCAAAACCGGTTTGGCTCAGTGGATAGAGCGACGGCCTGCGGACTGAGGGGGTCCCGGGTTCGATTCCGGTCAAGGGCATGTACATTGGTTGCGGGCACATCCCCGGTGGGGGTGTGTGTGTGTGTGTGCAGGAGGCAGCTGATTGATGTTTCTGGCTCTCTGTCCCTCTCCCTTCCTCTCTGTAAAAAAATCAATAAAATATATTAAAAAAAAAAAAGTAAAAAAGTATTCAAAGACTCTCCTAATTAATTTGCTAACGCGCCAGATACCCCAATCTTCTTGAACTCAGCACAGGGACCAAACGGCACGGCCCCCCAGCCCGCCTCTCCTTACCCGATTCCACCGTCTCCTCCCCTTCCGGCAGGAGCCGGGCCTTCCTGACGCTCGGCGGGGCGTCGTCGCCGTTGTCCTCATAGATGTTGGACCACTTGATGGCCATGTCCAGCTCCGGCGGGGGCGGCTTCTTCTCCGCGGTGTAGGTCTCCGGGGGCGGGACGCAGTTGGACTTCCAGATTTTGAATTCCTTTGGCGGCTGTGAAGCAAACACACGAGGCGCCGTGAGGAACCGAGGTCCCCAGCCTCCGTGGGGCGCATGCACCTCCCTGCCGTTCGATTACGGTTCAGGTTGACCTTTTCATGTTAAAGTTTAAAGACACATTTTTCTTTTTCCATCCAAATCACAATACTGTTACGTGAAAAGCCAAAGGGTTCCCTGTACGAATAAGGCTAATAACTTTTAATTACCAAAGAAGAATCCAGTCCCAGACACTACGCCAAGGCTGACCCTTTCCGGAGGCTGCAGCCGACACTGTCTTGGAGGCAGCACCGCAGGCACTTCGGCGTCAGGGGGGAGGGGTCTCGGGGACCAGCTGCAGCGGGGGCGGGGGAGTCACCACCGTTAGTCCTGGCCCCGCAGGAGGGGCACCGAGCGCGGAGGTCTGGGTCTCCTCACAAGCGGGCGGGGCTGCGGGTCCAGACCGGGCACCCACCAGGCGGGGGGAGGGGGCCCGGGCTCCCGGGGCTGGAGGGGGGAGGGGGCGCGGCATCCCCGGGGGTGACTGCGGGTGGGGGAACGGACTTCCGGTCCAGGAGGCGGCTCGGGAGGGCGGAGGCCGGGGCCAAGACCGAGAGCGGGGTCGGGGGTGGGGTGGGGGGGAGGCCTCACCTCCTCGGGCGCCTTGACGACGTGCCTCTCCCAGTCGATCTGTTTGTTGAGCGGATTGTAGAGAAAGGCCGGGCGAGTCACGCTCCGGAACAGCTCGTCGGGGCCCGGCAGCTTCTTGTGGCCGCAGCCGCCCGCCGACTTCGCCGGGTCTGGAGCCCTGCGCCTCGTCTCCTCCGGCTCGCTGCTGTCCTCCTCGTCCGAGGAGCCGGAGCTGCTGCTCCCGTACGCTGCGAAGTAGCTCAGGGGGTCCTTCTCCTCGGCTGCCATGACGGCGACGCTCGGCGACCGCGGCCTCCGACGGAAGCCGGAAGCTGTCACAGGCCCCCCCCGAGGCCCCCGCCCCCGGTCTCGCAGGTAATCGCGGGGAGGGGTGCGCCCCCTGGCGGCCATGCCGCGCTATTACTCCCGGCTGCGGGACTGGCTGGAGAGGCCGCGCATGCGCCCCAGCAGGGGCTTACTTCGCTCATTCCGGTCTGAGGTGCACTGAGAAGAGGCAGGTGGTCCCAGCCAAACTTTCAGCGCTCAGTAAGCATTTATTAAAGGCACAGAAGAGCTAAGAATTTTGTCATTTCACTGCCACCTCCCTTTAGGTCTTGCCTAGAGAAAACCAGTCTTTCCTTCTGATCCTGCTGCATCTTCTCTTCAAAAGAAAAAGAGATAAAAACTGTGAACAATAACATGGCAACAAATACATATCTATCAACAATTGAATCTAAAAATCAAAATAAACGATCAAGAAATCTAATGAACAAAATAAACTGGTGAACAAAATAGAATCAGAGGCATGGGAACATGGAACAGACTGACGAATCTCAGAGGCAAAGGGAGAGGGGGAAGGGGGAGGAAGGGAGGGGGAGGAAGTGGGGCGGGATTAACCAAAGATCTTACCTATAGACACAGACGATATGGTGGTGAAGTCCTTGGGTGGGAACTGGGTGAAGGGGGGGTCATGGGGGGGTGTAAAAAGGGGGACATCTATAATACTCTCAACAATAAAGACTTTTTTTAAAAAAGAGAAAAAAAATCACTCAGTGTGCTTTCCTTGATCATCATGGAAGTCACACACGGAGTCCTCTCCTGGTTGACCCCATTCCAGTGCACTCTGAACAACCTCTCTGATGAAACTCCTTCTGGATTCCCCTCTCCCCCCCCCCACACACACACCAGAGTCCCCCAAACTCTCTGGTTTCTCGTTGTCATCCTCCTTCCATTCCTGCATCACTCTGTATGGCTCTTAAAGGTTGGTGTTTCCCAACATACAGGTGTCCAAAAAAAAGTATACACACATTAACAGCTGATAGCTCAATTTTGAAAATGAAATGTATTTTAATAAAAATTGTGTAATTATACAATGTGTGTGCATACTTTTTTGGGACACCCTATCTTATACCATCTTTCAGCAATATTAACATTTTTCTACTGCCCATCCCTTTTTATGGCATTAACCACCTTGTGCTTATGACTCCCAAATCTGGGCCTCTGACCCCAATCTTACCTTCCAAGTTCTACACCAAACCTCTACCTGGCTCTTAAATTTGCCATATGGATTTACTGCTGGGGTCTCAAACACCCACTTATATGACAAGTAACTTGTCTTTCCATATAACTTTCTTTTGCATTTGTGTTTCCTCTTAGTAAATGACATAAGCATGTGCCTAATCACCAGGGAAACTAAAAATCCTTGCCCTGGCCAGTGTGGTTCAGTTATTTGGGCATTGTCCTGTGCACTAAGAGGTTGCTGGTTCGATTCCCAGCCAGGGCACATGCCCTGATCCCCAATAAGGGGCATGCATGACCAATGTTTCTCTCTCCCTCTTCCTTCCTCTCTCTCTAAAATCAATTATATATATTTAAAAAAATCCTTGACTCCTACTAGTGAACTAAGAGGGAATGATACCCAAGTGAAAGTGATAAAGTTGGTGTCATGTAAACATTCACAGACTCCATTTAAGGATGCCCGCTCACTTACACAGTACCCTCATCTCCGGGGGCGGAGAATATGTCTCTTAGTCACTCCTCTTTCACAGTCCTATAGCACAAGCCTGAGCTCCTTGAGGGGAGGAGTTGATTATGCTTTGTTCACTTACATATTCCTGGTATCAGCTCAGTGCCTGCCACTAAGTAAGTAGATGATCAATAAATACTGTGGATTATAACTTAGGAGGGTGTATGTATAGATAAATGTTCCTCAGATTTTTCCATCCAAGTACGTATGGTGATAGGGAAAAAGGATGGTCCCAAAGTGCAAAGTTTGGGAGACCATCCTCACTCTGACACCAGTTGCAAGCTTGCAGACCCCCCAAACCAACCTCAGGTTTGATAATTTCGTAGAAGGCCTCACAGAACTCACCGAAAGCTGTTTTACTCATGCCTATATTTTATTGTAGCAAAAGGATACAGATTAAAATCAGTCAGGGGAAGAGGTACATGGGGCAGAGTCCCAGAGACTTCTACATGCAGAGCTGCCATTTGGCTTCTTCCAGTGGAACTGTAGACAGTGTTAACTTCTTGCAGCAAAGATATGTGACCAGGTGCATGGAGCATTGCCAATCAGGGAGGCTCACCTGAGCATTGCTGTTCAGAGTTTTACTGGGGCTAGCTCATGTACACATAGTTGATTCCTGCGTGGCTGACCTCATTCTCCAGCCCTTCCAGAGGTCAAGCTGATACAATGTGGCCCCTAAATCCTATAAGCATAACATTTTTTGGGGGGAACATAATATAGTATCTTGAAAATGTATGCAAATATTATACATTAGTTCCTAATGTGTCTCTTTTATTGTAATATGCAAAATATTTAAAAACACTTACCATTGAGTAAAACTGACACTCTTAAGATAACCACATTTCTCCTGTGGCTTTTAAAACGGTCCCACTGTTTCAATTTCAGTCAAGGGCATGTACCTTGGTTGCGGGCACATCCCCAGTAGCAGGTGTGCAGGAGGCAGCTGATTGATGTTTCTCTCTCATCAATGTTTCTGACTCTCTCTCCCTCTCCCTTCCTCTCTGTAAAAAATCAATAAAATACATTTTTAAAATAATAATAAAATTAAAAATATAAAACGGTCCCACTGTTGAGTGCCTCTGCGGTTGGGGTACCCAGTTTGAGTCACATAAGTCCCTATTATCAAAAGTTGCCAATAGCTTCCAAGTAACCAAATCCAAGAGCCACTTCTTGACCTTTTAACAAGATAGGCCTTCTTCTTCTTTTTTTTTTTTTTTAGGTAAGCAATTCCATTTTTTAAAAATAAATCTTTATTGTTCAGATTATTACAATTGTTCCTCTTTTTCCCCCATAGCTCCCCTCCACCCGGTTCCCACCCCATCCTCTGCCCTTACCCCCTACCCCCAATGTCCTCATCCATAGGTGTACGATTTTTGTCCAATCTCTTCCCACACCCCCCACACTCCTTTCCCCCTGGGAATTGTCAGTCCACTCCCTTTCTATGCCCCTGATTCTATTATATTCATCAGTTTATTCTGTTCATCAGATTTTTTTATTCACTTGATTTTTAGATTCACTTGTTGATAGATATGTATTTGTTGTTCATAATTTTTATCTTTACCTTTTTTCTTCTTCTTCCTCTTCTTAAAGAATACCTTTCAGCATTTCATATAATACTGGTTTGGTGGTGATGAACTCCTTTAGCTTTTTCTTATCTGTGAAGCTCTTTATCTGCCCTTCAATTCTGAATGATAGCTTTGCTGGGTAGAGTAATCTTGGTTGTAGGTTCTTGCTATTCATCACTTTGAATATTTCTTGCCACTCCCTTCTGGCATGCATAGTTTCTGTTGAGAAATCAGCTGACAGTCGTATGGGTGCTCCTTGTAGGTAACTAACTGTTTTTCTCTTGCTGCTTTTAATATTCTCTCTTTGTCTTTTGCTTTTGGCATTTTAATTATGATGTGTCTTGGTGTGGTTCTCTTTGGATTCCTTTTGTTTGGGGTTCTGTGTGCTTCCTGTACTTGTAAGTCTATTTCTTTCACCAGGTGGGGGAAGTTTTCCGTCATTATTTCTTCAAATAGGTTTTCAGTATCTTGCTCTCTCTCTTCTTCTGGCACCCCCATAATTCGGATGTTGTTATGCTTTAAGTTGTCCCAGAGGCTCCTTACACTATCTTCATATTTTTGCATTCTTTTTTCTTTTTGCTTTTCCGGTTGAGTGTTTTGTGCTTCTTTGTATTTCAAATCTTTGACTTGATTCTTGCGATCCTCTAGTCTGCTGTTAGCTTTCTGTATAATATTTTTTATTTCAGTCAGTGTATGCTTAATTTCTAGTTGGTCCTTTTTCATATCCTCGAGGGTCTTGCTAAATTTATCGGCCTTTTCTAGAAAATTCTTGAAAAACCTTATAACCATGGTTTTGAACACTATATCCAGTCGTTTGCTTTCCTCTATTTCTTTCATTTGTGATCTGTTTCTTTGTCTCCGCATTTTGGCTGCTTCCCTGAGTTGATAGAGTGGCTTTGTGTGGTAGGTGTCCTATAGGGCCCAGTGGCTCAGTTTCCCCAGTTACCTGAGGTGGACACTCTTCGTGCACCCCTTTGTGGGCTGTGTGCACAGTCTTGTTGTAGTTAAGCCTTAATTGTTGTTGGTATCACTGGGAGGAATTAACCTCCAGGCCAATTGGCTGTGAGGATCAGCTGTGTCTGCGCTGGGAGAACTTCTGTGCTGGAGACACTCTTATGAGACAAGACTTGCAAAAAGCCTCTGTGCTCAGCTTGGATGGGGCGGAGTCTCAGGGCAGAGCAGACAGCATTGGTTTCCCATCAGTCCTGCCCTAATAGGCCCCTGGGTCTCAGTGTCCCGTGGTAATCGCTGCAAGCACCTCTGAGAGAAAGCCACCCTCGAGTTCCACCCGCTGCCAGACAGTCCAGTTTCTCCCCGAATGAGTCTGGGTCCCCAGAGTCTCGCCCGGAACTGGAGTTCAGTGCAGTAGGGAGCTTTTGTCTCCCTCCCACTTGAGAAAGCCAGCCGTCTACTCAGTTGCCTACCCTCTCCGTGCGCGCTTTGGTGCCTCTGCTTTCCGCAGTTCCTCTGAGTCTCAGTGTGCTTTTCTCTTTCCTGACAGTCCAGTTTCACCCCGTATGAGTCTGGGTCCCCAGAGTCTCGCCCAGAACTGGAGTTCAGCACAGTCGGGAGCTTTTGTCTCCCTCCCGCTTGAGAAAGCCAGCCATGCACTCAGTTGCCAGTCCTCTCCGAGCACACGTCTCAGTACCTCTGCCTCCTGCAGCTCCTCTGAGTCTCAGTGTGCTTTTTTCTTTCCTTCTAGTTGTAGAATTTCCACTCAGCCAGCCTTCCTGTGATTCTGGATCATGTCTGTTTTGTCTTTTAGTTGTGGTTTTGAAATTGTTGTGCGAAGCAGCAGTTTAGGTGTTTACCTATGCCGCCATCTTGGTTTCTCTGCTAGGCCTTCTTCTTGAAACACTTTTTCCCCCTTGCCTTTCTCTAGATCATAAGCTTCAGTTTTCTTCCTATTTCATGGGCCACTTCAGTTTCTTCTGTCGCCTTTTTCTCTGTCTTACCTTTAAATGTGAGAGCACTTCAGGCTCAGCCCTAGACCTTCCTCTCTTTTCTATCAACCCTTATTTCAAGTTTGTTTGAAATGAGGTCCCATGATTTTAAAAACATTTTTTTTTTGCTAATAACTCCCACATTCATATAACCAGTCCAGAAGCCTTCCCTGACCACCAATCTCTAATCCAATTTCCAACTTTACTAACAATTCCTTCTAATTTAACATATTTGTGGTAGATTATCTACCAATTTTATCAACACTGTGCACGTACGCTACTCCTTCCACCAAGAGGTGTAGAATATTTCCTCTCTCTTTGAAGCTGGGCTGGCTTTGTCATTTGCTCTGATGAACAGAATGCTTCCACTTTAGTTCTCTTGGGAACACTGAGCCGCCATGTAAAGCGGTCCGGCTGCCCAGCTGGAGAGAGAAGGACCCCTGGCCAGTTCTCAGCCAGTACATTTATGCTGGGTAAGGCACCAGACATGCGAGTGAAGTCATCTGGAATCATCCAGCCCCAGTTGAGGTTTTAGAAGTTTCCAGAATGACCCTAGGATAGACCATTAGAAAAACCATGAAGCTAAATCCAGCCCAATTTGCAGAATCATGAATAAATAATTGTTATTTTAAGCCACTAAATTTGGGGATGGTGTGTTATGTAGCAATAGATAACTGAAAAACATGTCCTTAACAGAACTCTTTATTCCCTACCTCCAATTCTCCCCTCAGTCTTTCCCACCTCTTTAATTCCCACTATTATTAATTAGGTGCTCAGGACAAAAATCAGAAAGTCAGCATTGTAAGTTTAAAAATATTTTCCAAATCCAAATACTTTTTACCAGTTCTACCTCTACCACCTTCTTCTTTTGCCTGAACAATTGCAGTATTGTTTTTTTCTTTATTGCTAACTTTTCTTTACATTTAATAACCTTTAAATTGATTCAGATTTGTGCATTGCATTTGGTAGTCATGTCTTAGTCTCCTTCAACCTAGAATGATTTTTCAGTCTTTAACTTTCATAACCTTGATATTTGAAAGAGTGTAGGTCAATTATTTTTGTAGAAGATTCCTCATTTTGAGTTTGTCCAATGATTAGATTCACCGGTAGGAAACAGTGGTATATTCCTTTCATTGCGTTCCATCAGGAGGCATGGGATTTCAATTTGCTCTGGTACTGATAATTTTTTTTTTTTTTTTTTGAGGAGGTGTCTGCCAGGCTTCTCTACTAAAAAGTTATTTTTTTTTCTTTATAATTTATTAGTATTTTATTGGGAGGTACTTTGAGACTATGCCAATAACCCATTCTTCAATTAGTTATGTTTGTTTATTTATATTAACATTGACTCATTGTTTCCTGTTTTATCCAATGAATTGCAATCTATTATTATCACTAATTATTTTAATGTTGAAATTGTCCCAGATTTGGCCTGTGGGAGCCCCTTCAAGCTGGCTTCTGTGCCCTCTGGACATGCCCATTCTTTGAACACTTGCCTACTTTCTGGTATAAGATATTCCAGGCTTATTTTATACTTTGCCCTGGAATTAGACATTTTGCCAATGAACTCTGATTCTTTTTAATGGAGAATATTTAGGAGACATGATCTAGGTGTTTGGCGTGTTCATTCCTAATGAGATGTTAATGTACCAGGTTCTCTCAGTAGACGAAGTTAATGTATTTCTTTCTATATCTGTCACATTCACACGGATACCTCTAATTTTAATCCAATAATATAGGATTGATTATTTTTTGCTTTCTCTTCCCATATTTGTAACTTCATTTTTTTTTAAATTTCTTTATTGATTAAGGTATTACATATGTGTCCTCATCCCTCCATTAACCCCTCATGCCCTCACCCCCCTAGTGTTCATGTCCATTGGTTAGGCCAGTGGTCGGCAAACTCATTAGTCAACAGAGCCAAATATCAACAGTACAATGATTGAAATTTCTTTTGAGAGCCAAATTTTTAAACTTAAACTTCTCACGCCACTTCTTCAAAATAGACTCGCCCAGGCCGTAGTATTTTGTGGAAGAGCCACACTCAAGGGGTCAAAGAGCCGCAGTTTGCCGACCACGGGGTTAGGCTTATATTCATGCATACAAGTCTGTAACTTCATTTTTTAACATTGAGAAATCTGGTTCCCATTAGCCTAAATCTTTTTATTTGATCAACCCCCAAGTATGCAGCCAACCTCCCATCATTGCTGCTGGCCCTTCCCTCATGTGAGCACCCTGCTTAACCCGACTTTGGATCTGACATACTGCATTAGAGTGCCCTTCTTCAGACGCCCTCCTCACCCTGTTCCTACCTTCTACTTCAGGCTCTGATGTTGGACATCTCTACAGAGAGATACCTTCTTCACCAGCTCAGGCTCTCACACCTTTTGAGGGGACACCTTTCTCTGGGCCCTGACACTATGCTGAGCCATGTCTACACCTTTCTTACTGTACTCAAGCTCTGAGAGCCCCTACCAGGCGGCCCATCTATATTGCCACTCTCATTCTTTTTGAATCCTAAAACTCTATACCAGCGTTTTCAGCCAATGTGCTGCAAGAATTTTTAAAGCACGGATCTCTTTTCCCTTAGACTGTCACATAAAAAAAATGACAACAGCCAACACAGTAACAGCTGTCTGGTGTGAATGAATCAAAATTATACTTTTTTTTGGTCAGATCAGCAAAATATATATTTTTTGGTGTGCCACAGAATTTTAGTAATGAATTTCTATGTGCTGTGAGATGAAAAAGGTTGAAAATGGCTGCCCTATCCCCTACCCCATACTATATAGATCCTGTCCCGCCTCCCACGCTCCAGTCTGTACCCCACAACTCCCCTAAGCCCTACAGTGCAGGTACTTACTGTGTTTGGCCCCCGGTAATGGCTTGTGGATTGAGTTGTTAAAGTGCAGAGAAGAGAGTGAAAGGTTAGAAGAAGGGAGAGAAGAACAGAAAAATAAAGTTGATCTCTTTCCTTCCATCCTGTCCTCCAATCCATTCTCCATAAAGCAGCCACACTGAACTTTTAAAATGTGGATCAGATCATATCATTCGTTTAATCCCCTCCCAATTGTTTCCCACCTTAGAAGAAAATCCAAATCTTTGGAGAATGTTCTGTAGGCCCTTGTGAAACCTCATCTCCATCCAGGCTCCTAAGTTCCCCACTGTCACCCCTCACTCTTATGTGCCAGCTACACAGGCCTATGTGACCCTCAGTAACTCATTCCTGTCTCAGGCTTTTGCACCAGATGTTCCTTCTGCTGGAATTTTCCCCCAGAACTTCATGTGACTGGCTTCTTCGTGTTTTTTTTGTTTTGTTTTGTTTTTTAATACATTTTGTTGAGTTTTTACAGAGAGGAAGGGAGAGTGATAAAGAGTTAGAAACATCAATGAGAGAGAAACATCAATCAGCTGCCTCCTGCACACCCCCTACTGGGGATGTGCCCGCAACCAAGGTACATGCCCTTGACCGGAATCGAACCTGGGACCCTTCAGTCCGCAGGCTGACGCTCTAGCCACTGAGCCAAACTGGCTAGGGCCTTCCTTATTATTATTTAGGTCTGAGCTCAAATGTTACCTGCTCTGAGAGCACGTCCTTCATAATGCTATCAATACTCTTTCCAAGTGACTTTGTAGCTCATGCATGTACTATTTTATATCCATGGCAACTAGAATGATCTGGCGTTCCTTGTATATTTTCTAACTCCCTCAAAATGTGAGTTCTACAAGAACATAGACTTTGTCTGTTTTATCATTGTATCTCCAGCACCTAAAATAATAGGGACTCAATAAATAATTATTGAATTAATGAGGCAAAAATATATATAATCTCCACTTACCTTTCTGCCATTTAAGAAATGCTAATAAGAAAGCATGGAGTTGTGGAAAGAACATTGATCAATCTTAGAATTAAACAGTCCTGAATTTTAATCCTAAAGAGCTATGTGACTTTGCGTCCTGAGTTTGTTCCTCATCTGTTAAAAACAAACAAAAAAAAAGCTGAAAATGAAACTTTCCTTGCAGGGTTGTTATTAAAAGTAAAAACAAGGTCACACATGTGGAAACACTAAGCACAGTTATTTGGCTTCCTATATGACCGTGGTTTCCAAATACTGTTGCACATTGGAATCACTTGGAAATCTTTAGACTTCTGATGCCTGGCTTCCACACCCAAGCATCTGATTTAATTGGTACGGGGTACAGCCTGGACATTGGGATCTTTCAAAGACCTCCAGGTAATTCTAAAATGGGCAGTGAAGTTTAGGAACCACTGCAATCAAGAACTGCCTGATAATTAAATAGTATGGCAAATTCAGAGTAAGGACTTTTGGAGCATTCAAGTTATCTGTGTACTTTTTGTACTTAAATTCAGCTCTCCTTTCAGAAAACCCTCTTAAGATTATATTTAACAACTATGGATCAATTTGCTTCTTGGTTTGCTTTTTTTCCAGAGTGTACAGTGTACATCTTTACCCAGTGACACAAGCTAAGGCCATAGCTTAAAACTTGGTGCTCCCTTTACATTGCTTGTGGAAAAGTGACAGTAGGTGTAAGACTTGACTTCTACCTTATACCATGCACAAACATTACTTTGTAATGAATCAGAGAGCTAATTGTGAAACTAAAACAACTAAGTTTCCAAAAGGCCCTAGTCGGCCCTTGGACTGAAGGGTCTCCGGTTCGATTCCTGTCAAGGGTAGGTACCTTGGTTGCAGGCTTGATCCCGGGCCCCGAGTCAGGGAGCGTGTGGGAGGCAACCAAATGTTTCTGTTTCTCCCCTTCCTTCCACTCTCTCTAAAAATCAATGGGGCCCTAGCTGGCTTGGCTCAGTGGATAGAGTGTCAGCCTGCCGACAAAAGGGTCCCAGGTTCGATTCCGGCCAAGGGCACAAACTTGGGTTGCGGGCTCTATCCCCATAGGGGGCGGCAGGAGGCAGCCAATCAATGATTCTCTCTCATCACTGATATTTCTATCTCTCTCTCCTTCTCCCTTCCTCTCTGAAATCAATATATATATCAATGGGAAAAAATATCCTCTGGTGAGGATTAACCAAAAGAAAAAAAGAAAATAGAATATCATGACATTAGGACAAAGATTTCTTAAACAGGAGACAAAAATTAACCATAAAAGAACCATTGGACTTAATTTTAAAAATTATCAAAATAAACAAAAAACTCCACAAACAAAAAAACTCCCAAAGAAAACAAAACAAAAACTCAAAACAAAAAAATTTGGGAAAAAAATATTGAAAAAAGAGCAAATTTCCCTTATCCTGGCTTGCCCCTAATTTGCCAGTATTTGACTTCGTGCTAAGAGGGACTTGCTGACAAAATGGAATTACCTCTTGAAAATGTGAGCTCACCATGAAAAGACATGGAGGTACTTTAAATTGCTAAGTAAAAGAAGCCAAACTGAAAAGACTATATTCTGTATGATTCTAACTATGAGATTCTGGAAACAATAAATTATAGGGACAATAAAAAGATCAGTGGTTGCCAGGATAGGGTTTAAAAAGAGGCTAAGGGGTAATGGGATCACAGGATTTTTACAGCAGTGAAACTACTCTGTATCATATTTTAGAATAGTGAATACATGACATTTTGCATGTCAAAACTTACAGAAGCGTACAACACAAAGAACCCTAATGTACACTATTAATTTTAGTTAATAATAATGTATCAAGATTGGTTCATCACTTCTAACAAATGTATCACACTAGAAATGCTAATATGGGAATCAGGAGAGGGAATATATCATATATATATGATACTTTCTGCTCAAGTTTTCTGTAAACCTTTAAAACTCCTTTAAAAAGTAGTCTATTTTTCAAAAAAGCAATTAAAAAGTGATCTCAAAAGTATTTTGTGTTGATAATATGGTATCTGTAAAAAGTAACCTTTTCACTGCTGTATTAATCAACCCAGTAACCAGTTTCATTGTATCATGTCATGCATTTAAACATTTGTTGGCAATGGCTTGTTTTCAGTGTTTAATGGGTGGGAAAATGACTTTATAGGATTCAGAAAGCCCAAAAACCGAAATTTGTTTAAAAAACAACTTAATTTTATTGTCAATATAGTTATTCAATAGTCTGAAAAAAACCCAGTGTTAAACTATAAATATAGGTACTCTAGCATATCTAAATTATGGTCTTTGATTATGAGTAAATTCTACTTAAATTAAAAAAATAACTGCATATCAAATTTTAATAAAAAGCCTGCCTCTGCTTTTAAAACAGATTTAAATGTAATGCCACTGTTTTCTTATGCTACACTGGACATGAAACATGTTTCTCCATAATCCTCAGAAAATGTTTACACTAAAAAAATCACCCAGTCTTTACAATTTTTTAAAACCAATATGCCAATCTTCTTCATGACTGATAAACTCAGTCTATCTGGAAATGCAACTCGAACCCATAACTTACAATGTTTTCTATAAAAATTAGTACATATAAAGTAACTTTTATATATTTACTTCCTATTGAAAAGTTTGAAACTTTCAAAACACAGTAAAATTTAAAAACTTTTATTGTTAATAGCATGTTTCCATCTCTGTTTTTTTGCAACTAATGGAAATATATTAGATGGAGATCAGAAAATAGAATTATAACTTAAATGAACACAATGAGGGCATAATTTATAAATGCACAAATTTAGTCAAACTTTGTTATATAACACAAAGAAAAATCTGCTTCAATTGTTCCAAATAGTATTAAAAACAGACAATCACATACACACATGGAAAAAAACACATTTTGTTCTAGTTATTTTAACTCGCACAGTGGTCCTCATTAAAAGAAAATGAAAAGTGCAGAAAAAGTATTTCTTAAAATTCTCATCAAATTACATGTAATAACAGGTTTTTGTAAAGATTTTTCTTTAGGAATGAAAATGTGAATATCTTAAAAAAGTAGCATGAATTATTAAGGTTAGTAGATGTATGTTGGCAAACTGAGATTTTAGGTGGCTCAAACTCTGATGTTCCTGTGCATCAGAAGGGGATTCTGTTGTCTGTAAGCCAAATTAAGTAGGAGATTTTTTTTTTGTTCACTAACAGTTTTTCCCATTAGTGATTGGCTTTATTATCAACTAGAGGCCCAGTGCATGAAATTCGTGCATGGGTGTGGTCCCTAGGCCTGGCTGGTGATCGAAGCGCGAGCATCTGGCGAGGAAGGGCAGGTCCCACCTGACCTCTGGGCCCTGGGCAGCACCTGGGGCCCCAGGCCTCAGTGCACACCCCGCTCTATCTGAGTCATCAGGCACCCGCCCAGCTCCCTCAGTGCCTGGGAGCCGGGCTGCGGCCCCACCCACACCGCTGCCGCTGTCTTCAGAATGATTGGGCCCCGCTCGCACCCGACTTGGCCTGGCGCTGCCTGCTCATCTGCTCCACCATCCCGCTGCAGTCCCGCTCTTGTCAGGGCCCATAGGGGCTGGAAGCGCTTCTACTGCTGCCCGCTGCCAGCGCCACGTCGCCAACGCCCGCCATGTTCTGCGCTGCCCCCTGGTGATCAGCGCACATCATAGCGAGTTGAACTCCCAGTCGAAGGGACAATTTGCATATTTGGCTTTTATTACATAGGAGGATTAGAAACAGCTTCATCCTGAAAATTTACTGCTAGATGGTTGGAAAGGACTATTAGACTGAAAATTTCTAGCACAAATGCACTGAGAAACATCATTCCCAGCCTGAGACTCTATTATCAAATAGAGAAATATTCCGTATTAAAATTGGTCTTAAAACATAAAAAATGTGAAAACAGCAAATACTTCAAAAATGAAAAACAAAAACGAAACCCACAAAATTCTGAAAGGTACATGATCAACATGATTTACTTTAGCTATCTAAAAGTATTCACAAAAGTCTATTTACAAAGTGTGCTTACATTGCATTTAAAAAGACATGTTTCAGGTGTTAATAAGTCATTATAGCAGTTTTTTAAAGATTCATATCCTTCCAAATATTAGTCATTATTAAAAAAAAAAAAGGCTGTAAACTGTCATTGCCTCGAAAGAGCACGTGATCTTAAGGGAAGAAACATCTCACTAGAGTTTCCACAAGTTCCTTCTTCTAGCTGCAACTCTGGGGGCAAAGGAGGAGCCCCAGGGTCCCCAGGCCTGGGAAGTGTAGTTGAAGAGAATGTAGGGTTTTCAGTTTTGCCTACTTCTAGGACGGGCAAATTCAGAGATGAATTAGTAGAAAAAAAGGGGGCTGTGCTGGATTCTCCTTCGGGATGGTACATAGTGGACACTCTCCTTTTTTCAGAGAAATAACTCTCATCGGAATTTGATCTAGAGAGGTTGTTTGTGGCTCCATCTGGAAAAGGCTCACAGTTGCTACATTTTAGTCCTACAATAAAATTATTCAGATGTTAGTAAAAAGTAACAAGAAAATTGAGTCCAATTTTAAAGATTATAAACTAGTTACCACACAAAATTTAAATAACTATTTATAAATTCTGTCATAATCCATTTCACATTTCATTTGCTTTTCTCAACAACTATGGAGTGTATCCAATTATTTACATTTTCTAGGTAAGGAAATAGTCTCAAGGAAGCTAAATAACATGCTATAAATTCACTTTGTATACTTATATCCTTAACCATTGGAAGAACTGGGAAAAATAAAGTAGCCCTTAAAAATTTTCATAAAATAAGAAATGGCTTTTAGCCCTGGCTGGTTTGGCTTGGTGGATAGAGCGTCGGCCTGCGGACTAAAGGGTCCCAGGTTCGATTCCGGTAAAGGGCACATGCCCGGGCTGTAGGCTCAATCCCCAGTAGGGGGCGTGCAGAAGGCAGCCGATCGATGATTTTCTCTCATCATTGATGTTTTCTCTCTCTCTCCCTTCCTCTTTGAAATAAAAAAATACATATATTAAAAAAGAAAGAAAGAAATGGCTTTCACAACTAATATTCTTTAACATACTGGCACAAAAAAACATTAATAAAAACAAAATTTAAACAGGGTATATCTAAAATTCTATGAGTTAATGAATCTTAATTACTGAGTCTTGAATCATAGGTGTTAGAAGTGGAAGGGATTTTAGAGGTCATCTGGGAGAGTCTATATATACATATACATACACACACACACATATATATATATATACGTGTGTGTGTGTATGTGTGTGTATATATATGTGTGTGTGTATATATATATGTGTGTGTGTGTGTGTGTGTGTGTGTGTGTGTATATTTATATATATATATATATATATATATTTTTATTTTTTTATTTTTTTTTTTTGAGTCTCTCACTATTAAAGATGGGCAAACAGGGGCCCAGAAACAGTGAAGTCATGCCCACGATTCCAGGACTACTTCATGGGAAAGAGAGAACTAGATCCCAGGTTTCCTCTTCACATTAAATAATGTCCTGGTTTTCAACCTAACAATTTACTTAAGTGATGGCAGTTGTTCTGATCAAAGAATTTTACCATATCGAAAAGGTATAGCCAACAATTAGCCTCAATATAGAAAGAATAAACACAAACACAATTTATTTTTCTGTTAGGCTTAGCAAAAATATTCAACCCATAACTATCTAGAGACACAGAACCTTCTGAGTTGACAAATGTTATGTAAAACCTGCAAAGTCTATAAAGCACATTTAATATCATTTTTTTCCCACTAGTCTTTCAACTTCACAATACAATCAGTATTTCTGTTCCATGCTATAGAAACTATTTTCTTAAATATGGCTCAGAAGGGGAAACTTCCATTGTGTTCCAGCATGCACTTACAGACAGTGAGCTCCTTAAGGGCAGAGCCCTAAATTACTCATTTCTGTATTCCCAGTGCCTAAAGCAGCTGGAGTAGAGCTACATCATATTCACATTTAACGTAACTGCTCTGGAAAGAGAGATGGAGAATGAGATGGGGTTTAGGGCGAGAGGGGGATTTAAATTGTACAGGCAATTCTACAGAGCATTCCAATCAGTGAGTGTGTGTGCTCTGGGGTTAGGGTGAAACAGGAGACATGGATTTGCTATTCCTTCATCCACCTCAGTTCTCATGCCTCTCTCATTTTGCCAGACTGAGTATAATTCTAGTGTTTAAAGTTATGTATGATTTATACAACATGATTCTTATAAACACAGCCAACTACTTCATCTTGTGATCAACTGGTAGGAGAAAAACCGAGTTGGACTTATTAAAATACTTTGCTTGTACAGTATTCTTTATGTTAATGTTAAGTGCATTTTCAGGAGTTATTTTTGACTAGATTAATCTGCCATTCTGCTGACTTTAGAAACAAACCCCTGTGTACACTGGGACTTTATTATAGTTACATTTTCTATAGATGATACTGTTAATTGAATATAAATACAGAACATTAAGTGATGTTCCACTTAAGTGATATTCCACTTTTCCAGTATAATGACATCCTACTATATATATGGTTAAAAATGCAAATGAATGTAATTCTGAAGCTTAAACTTTTCAATGCAAAATGATCATTTCTGGGGTTTTTGTTTTTCATTTTACTTTTAAAAGCATTGTTACATTTAAATGAACTCTTGGATATCTAAGATATTTACCTTTCAGATGTTCTAGTTTTATATTTCGAAGTTTTAGCACTTCATCTGTAATCTTCTGTATCAGGAAGTTCTGTGTTTTTTCTCGCCGAATAGATTCAACAAGGGTATCTAGTCCTTTGGGGTTTTCTTGTAAGTAGTCTAACAATTTTCCAGCCCTTTTTCTACTTGATGTTCGGCAAGAAATTTCTTCAGTGTCTTCTCTACTGAGTATTTTTTTTGCACGCAGATGATCAAAATGTCTCTCAGCTATGATTTTTTCACACAGATATACACGCAAATTTTCTAAAGCCTGAAAGACATAAAATGTGCTTCAATGTTATTTTTTTTTAACATCTAAGGAAATCACGTAGGAATCTTAACTGGTGAGAGAAAACATCCTGAAGTTGGAGGTTCAGGCTTACTAAAATGCATGCTATTAAGATGAAGGTCAAGTAGACAAAATCAAGTCCTAGTTGAGACATTCCTTACAGCTTCTGTCCTGCTCTGATCTCATTTTCACATCTATAAACCAAGACCAGGGCATTGTGAGGAGAGGCTATGGTAATCTAAAGGGTCTGGGCCCGTGGAAATAGAGAAGTCTGCTGAAGGCAACCTTTGGGGCTAAAGATGAGAGCAGAGGCTCCCATACATTTCAGTTACCATTTATCAAGGAATCCAGAATTAGTCAGGACCAGAGAGGGTAACTTGAGGTCTCACAGCTTATAACTTCCTCATGTTGGTTAATTTTCCATCTTCCTTGAGTAAAACCATTACAAAAAAAAACCTCACTAAACTAAAAGGACCCATAATGTGTCTATCTTTGGAGTCAGCTGGAAAGACTATAACTCAGTGAGTCAGTTAGTAGAAGGGAGGAAGAAAGATGTGGAGAAAAGGGGAGAGAGGAGAAACCTAACCTAAAGAATAGTGAATGCTGAAAGAAATTAAAGGAAATCACAGAAAACAGGTCTAGACCTGAGAAGCAGCTAAGGGGGCTTAATTAGCAGAAAAATGACATGGGTCCGAATAAACAGCACAATAGTCCAAAGCCAGTGATGTATTCTAGCTCCTCCATTTACTACATACGTGATCATGGGTAAGTAACTCCTCTGTGCCTCAGTTTCCTCATCTAAGTGTTATGAGGAATAAGTACATGTAAAGTTCGCAGAGAAGTTAATGATCAATAAACGTTACTGATGGTAACAATGATAACTAATTTGACTTACATTTATAATGATGATCAAAAAGCAATGGAAGATTTTAGAAATACCCTAGTATATGGTGGCAGAAAAGTATGCTAGGTGAAGGGATCCTATAGTTCTCAGTCCACTGAACCCCAACATTCATTTATTTATTCACACAACGAACATTCATATATCTAAATACCTAATATACCAAGTGCTGAGCATGCAAAGATCAAGACTTGAATCCTACATGCAAAGGGCATATGGTCTAGTTGGAGAGTACATATCACATGCAAGCCAATAATTAAAAGACAATGTGAAAGGACCCAGAAATTAAAAGACTGGGGAAGCACAGAGTAAGCAATTCACTCTACCTACAAAATCTGGGAAATTTACAGAGGCTACGCTTTTGCTAGAGGGAAGGTGCACAGTGGGAAAATACCAAAAATTCTGGGGTAGTTGGAACACAGGCTGCATGTGACAGGGTGGTGAGAAATGTAATTAGGAAGGAAAACTGGGGTTAAATCATGGAAGAATTTTTAAAAATATATGTTTTTATTGATTTTAGAGAGAGAGGAAGGGAGAAGGAGAGATAGAAACATTGATGCTTCAACATTCATTGGCTACCTCCAGCACGCCCCCTGCTGGGGATCGGGCCCACAACCCGGGCATGTGCCCTGACAGGGAATTGAACCAGTGACCTCTTGGTGCGTGAGTCAATAATCGACCAGGCAAAAGAATTTTTATAACATGTTGAGGAACACACATTTTCCTATAGCCAAGAGTCATCTAAGGTTTATAAATAAGAAACAATAAGAACATTTTTGCAGAGAACTGGGAGAAGCAAAAACTAGGGTCAGAGTAGGCCAATTAGAAGATTGCTGTAGTATATTACATAATATATGTTGAGTGCATAAATTTAAGTTGTGAAGATACAGACTAGATATAAAAGATGAACTCCTTGAAAAACCTTATCTGTTATTATTTCTACCACCTATATGCTGATGATTCCCATATTTGTGTATGTGATCAAGACTTTCTCCACTTAGACATTCCAAAGGAACTTCAAATTCAATGTCATAAACCAGATTTATCTATGTCTATTCTTTTCCGTTGATGTTCTCATTCATCCACCCACCCAATCATGCTATAAAACCTACAACTTGACTTTTTCTTCTCTCTTTCACTCACTTGCCACATTTGATCTTCCACCCTCCAAGACCTGCCACTCTACCCTTTATGTTTATCTAATTTGCTCCTTCACTTCATCTCTATTATTAGCATTACTCTAGTTCAGGTCCTTATATGTTGCATGGACTATTAACAACGGACACTTAGCTATACTTCCTACTTTTCTCCTCCCTCTCAAGTCTTCTTCACACACCTATCTGATCTTCCAATTTTTCAAAAGAAAATGGAAATCTGCAGTGTTACATAGAGTCTAATATTGAAATGTCACCAGTGAAGTTTTTAAAAATTTAAAACACTGTGTTCCACCCTTGACTTAAAAGGATCAATTTCCTCAACACCGGCAGAAGAATAGGTCTCAGACCAACCTCAGTTCAAATCTTGAGAACTGGGGCAAGTTACTTAACCTCTCTAAACTTCCTGTTCCCTATTGATAAAATAATAATACTTTAGAGGACTGTTAGGAGGACTAAATGAGACAGTGTATATAAAGACTTGACAGTCTGTGATAGAGTATGTGCACAATAAATAATAATTATTTGATAATGTCAGACAGGGCACTTCACAGTATGGATCCTACCTACCTCTCCAGTTTAATCTATCACCACCTCTATCAGTCCTGGTACTTTAGGTTGTACCTAAAACTGCTTGTTCGGAACTCTACATTTCTTTACATTGTTACCTTTATCTTGTTTTCTCTTCTCTATACCCCAAGTCGCTATTCATCCTTTAAGATCCAGAACAGTGGTCATCTCCTTCAGGAAGCTTTACCTAAACTCCCCAGAGTAAGTTAGGCATCCCTCTCCTCTGTCCTTGCAGTACCCTATGTATACATTTCACTTCTCTATATACCAAGACTCCACTTTTCATCTCCCAATTCATCCCGGCATTTCCATTCTGTCCCACCACTCTTCTCAAAGTCACCAATGACCTCCTTAATGCTAAATCTGATACTTTCCAATCATCTTACTTCTCAGCAACACGAACACAGTTGACCACTACTTCCTTGAAATACCTTTTTGTCTCATATGTTACCACACTCTCGTGGCTTTCTTCCCATCTCTGTGGCTATAACTTCTCACTTTTCAAAATTCTTCTATGATTTCTCTCTTCCCTTTTAGCTCTCAACTTTCTAGGTGAACACATTCAATCTCATACTTACATTTCCAGGTCAGATCTCTCTCTTCTGATCTCCAGACTTGTTGGTTAAGTTGCTGATTTGACATTTCCACTTACTAATCTGATTCCACTATCTTCCTCAACTCCTACATTCAATCCATTGCAAGGCCTATCATTTCTATTTCAAAAATGCACCTGGAATTCTCCTGCTCCATCCATTTCCACTGCCTTCAACCTGATCTAAATCACCATCATCTCTTAACTATATAAATTCTACAAGTCTCTTCATTGGTTTCCCTCTTTTCACTTTTGCTCTCCTCAGTCCATACAATAGGCAGAGGGATCTTTTAAAATATAACATTAGTTCTTCAAGAAGTCCCTACTGCACTTGTGGAAAAAAAATCCAAACACTTTACTACCATCTGTAAGACCCTTAATAATATGGCTCTAGCCCACTTTCCTAACTTTGCCTCAGGGAACCCTCTGCCTTTTTCCATTTTCCCCAAGTCATAAGATCTTTGCAAATTCTATTCTGCCTAGAATGTTCTTCCCTGAGTTCCGTCATATCCTTCAGGAACCACTTTAAATGTAACCTTCCCTGACCATCCTACCTCGAGGAGATGCCCCCTGTTATTGTCTCAACATCTGCCTGCCTCCTTAATACTAGTAGTACTTAACGTAATTTATAATTATACATTTATTTGTTTTCAACCCTAATGACCTACATGTTTGAAGGAGGCAAGAACCAGGTATGTTTTGTTAGACTCTGTGTATCCTGAACTTAGCAGAGTGCTAAGTGAATGGTGTTTTGGATGAATGTGTTTTATAACTTACAATTATCATTTTATGTCTATCTCCCTCCTCCTAAGAAATCAAGCTCTTTTCAAAGTAGGAATGTATCTTAGTTTTAAAAAATTGAACTGTTAGATTCAACTACAGTATCAGCCTCATAGCAGCATGTAATCCATATTAATAAAATGGAACTAAATTCAACCAAAAAGATGATGTAAACTAGATGGGGCAGAAGGGAAGGAGGAGTATAGGGAAGAAGTGGGAGTTTCCAGGAGGATGGATGGTTGTATACTATTCATCAAGGCAGAGAACACAGTAGGAACAACAAGCAGCTTTGGGGGAGGAAAGATAAAAAGTTCAATTTTAGACAAGGGGAGGAATCTGCAGGTTATAAAAGTGGGTTTCCAGCAGGTATTTGGAAATACGTGCCTCTAGTTGAGAGAAAAGGTCATAAACCATTTTAGGAAAATATCATGACAAAAATTATTTTAAAAATATGTGTATATACTTTTCTTTCATAGACCTCCTGGAACTCATCCATGATTCCCCAAGGTTATGAATTTCTCATATGGCTGTAAAGTGAAGTCATGGAAATGAATAATATCAATGAACTCATAGAAAAAAATAAGGCCTGGAAGCCACTCTTCACATCTGTGTTTGTGTACAGGTTTTATGTCCTTCCACTTGTAATATCCATTGCCTGTTTTATCAACTTCTTCCGGGTCCAAGAATGAAAATAATCTCCCTTAGAGACTGTTGTAAAGATTCAATGGGAACATTGTAAATTGTGTGAAACAACATCTGGAACATAGCAAAGCCTAGCTCTCTTGAGTTCATGGTTTTACTGGCACACATCTTGAATAAGACAGCACTCATTCATTATATATTAACTATCAATGTCCCAATCTTATCTCAACTAGAATGTAAAGCAGGGTCCGGTTATTTTTTGTGTCTGTCCAGGCTAAAGGATAGTACTTTCCACATAGTAAGTGTTCCGTAAATATCTGCTAAATGAAGACACTAAGGAAGAAGTCCAAGTTATGTCCCGTTTCCTCCTGCTAATGAATCCAACCATAATCGTGAGTACAATGTAATAAACTTTTCAGGAGAGAGAAAAGGAGATTTAAAGTAGATGAACATTTAAAAAGCGGTTGTCCTGTCCAGTTCACAAATACGATTTTGTAAGTTTTGTGCTGTTAAGCCAGAGCACACTTTACGTTGAGTTTCTGTGTTTAATATGAATTGATATAAACTATTTTAGTGGCAGGCCCTCATACAGGTCTCAATCGGCAAAACAACTAAAGGCACAGGAAAAAGGAGAAACAAGTCATATCTCAACAAAGTCATTGTTTACGCATCAATAGTACGGTTTTCTGCAGCATCCGAGCAGAACAAAACTTAACTACTAAATATTTTCAACGTTTGCCTGTAAATTTAATTCTCAGGCTACAGGTACTCATCCCCCCCCCCTCCCCTCAATTTAAATATGTGGGCGTTTGCTTACGAGGGGAATTCCAGGTCGTGCTTTCAGCTGTTGAGCTTCCCCCAGCCCCCTGTGCAAAAGAGTTTCACATATCTGCTCCACGGCTCGGGATCCTTTTATCTGGTCCAGCCTTTGCTCCAGGTGGAGCCAGCAGCCTGGAGAGTCTGACTCAGGAAGAGCGAGAGCCGTCGGTCCCTAACGCGGCTCCCAAGCGCAGGGGGGCGGAATCCCCAGGGGACAGGTGAGGAGTGGGCAAGGAGCAGACCGCGAAGAAACGCTCCGCTGCAGAAAGTTGCGGACACCCAAGCTCTGCTTTCAGCGATTTAAAACGTAGATTAACAGATGGCCGGGGGATCACTTCCATTAATGCTCCCGGCGGCCCGCTCCGCTCCTCCCACCCGCAGGCTCCTCCTCCGACCCCCGACTCCGACTCCGGGTTTCCGCTTTCCGCGCCCGCCGAGCGGCAGCCCGCCCCCGCCCGCCCCCAGCCCGCGGGGCGCCTGGGCGAGGCAGTGCTACTCACGTCCTTCTTCACTTCAGTCAGGTCCTCCTCGGTGAGGGACAGCGCGGTGGGCTCCATGGCGGAGGCTGGGGGATGGCGCTTCTTCCGGGTCCGGGAGCTCAGGCGGCGCGCCCCACCTACACTGGGGGCTCCGGCCTCGGGAGGAGGGGCGAGAAGCGGAGGCGGAGCGGGTCGGGAGGAAGAGCGCTGCCCCTTCGAAAACAGAAGGGCGCGGGGGTCGAGCCGTGGCGCTTCCGGCCTTGCCTCTAGGGTGACAGCGACGCAGACCGACGTGTCCGACGCCGTCCTTGGAACCCCGCTGCTTCCCTCTCCTGGAGGCTCCGGCGCAGGTGCCTTCCCTCGGGGAGGCGGGGCCGCGGGCAGAGCCCGCCCCCCCCTCTGCGGCAGCCAATTAGAGCCAGCCCGCGGGCCTATCCTGTCCCACCCCCCCTGCCGGGCCGGAGCCTTTCGGGAGTGGCTCCGCCCCCAGCCTTAGGTCATTTGCATGTGGCCGCGGGTAGGCCTCCCGGAAAGGAATCGTTTCCGTGGGTGGGAGCCGTCGCTGCGACGCCCGCCGGCGCTCCCCGCCTGCGCTGACGTCTCACGGGTGGAGTCTCTCGGCTCGCTCCTCGGCGCCCTTGGGTTACTCCCCCTTTCCCAGACCCTGCCCTACGATTTCCTGTGGCTGTGTTTGCCCACTCAAGTTTTTAAATGACATGATCACACGCCTAACTACAATGCTAAAAGAAATGTTTGAAAGGGCAAAAGCACCTACAATCCCACCGCTTTAACACACAGTTGAACGTTTCTATACTTTTGGGTTACTGTTTATTATACATAGATTTCCTTTTTCATCTGTGAAAAAGGGCTGCCTCAATAGGGCTGCCATGAGAATTAAATATAAATGTTAAAATGTCTTAGAGGTACTCGACGTACAGTGTGCACTCAATTTATATTTTGTTATCTGTATCACTCAAACATTGGTTATGAATATGTCTTGCGCATCTTATTCTGTAAGAGTTCTCCCATTTTATTGCAGGAGACGGGGGAACAGACGGCTATTCCCAGCCTGGTATTCTAATAGAGGTGTATACAAAGCAACATGGGTAATGCAGGTGAGAGCCCTGGGCCCAACCATTGTTTGGACAATATGCTAAATAAACTAGAGGGAATTAGAAGCTCCAAGGTTAGGTAAAAATGAGAAGAAAACTAAAGACAAACTCAGGAACCCCGATATTTAAGGGAAGAGAAAGCAAAAGAACCAGAAAAGAAAAATATTCCCAAAGCCACACCAATGTAGTTTTGATCACAACACAGGGATTCTGCTGTTAACATTAACATTATGTCATATGTCTTTTTCCACATTGATACACAGTATTTTTTCTGATTGCTTAATCTTCCATTGTCCTGGTATTACCCAATTTGCTTAACTATTTGTTCTTTCATTTCACAAATATCTATTGAATGTCAACTAAGTGCCAGACACTGTTCTAGGTACTTGAGGAAACCGCTTGTGAACAAAATAGGTACATTTCTCTTTCCTCTTGGAGTTTAAATTTTAGTATATGTATGTTTGGGGCAGGGCAGATAGACATTTGAAAAATGTTATGTAAATTACTTATTATGTTAGAAGATGATAGACACTAAGAGAAACTATAAACCAGGGAAGAAGGATGAGGCTTGATGGAGTGGTAAAACTTAAAATACAGTGGTTAGGGGGCGATGAGGACAAATATGTGATACCTTAATCAATAAAGTAATTAAAAAAAAACAAGAAAAAAAACAAGTAAAGGAATATAAAAATATGTAAATAATTAAGTAATCTCCCCCTTTACCCTCATAAGATAACCTAGTGTGTACTTTTTCCATTATTCTTACTCATTCAAATGTAAATCCAGATATAGAGATGTTTATAAAAAATGAGATTTTACTGTAAAAAATAAATAAATAAAATAAAATACAGTGGTTAATGAAGACCTCTCTGAAAAGGAGAAATTTGAGTTACCACTTGAAAGAAGTGAGGGAATGAGCCATGTGGACATATAGAGAAAGAGAACAGCCAATGAAAAGGATTGTGTGACTGGGAAGGATATGAGGTCCTTGTGTGCCATTGTACATTTACTCTGACATTGTTCTGAGTCATACGGGTTCACTCTGAGTCAGATGGGAAGCCGCTGGAGGGTTCTAAGCCCAGGAAAGGCATGATCCGATTTAAGATTTGAAAAGGAGTACTTTCACCCTGGCTTTGAAGGGAAGCAAGATGGAATAGGGAAGACCAGTTAGGGAGCTATTTCCATAACTCGGCCCCCAGGACGTGGTAGTTCAGAACAGGTTGGTAGTAGTAAGGGTGAAGAGAAGTGGGGAAGTGGGGAAATGATTCATTTCCTTTTACAAAGATTGCTGTGGCTGCTGAGTATAGAGTAGTCGACTGTAGGTGTAAGGGAGGAAACAGAGAGACCAGCTGGAGGCTACCACAGTGAGCCAGGCAAAGGGGATGGTGGTGTGACTAGGGTGAGAGCAGTGGTGAACAGTCCTCCATGGTTACCTTGTTAATCCCAGTTCTCCATTGTTATAAGACATTTGTCCCCCAATTTTTCACCTACATATTCCCCATCCTTTAAAAAAATACATACATACATACATACATATGTATATGTGTGTGTATACACACATACACACACACACACACACACACATATATATCTTTATTGATTTCAGAGAGAGGAAGGGAGAGAGAGATAGAAATATCAATGATGAGAGAGAATCACTGATCGGCTGCCTCCTGCACGCCCCCTACTGGGTGGGGATCGAGCCCACAACCCAGGCATGGGCCCTTGACTGGAATCGAACCTGGGACCCTTCAGTCTGCAGGCCAACGCTCTATCCACTAAGCCAAACCAGCTAGGGCTCCCCATCCTTTTTTTCTTTGATTACCACTTCCTTTTCATACACTCCCAAGAGCAGGAGTATTGACCCACAAAGAAATGATTATTTTTTGTCTTTTCATATATATTTCCATAGGTTCCCTTCAGAGAGTTGGCCCATGTGTGGAAATGAACTGTGTTTTGCTAGAACTAGACCAGCTCTGCTGATGGAGGAAGGGATTCAGAACCCATCCAAGTAAAGTGATTTGAACGATGCCAATTTGACAACACGCCATTTTGGTCCAGCCATTGTGATGTTGCTGTTCAATTGCAGCTCTATTTTCAATGAAACATTTCAAACACACTAAACTATAAAGAATAATATTCCAAACACCCTACACTCATTACCAAGATTTAACAAATACGGATATTGCACCACATTTGCTTCTGTTATGGCTTTTGACTACCAGATGTTAGTGCCAGACAGCCCTGGTTCTTGAGCCTTCTTTCGCAATGCTTCCCATACATCTGACTTCCCTGGTCGTTGACCACCATTTCATTTCTGACACCTCCAACCTTCTTCCATCTTTGATAGTCATTCTGTTATTCATTTATTCAACTAAAAAGTTGTGTCTGCTGTGTGTCCGAGATGGGAGTTATGGAATGAGGTGCAGCTGAGTAAGGAGCTTAGGCATTTTTAACAGCTGAAAGCTTAATAGTTTGTTTTTGAGCCCATGTCTCATTGTTCCCAAGTCAAATTGTGTTAATCAGCCACATCATGTACCTATCACAGAGCTAGTTCATGGCTGGCATTGTAGTTTCTGCTTTTTTCCTAGTGAACCATCTTCCTTCATAAGCAAACTCATTTCTGCTTCTTTGCTAAATCACAGAATCAGACTATAATGGAGGTTGGGCATATTTTCAAGAAAATAGCCTTGCCCATTCTCTATCTTACAATAATTCTACCTTCTCACATTCCTCTCCTTTCCCCCACCCCCCAACTTCTAGGTGTGTCATCTGTCTCCTAGTGTGAAATACAAGGCATCTGATGGAGATACTGTGAAGGACATAGCTTAGGTGCTGCAAACATAAGGCAGCATATCATAGTGATTAAGAATGAGGATGTTTGGCACCTGATAGATCGAGGCTGGTACAATAGTTTCCTGGGGATGCCGTAACAAATTACCACAAACTGGCGCGGCATGAACCAACAGAAAGTTATTCTCTAGCAGTTCTGGAGGCTGGAAGTCCAATATTGCCAGGGCCATGCTCCCTCCGAAGGCTCTAGGGAAGAATCTTCTTGTCTCTTCCTAGCTTCTGTGGGTTGCCAGCAACCCTTGGTATTCCTCGACTGTGGCAGCCTAGTTCCAACCTCGGCCTCCATCTTCACATGGCCTTCTTTCCTGGTTTCCTCCTGTATCTCTGCTTCCAAGGGCATTAGTTATTGGACTTAGGGGCCATGCTCTTACAGTATAACTTTATCTTAACCCGATTAAAGACACTATTTTCAAATAAGGTCACATTCTGAGGTCCAGTAGATATGCATTTTGGGAAAAGGCCGTTTAACTCAGTACAGTTGGATTCTAGACTTGCCAATTATTAACAGTAAGACCTAGGAACAACGAATAAGCTGTCAATGAAAATAGCAATTATAAGAGTGCAGAAGAAGGGAAGAGGGAACCATTTCTGACTGATAAGACAACATGGAGGAGTTGTGTTTAAACTGGACCAGAGGATTTTAATAGGTGGAACTTTAACTGCTATTTAAGGATTTATTGCAAAACTTCCTGCCAGATACCGGGTGCTGTATTGAGCAGTGACTGTGTGATAAATTTCCTGTAAATAGTTGGAGGAAAAAAGTGGCCAGATCTGAGACAGACACTCCTGGGTTTTAATGGCAAGTTGATATGTGGTGGAATTCAGACATTTCAGCTCAGGGACTTTGTGAAGACTCAAGATGATCCTGCCCCCAGGAGTGGCTCCCAGGAGGGTGTGGGGTGGTGAACGTTGACCTTAGCAAATGCTCTGAGGACATTTGCAAGTGCACCCTAAGACTAGGACATTGTTGGGGCTGATGAGGGACCCTGAAAGAAGGGATCATTCCCTCTCCCTTCCCTCTACAGGACTGTTTGGAGAATGGGGACAGGAATTTGGTATTAGATAGAATGAAGCTTGCATGTTTATGGGATAAGGTACTTTGAATATAATTGAGGGGAGGCAATATCCCATATACCAGGAGGGAAAACTTGAGGGAGGGGCTAGATCTCCCAGTCTTACAACTGCCTGGGAGGAAATAATCCCTAGCAATTCATTTCAAAGCCACTGAGAGCCAAGCACATTACATCTACTGCTGCAATGTAACCCCTATAACACTCCTTCCAAGTGGGCTTCATTCCTCACTTCACAGATGAGAAATCCGAGACTTAGAAAACACGGTTTACCAAAAGCCACTCCCCTACCAAGTAGCAGAATCGGGATTCCAACCCACCTGTGTCTGATGGCAAGGCCAGTGTTCTTCATTACTAGCAGTAGACTGAGCTAACTGCTTCAGGGAACAGTAACTCAGAGGAGTTAGGATTTTTGAACATTCCCTGGGGCAAAGCAAGAGGTATAATGCATTCAGGTCTGCTCTCTGTCCCTGAGGTAGGAAAAAGCAAAGCCAGAAAATGTATCATGGAACTTTCCAACTCCCTGAATGCGAAAGAGAACACCCCAAAATTGCAGGAAAGGAGCTCTCAGGCTCTTAATGGACCCTGACTTGCAGCTTTATAAGAGCATCCTGCCAAGAAGGGGGAGGCCAAGCGTGGACCCCCTGCTCCAGGCCTAGAGATGCAAATGATGGAGCAAGACTCCAAAAAAGTAGCATCAACATAACTAAGCAGAAGCCGAAGCTCAGGAACATAGTAACTCAGGACTTCTTAGCCTATAGTGAGGACTGTCCTCTGGTAACCAAACAGCTCCCCACGAGTTCAGAGGTCCTGGGTTCTGTCAGATGGCACCTCAGGGTATAGAAGGAACCTTGCAAGGAGGATGCCTGCTCTTACTGAAGGTCCATCAGGCATTGTGGACAATAGTAAGAGGTGGGACTGGAAACCAAGAATGGCTAAATAATACAGTTGCACAAGGAGGGAGGAGGTGGTACTCCCAAATACCAGCTTGTGCTCCACCAAAGGCGTAATTCTGGGAAGGCATGTCACAGGAGTAGCCCATGACTGCCCGTCGAGGAAGGGTGGGGACTGAGAGGCAGCACAGCTTCCTTCAAGATCAGTCATTTCTCTCCCCATGTTAGAATCAGTGGTTCTCAGTCTGGGCTCCGCTGATGTCCAAGTCCCACTGCAGACTAATTTTTAAAAATCCCTGGAAGCCTGAGCATTGGTAGGGTTGTTTTCTAACAGTTTTATTGAGATATAATTCACATACCATACATTCCACCTATTTAAAGTGTACAATTCAATGCTTTTTAGTATACTTACAGAATTGTGCCAATACCACCACAATCAATTTTAGAGTATTTCGTCACTGCTAAAAAAAAACATTGTACTGTTTAGCCTTCACCTTTACTCCTTCCATCCTTCCTATCCCTAGGTAAGCATTTATTCACTTTCTGTCTGTAAAGGCTTGCCAGTTCTGGACATCCTATAAAATAAAGGCCGTATACGCAAATTGACTTAACAGTGGAACGACTGGTGGAATAGACTGGTCGCTATGACGAGCACTGACCATCAGGGGGCAGATGCTCAGTGCAGGAACTGCCCCCAGCCCACACGCCCCAGGCCAGCCAAGGTGGGTGCCAGCGGGGACCCCCTGATCGCCCCGCTGGTCGCCCCACAGATCAGCCCTGATCACCAGCCAGGCCTAGGGAACCTACCCATGCACGAATTTTGTGCATCAGGCCTCTAGTTTAATATAAATGGAATGACATATGACCTTTTGTGCCTGACTTCTTTGACTAGCATGTTTCCAGGTTTCAGCAGGAATCAGTACTTTATTCCTTTTTATGGATGAATAATATTCCCCTGTATGGATATACTACATTTTATTTATACACTAGTGATCCGGTGCATGGATTTGTGCACATTGAAAGGAAATTAAGTAGAAATTGGCTGGCAGGGTGGGACTGGGTGAGATGGGCCAGACATGCCCTGGAGCCAACCTCCCACTGTCCCTCCCTGGCTGGCTGCACCTGGGGTGGCACTGCAGCTCGAAGGGTATCTGTGGAGTGAGCAGGGTCCCTCTGGCAGGGGCAGGTGGGGTTCTGCAGCCTGGTGGAATTGTGTGGCCCCACAAGGAAATGGGCTCCCTCCTCTCTGGTTCCAGGGTACATCACCTGAGAACCTCCACTGCCAAGTCACCGCAGCTCGGCAGCTCCTGCATTGAGCATCTGCCCTGGTGGTCAGTGCATGTCATACCTACCAGCCAGCTGGCTGGTTGGACAGTCGCTTAGCCTTTTATATATATAGACTCATAAACTGTTGAACATTTGGATTATTTCCACTTTTTAGCTACTAAGAATAATGCTGTTATTATGAACATTTGTGTATAAGTTATTGTTTGGATATATATTTTTATTTCTCCTAGGGATATATCTAGGAGTGGAATTGCTGGGTCACATAGTAACTCTATATTTAACCTTTTGAGGTGAAATGGTAGTTTTGAAAACTTCCCAGTTCATTCTACTGAGATCATTAGAATCACAGGGCTGAGAACTATTGACACCAACAAAATGGTAAAACACAGACGAACACACTCTGACAGTTTCAAAGGAGACATTTCATAACCCTTGGGGGGTCCTCATGGAACAGCGAGGTTGGTTCATAGATAGTTTTCCACCTGCACCCAAGATACCAGTAACTGCTGCCATCATGCAAGGAAATGTGCCTTATTGCCCTGCTCTTAATTCTATTTGATTCAACATGTATGCTAATGACTTTATGGGAAGAATATCTGGAGCTAGAATTAAAACAATTTTTTTTAACTGTGCAATTTTTTCTTCCAATGAAATCCTCCATGGAAGCTTAAAAAATAAAACAGATAAAGATGGAGCTGCTCTAGGGACCATTAAAAAGAGAGTGGAAGGCCCTGCCTGCTGGGCCCTTAGACACTTCCTCTCTCACCCACCTACCTACCCACCCACCCAGTCCCACCACTCTCAGCCCTTCCACACAGTACTCAGCCCTTGATAGAGCATTGTTTGAAAATCCATAATCCAGAAGGTACTTGTATAATTAGCTTGTGGATAACCTAAAACTGAGAACATAAAATACTTTTCATGACAGACTGAGGGTCAAGATGAACTCTAACAGGGATCAGTATAAGGCAAACCAAACCAAACCAAAACTGAACTTCTCTGGAGTGTTTTTTTTTTAAAATAAATCTTTATTGTTCATATTATTACAATTGTTCCTCTTTCCCCCCCCCATAGCTTCCCTCCATCCGGTTCCCACCCCACCCTCTGCCCTTACCCACCCCCCCGCCACTGTCCTCATCCATAGGTGTACGATTTTTGTCCAATCTCTTCCTACACCCCCACACCCCTTTACCCCCGAGAATTGTCAGTCCACTCCCTTTCTATGCCCCTGATTCTATTATATTCATCAGTTTATTCTGTTCATCAGATTTTTTTATTCACTTGATTTCTAGATTCACTTGTTGATAGATATGTATTTGTTGTTCATAATTTTTATCTTTACCTTTTTTCTTCTTCTTCCTCTTCTTAAAGAATACCTTTCAGCATTTCATATAATTCTGGTTTGGCAGTGATGAACTCCTTTAGCTTTTTCTTATCTGTGAAGCTCTTTATCTGCCCTTCAATTCTGAATGATAGCTATGCTGGGTAGAGTAATCTTGGTTGTAGGTTCTTGCTATTCATCACTTTGAATATTTCCTACCACTCCCGTCTGGCCTGCATAGTTTCTGTTGAGAAATCAGCTGACAATCGTATGGGTGCTCGCTTGTAGGTAACTAACTGTTTTTCTCTTGCTGCTTTTAATATTCTCTCTTTGTCTTTTGCTCTTGGCATTTTAATTATGATGTGTCTTGGTGTGGTCCTCTTTGGATTTCTTTTGTTTGGGGTTCTGTGCACTTCCTGTACTTGTAAGTCTATTTCTTTCACCAGGTGGGGGAAGTTTTCCGTCATTATTTCTTCGAATAGGTTTTCAGTGTGTTGCTCTCTCTCTTCTTCTGGCACCCCCATAATTTGGATGTTGGTACGCTTGAAGTTGTCCCAGAGGATTCTTACACTATCTTCATATTTTTGGATTCTTTTTTCTTTTAGCTTTTCCAGTTGAGTGATTTTTGCTTCATTGTATTTCAAATCTTTGACTTGATTCTTGCGATCCTCTAGTCTGCTGTTGGATCTCTGTATATTATTTTTTATTTCAGTCAGTGTAAGCTTAATTTCTAGTTGGTCCTTTTTCATATCCTCGAGGGTCTTGCTAAATTTATTGGCCTTTTCTAGAAAATTCTTGAAAAACCTTATAACCGTGGTTTTGAACTCTATATCCAGTCGTTTGCTTTCCTCCATTTCTTTCATTTGTGATCTGTTTCTTTGTCTCCACATTTTGGCTGCTTCCCTGAGTTGACAGAGTGGCTTTGTGTGCTAGGTGTCCTATAGGGGCCAGTGGTTCAGCCTCCCCAGTTACCTGAGATGGACACTCTTGGTGCACCCCTTTGTGGGCTGTGTGCACAGTGTTGTTGTAGTTAAGCCTTGATTGTTGTTGGTATCACTGGGGGGAATTGACCTCCAGGCCAACTGGCTGTGAGGATCAGCTGTGTCTACGATGGGAGAACTTCTGTGCTGGAGACACCCTTATGAGACAAGACTTGCTTCAGTGGGGCTTTGGTGCTCACTGAGTCTGCCCCCTGAGTGTGTCCTTTATGGATCTAAGGAGTTGTAATCTGGATGGTCCCACTCTGACCCCTGGGTACACTGGCTCTTGGATCTCCAAGAAGGTGCTAATTTAGCCTCTGCCTGAGGCCACCCAGCAGGAGCTATGGAGAGATCTGCAGATTCCTCTTCTTTGTTTGGGTTTTGGAGGTGCCCAGATGAAGCCCAGCTGTGAAGCAATGCAAGCTGCTTCGGGGCCTTGGGCCTTCTTTTGGATATTCTGGGTCTCTCTGACTCAGCTGCAGTTTGTTAGGTAAGTTTAGAATTCAAAGGACCAGGCCATTCATATGCAAAAGCCCCAGCGCTCAGCTTGGATGGGGCGGAGTCTCAGGGCAGAGCAAACAGCAATGGCTTCCTGTCAGCCCTGCTTTAAGAGGCCCCTGAGTCTCAGTGTCCTGTGGTAATCGCTGCAAGCACCTCTGAGAGAAAGCCGCCCTCGAGTTTCACCCACTGCCAGACAGTCCAGTTTCTCCCTGTATGAGTCTGGGTCCCCAGAGTCTCACCCGGAACTGGAGTTCAGAGCAGTTGGGAGCTTTTGTCCCCCTCCCGATTGAGAAAGCCAGCCACGTACTCAGTTGCCAGCCCTCTCTGCGCGCGCACCTCCGTACCTCTGCACTTTACTTCCGCAGTTCCTCTGAGTCTCAGTGTGCTTTTCTCTTCCCTTCTAGTTGTAGAATTTCCACTCAGCCAGCCTGCCTGTGGTTCTGGATGATGTCCATTTTGTCTTTTAGTTGTAGTTTTGAAATTGTTGTGTGAGGCAGCAGTTCAGGTGTTTACTTATGCCGCCATCTTGGTTTCTCCCGGAGTGGGTTTTATTGAGAATGAAAATATTTCCTTTCCTGCAAGGTATTCAAGCATACCCCAGACAACTTTTTCTACAAAGAAGTCATAGAAGGGGATTAAAAAAACACACGACGAGGTAGTTGGCCTAAGTGATTGTGATAGTGGCCACAATCTTAAGCCTTTGGAAAACCATGTTCATACTGCCAGAGCTCCTTGTATCTTGAGGGCCTCTGCCAGCCAGGGGGAGGGGTTTGGCCTGCAGGATAGGAAGTTGTTGTTTCTCTCCTTTATCTTTCTCCTGATTTTCCTCATCTAGCTCCACTGGGGTTTTGCCTTGAAAAGAGCTGGCATTGCTCACGGAGCATATCAGAGCTACCATTTTTATTGTTTAATTTTTAATCTATTATTATTTTGTTAGATTGTAACATTCGTAAGGCCAGCATTTTACCTGCTTTTCCAGTGGTGCTCCTAGAAGAGTGTCTCGCATATAGTAGGTGTTACGAAGGGAATGATTATGTCTCCTCAAAATCCTACCTAATAATAGACAAATATGCAAATTGACCGTACCTTCGCTATGCCCACGATTGGCCAGGAGGCGCAGGGGGGTGGGACTTGGGGTGGCCGGGGTGGCGGCCGATTGGGCCAGTGGGACGCTGAGCTCACCACGCCAGCGGTGACTCGAGCTCAGCTTCTGCGCCATGGCTGTGCTGTGGCACAGAAGGGGCCTCTGGGGCAGCGAGCTCACGTCCCGCCGCGGACCATCCAAAGCGGGGGAGCTGGGTGCCTGTCCGCTCAGGCACCAGGCCTTTCAGAAGCCTCCGCCATGCCAGAGGCTTCTGAAAGGCCTGGTGCACCAGCGATCAAAAGCAAAAGCGTGGGAGCTGGGTGCCTGTCCGCTCAGGCACCCAGCTCCCCCCTACACATGCATGATTCAATCATGCACTGGGCCTCTAGTTCATATGATAAAATCCTAACCCTCGATGTGATGGGATTAGGAGGTGGGGCCTTCTGGAGGTGATTAGGTCAAGAGGACAAAGCCCTCATGAATAGGATGGGTGCCCTTTTTCTACCATGTGAATTTATACAGTAGCCAGCAATCTACCACCTGGAGGAGGGCCCTCACCAGATCCTGACCAGGCTGGCACCCTGATCGTAGACTTATACAGCTTCTAGAACTGTGAGCAATAAAATTCTGTTGTTTATAAGCCACCTGTCTGGGTAATCCTATCTAATAAAAGAGTAATATGTAAATTGACCGTACCTCCACCACACCCACAAGCCACACCCACCAGCCAATCAGGAGCGAGTATGAATTAACCCAACCAAGATGGCTGTGGCCACAGAATGAGCAGGAGGCTTGGGTTTCCTCGGCGATGGAGGAACCAAGCTTTCCGCCTGCCCTGGCAAACCCAGGCCTCCGCTCAAGGCTACAAAGTTTTAATTATAGAAGATAAATAAATCCCAGATAACAGGGCCTCTGCTTGGGTCACCTGGGGGCGTGGCCTGCCTGCAAACCACCACAGGCCCCTTGACCAGGCTGCCCCATGCCCCAAGGGAACCCCCATCCTGATTCAGGACACCCTTCAAAGCAAACCAGCCGGCCCCCACCCATGCACCAGGCCTCTATCCTATCTAATCCTATCTAATAAAAGAATAATATGCAAATTGACTGTCACTCCAACACACAAGATGGCTGCCCCCATGTGGTCAAAGATGACTGCTCCCATGTGGACACAAGATGGCCACCACAAGATGGCCAGCAGGGGAGGGCAGTTGGGAAGGACCAGGTCTGCAAGGGAGGGCAGTTAGGGGTGATCAATCCTGCAGGGGAGGGCAGTTAGGGGTGACCAGGCCGGTAGAGGAGAGAAGTTGGGGGCGACTGGGCCTGCAGGGGAGAGCAGTTGTGGGGACCCAGGCCTGCAGGGGAGAGCAGTTGGGGGGGACCAGGCCTGCAGGGGAGGGCAGTTAGGGGTGACCAGGCCTGCAGGGGAGGGCAGTTAGGGGTGACCAGGCCTGTATGGGAGGGCAGTTAGGGGTGACCAGGCCTGCAGGGGAAGGCAGTTAGGGGCAAATAGGCTAGCAGGGGAGCAGTTAGGCATCAATCAGGCTGGCAGGGGAGTGGTTAGGGGGTGATCAGGCTGGTAGGCAGAAGCGGTTAGGAGCAATCAGGAAGGCAGGCAGGAGAGCAGTTGGGAGCCAGCAGTCCTGGATTGTGAGAGGGATGTCTGACTGCCCGTTTAGGCCCGATCCTACCTGGATCAGGCCTAAACGGCCAGTCGGACATCCCTCGAGGGGTCCCAGATTGGAGAGGGTGCAGGCTGGCACTGGGCCTCTAGTTTTTTATAGCAGCCTGAGTTGACTAAGATATTTCATGTACAATAAGTATATGTTGAATGACCTACTGACTAAAGAAAAGCCACTTGACGGGAATAAAGTTTCAGTTATGCAAGATGAGTGTGTTCCAGAGATCTACTGAACAACGTTGTGCCTACAGTGAACATGACTGTATTGTCTACCTAAAAATCTATGAAGAGGGTAGAGCTCATGTTAAGGGTTTTGTCCACAATAAAATAAAATGAAATAGAATAAAATGTCAATGTCATTTTAGCCTCGTCCAGTCCTTCATGGTTCCTCTCAGCAGCCATTCTTACTTCTCTGACACACCAGGCTGCAGCTAAAGGGTAATTCAGTGTTTTGTAACTCTCCCTGGCCTCTGACCCACTTGCCCCAACCCATCCCTTGTCTATGCTCCATCTTTGTGGTCTCTGACTCACATCTCATTCTCTGGTTTTCACTTGGACTAGAGTTAGTCCTTGACACTTACTGTTCAAGTTCAGGCAAGTGTCCTAACTGCTCTGTGCCCCAGGATTCTCATCCACCCAGGAAAAAAGCTTTAAATATGTGAAGAGGAGTAAAGGTAGACTGTTGGGAAATACTGACATATGAAGGATCAGAAATAGCAACATCTTATCTCAGAGATTGATTGAATGCATGTAAAGTGCTTAGCTTCCTGCATATGCCACACAGGTAGTAAATATTAGCAATGATCACTTTTATTATTCTTGAGACTTATTGTCTTTATTATCTCATCCTTCAGAGCGATGCTTGTCAGCACCTTCATCTTGATCATGACCTTGATTTTCCTTGGCCACAATGCACTTTCTCCCCTCAACTATGCTGCCTGGAGGGAACAGTCCCCAGGCCGCCTCCTGAGATGCTGATTCCCTCTGGGCAGCACCCACACCCTGTTGACTTACCTTCAGAGCAGAGAGAAAGCCCCATGGCTGAGGAATAGTAGTTGATTCTGTGTTTCTGGTTGGGCATTGTGCACTGCGTTGAGCTAGCGTCACGTGCTTTAAACTGCTTGGTGCCAGTTCTAAAAACCCCAAACCAACCACTTTTGATGATCTGGATTGTGGTCAAAATTAGTTTAGCTCTACCAACCACCCACAGTTTCATAGAATCTTTGCTGTTCATTTCAACTACACGTAGTTACAATCATAGCAAAAAGTGCATCCACCTTTTAAAAACTGGAATAGCAATTTTGCCCTTGTTTCAAGGGAAAAATGATTCCATTGTACTTTTCCTAGGTGTGATTCTATTGAGGAAGGAACCTGTGTCTCTCGGGGTATACACTGAGTGGACAGATTATTATGATCTCTGAACACATAATAATCTGGCCACTCAGTGTGTGTGTGTGTGTATTTTAGAGGCCCGGTGCATGAATTCGTGCTCGGGTGGGGTCCAGCCAGCCTGGCCAGGGGGAGGGGACACTGGGTGGTTGGCTGGCCTGCCTGTTGGTCGAACTCCTGGTCGAGGGGACAATTTGCATATTAGCCTTTTATTATATAGGATATACACTGAGTGGCCTGATTATTATGGGTTCAGAGATCATAATAATATGGCCACTCAGTGTATGTTACCAGGGGATCTTTTGTAGGCACATTACCAATTTCAGGAGCTGTATTTTAGGAAACAGGCAGGGAGAGGATTTGAGTTTTATTTTAGGGAAACATCTCTGGGGCTGTATTGCGTGGGGGGTGGGGGTTGGGGGGAGGGTGTGGTAAGAGAAGAATAAAACCGGAGCTCAGGAGGGAGGGCAGCTTAAAGGCGGACACCCCGAACTCATGAAGTGGTGGCAGTAGTGAGAGACAGAGGGTGTGGGTTTGAGAGAATCAACGAAACTTGCCAGCCTCACATGTGACGCAACACCCCAGCTGTGTTTTCCATAAAAATCCCAGTTACACTTGACATCTTGTGACGCTGACTGGAGATGCTTTGTTCCCCGATAGCCTTCTGTGGTCTACAAGCCCCTGACTCTGACTCTCCAGCTTCCAAAGCCCCAGTCCTTCCCTCGCTCCTCAGAAAGGGCAGTGCGGCCTCCCGCTTCCAGGGCACCCCGGTTTCCTGGGGCTGAGGCTCCTGACGTGCCCCTGCTCCAACGCAAGTTCCATGCAGGCGGAGGTCTTTGTCCCGTTTCCCGACGACGTCTCCAGGGTGCTCGTCACGGTGCCCGGTTTGCAGCGGGCACTAACAGGTATTTGTTGAAATGGAAGGAACAAAGAAAAGGTGGTTCAATACGTTGGACGCCGCAGGAAATTCAAGTCGAATGAGAACAGAGGGAGGGCCCCCCGGTTTTAGGACAGGCGGTCACTGGTGACCGTGGAGAGGACCTCCAGGAGGGTGGGTTGTGGAAGGCGAAGTGAAATGTTGTTACTTTAAAAACCATTTTTAGGAAAGGTCACGGAGGCGCATGATTTTGCGAGGTAAGGAAGTAAAGCTGCGAGGTCAGACTGGTCTTCCGAGTGCTGTTTTGTTCGTTCATTAGGTGTGGCTCAGGGAAGCTGAAACAGGCCGACCCTCGTTGGGTGGGGATGTGCCTGGGAATACGCCGCTAGGTTCTCTCTTAAAGGACTGTCCCGCTTTGCCTACGAGCATTGAGGACAGAGTACAAATAAGCACAAAGGAATTTCCCATTTTCAATTAAATAAGTACACAACGAAAGAATGTACTGATATGTGTGGATATTTTGGGGCCCGGTTTCTTCTCGCGGTATTTCAGTGCTCACTCACACAAAATTGCTCTCTCATTTTTGCCCCACACCCTGAAAGAGGTGTGTTAGGCGTTATGTGTTGTTTTGACAACATTGTAAGCCACATGAACAGTGCCCGAGTCAACTTGCATCTAAACCGGCCATCGTTTTTCTTCATTGCTCACAGACGGCGGATTCTCTGAAGTCATCTTGGCTGAAACAGCCGGTTGAGACTTAATTGGCATGCCATCCAGGTGTCCTTAACTTACCACCCATGCCTACAAAGTTACGTTTTCTTTTAAACGTACAATTGGGGTAGCTTGTACACCCTGCTTCTGGGTTGGTGGCTGGAAACCGTCCTCTGGCTCGCCTGAGGGCCCCTGGGCCCATCTTGTGGGAAAGCACGTGGGTCCCTCGTGTTCTTCTGCCTCAGCCTCCTTGTCACTCAGCCACATGGCTGCTAGGGACCCTCATGACATTGCCTCATCTGCTGGGCACAGCTGTCTCCAAGGCGCGGCTACTGCTACCAGCATTTTGACCTCAGGGGAGGGGACACGGCTCTGCCCTTTGCGATTCAGGCTTGAGAATAGACAGACCCCTCCCCTAGGTCGTCACAGCCGAGAACACGCCTTGCTGTAACTTTTAGCATGGATTTCCTCCACGTAAAAATACCAGAAGGAGAGTCCAAAGCTGAGAACAACGAACAGGAGAGGTGACTACCCCTTAAGAGCTCGCAGGCTTAGATCCATCCTGTCTTAGGTTGTGTTCCCCAGAAGCTGACTCAGAGGTGAGGATCTGGGCAAGTAGTTCACTTGGCAGATAATCCCCGGAAGCACCAGTCGGAGAGTAGAGAAGCAGTTCAGGCAGGAAGTCTACATCGCATGCATAGATAAGTTTACCACGGTGGGCAACGGGGGCTCAATCCCGTGAGGAACCTTTGAGAGACAATATGGAACTTCCCGGGCCAATATGGTAACCATCAGCGATATGTGGCTGCTGAGCATCTGAAACGGGGCTACTCAGAAAGGAGAGATGCCCTAAACGTAAGACACATGTCGGATTTCTAACACTCAGTACAAAACAAGTAAAATCAAATATCTCATTGATGATTTTTATATGGATGACATGTTGTCATGATCATAGTTTAGGTATATGGGGCTAAACAAAGTCTGTTGTTAAAATTCATTTCCCATTCTTCATTTTACTTTTTAAAATATGATTACTAGAAAATGTAAAATTACACCTGGGACTCACATCACAGGCCTATGGGACAGCACTGGTATAGAACATGCCTCCGAAGCGTCTTCCCTGAGAACTGAGATACTGGGTGGATTCACCCACTTGCTCCAAAGCATCACTGACCGAGAACCCTCTCCTGGGTGTGCTCACTCCTTGGTATTTCTGGCTGCCTTGTGCAAAGGTGTGCTTCTGAGCTGGAGAGAGTCCCAGGCAGAGAGTCAGTAAGAAGCATTTTTTGGGGGGCACAGACAGTGCCTGGTATACTCTCTCATTCCTATCTCCCATAGCAAAAGCCCCTACCTCCCCAAGCAGGAGGGCTCCACTCATGCTTATCCTCAGAATCTAGGCTCCACCAACCCCAGGGAGAACAGGAAGGTATTGGCTTATTTTTTCCCTTCTCTCAGCTTGATTGACAAGGACATCCCTTCAAGGGAAAAACATACCTTGCCGAAACCGGTTTGGCTCAGTGGATAGAGCGTCGGGTCTGTGGACTGAAGGGTCCCAGGTTCGGTTCAGGTCAAGGGCATGTACATTGGTTGTGGGCACATCCCCAGTGGGGGGTGTGCAGGAGGCAGCTGGTCGATGTTTCTCTCTCATCGATGTTTCTGGCTCTCTATCCCTCTCCCTTCCTCTCTGTAAAAAAAAAAAAAAAATCAATAAAAAAATATATTTAAAAAGGGAAAAACATACCTTCATTGCTGGAGGTGCGGTCTGGCATGGCGATCTTCAAAAGACAAAGGAATGAAAGGCCTGATATGAGTACATTTCCCAAGATCTAGGTTCCTCAGTAAACACTGCAGCAGGGCATCACAGCTCAGCCCAAACTGTGCTGGACCAACCCAAGTCCAGCTCCATTTCCAACTTTCCCCCCCACGCCAGCTCCATGTGTCTGTCCTGCAGCCCTGCAAGAAGCCATGTGAACAAGAACACACAACTCCACAGTAACACCCTCACATGATGGGCGCAACGCCTGATCCATGTGGAGTGGGATAATATTTTAAAGAATTAATTCTATGTTCTCGCCTACCCCCACACCTTCACAACCCTTCCAACTCTGTGCTTTCTGATTTTCTTCACTTTCTTCACCCCGGGGATCTTCCTCCCAGCCCAGAAAACTAGATATGAGTCATCCACTGCTTTAGGGGCAGGATGTCACTGGAGAATAAAGGAGGCTAATTTGTGTTTAACTTCAAAAGTCTCCGGTGCAGGTGTAGGACAGAAAGAGCCGGATGCATAACTGCATAATTGCAAAGTGAGCTCTGTCCCCCAGAGTAAAGATTCCACGGGCTGGGGGATGGGGGGGGGGGGGGGGGAGAGGAAGGACCTCAAGGACAGAAAGAGAGAGAGCTGTGCCCCACGGGAACAGAGCCCATGAGCGCACACCCCTGCACACTCCCACCCGTCCCAAAGCCCTCGGCGGGAAAGCTGCTCTCCGAGGGTGAGGATTGCCTGTGGGCTGCAGGCGCAGTGGTGATTAGCGAGGTCCCAAGACAACCACCTGTGCCCCAGGATTTTGTGCAGCTCCCTGCCCCACCCATACCAGGTGGGAAGCCCCCTTCCAACAGCCTGGGCCCCTTAAAAACCCCAAGAGCAATATGTTGGTCCCCTAGAGGGTCTTCATAAAGCAGTCCCTGGGCAAATAGTACCATGGGATCAAACAGAACTGACCCTAAATCTCTCAGCAAGCCGGGACAGCGGTGGACCACACCTGTGCTACACTTCTTAGCATAGGGATACTTCTCCAAAGGGAGTGTCATCTTTGGAGACACGTCTCTGTGCACAGTTAGGAGAAATCTTACGTGAATGTGCAGAGCAGCTTTTCCCCTTGAAGGCACCTTGTTTTGACCCTCATTTTCCTGCCCCGCCCTAATCTATGAAATGCACGTCTCACAGCAGAGGTGAAGCTTGCTCAAAGGTAAATCAACTAAAAAATACCAAGTATTCCAGAAACCTAAGGCATGATCTCCCCTAGTGTCATCTTGTATCACACACACCAGAAAAGCATTCGAATGAGTCAGAAGTAGTCAGTGTGAGGTGGCCTCATAATTACCCACGGAAAGGTGTGTTTTGGGTGGATTCAGGATACACTGTCCTGTTTTGTTGAGGTGGCTGGACTCCGTGGGTACATTCCAGGAGCTGGTTTCTCACACCCCAAAATCAATGAAAGAGGAAGGTGGAAAGCTGCCCACAGGACTTCTGTAACATTTGACTTCCTGAGGCTAACTCGGGGCTGGACACATTTCTCTGTCACTGAGTCATGATTGCTGCTTTAGATCCACTAACACTGGAAACAAGTGTTCAATGCCCTGGTGACCCAGCAAATATTTCTTATTTTCTGCTTCCAGTGCTAGGTGATTGTGGGCTAACGACAGAGAAGACAAATGGAAAATATCTGGATATTTGAGAGGAAGTGACAATAAACTGCTACTCAGATACTTTTCGCAGTGTGAAGCACACCATCTGCTGATCAGGGTAAAAATGGCAAACGTTTCTGGGGGTGATCCCACGAATACCCCTTCTCTGCACCAGCTGCCACACTCATGCAACGTGACTCCACCCCATAGCTGATTAGAAGGGGTGTGGACACTTGACCCAAGTGGACCGGTCAGATTTCCCCTGTGGAATTGGAAAGTGGGCCTCTGAGCCTCTTGAGCAGCCACATGTCTCTCCTCTGCACAGGTTTGCTGTGAGAGCGGCTAAGGTAGGCGATGAGGACGGGCCCGGATGAGCAGCAGCCTTGGTCCCTGCCTTTCCAGGCCTGGCTCCAGGCTCTCCCGAAGCTTCATTATGCCACCTGTTCCTGGTGCCATGACCTGGTGCCTAAAATAAACCCTCCCCTCTGCGTAAATGCCTGTGAGTGCAAACCGCGTCCCTGTGATCCTAACAGCAGCTCAGCCTGTTCTTCCTCTCACAGGTGACCTGGCTGGAACCATCGCTAGGAAGGCTCCTCTCTGGGTCGCCACACTCCTCACAGCATTCTTCCTTTGCATCTTGAAGGATAGATGGCTGGAGATACTTCTCACTTCTCTCCCCTGTTCTCCCACTCAAGATGCCTCTGGACCTTGCAGTTCACATGGAAGCGCCAGGGGGGGCAGCAAAGAGCAGAAGAACAGCTTCTCTTTCCTCTGTGTTGATTGATTCCCAGGGCTCTACATTTTAAAGTCGATTTAACTGGGCAAAAGGGAGAGGGGAGAGGGGAGATGCGTCTTTTTTTCCTGCCTCTCTTTCTCCATTTACTCATTCAATGGAAACTTGAGGCACTTACCACGGGCCAGGCACTACTGAAGATGCTAAAGCTATAGGACCTCCTGGAGCTTACATCATAATGGAGGGAGACAGGCAATAAAAAAAATACAGCTAAATTAGTTTCAGATAGCGGAGAGCCATGACGTAGATGACAGGGAGGGAAGATGGATAGTGGTTGTGTGTATGCGTGTCAGCGTGGTGGCTCCTTTAGGAAGGAAGTCCGGAAAGGTGACCTTGGAGGACATGGGAATAACAGAGAGAGAAGGAACTGGCCGTGGAAATGTGTGTGGAACAGCTTTCTAGAGAGGGTTACTAGTCCATTCAAGGGTTCTAGGACCCCATATCTCCCCTCTGATCTCCTCACTTCATTCCTTCCCTTATATATTAACTGAGCTCCCACTAGGAGTCAGGAGCTAGCTGGAACAGATCAGAAGAAGAACAAGACAGAGTTTTGCCTTGGAGGAAGCCACAATGTAGATAAGGAGAAAATGATATAAGTCATGAAAACACAGGGGTTGTGTCCATACCAGAAGGAAGTATACAGTGAGATGGGGAAGATGAGGGAGCACCCAGAAGCCTGAACCAACCTGCCAGTTTCTCTTAGCCCCTGCCAGCAGCGGGGCCCTGAAGGAGAGGCTGAGCCTCTGAAGGATCAGGAAGTTCAGTTCCATTCCAATGCAATGCTCTTTACCTTGGATGCCCTGGAGACAAGGTGGGGAGCTTACTGGAACAGGCCAGCGAAGCACACTCCACCAAACACTACCAGGGAAGCCCAGGAGAAAATTGGAATTGGTTCAAGTTGCTGAGAAAACAGGAAAGGTGACACTTCTTTGCAAGACTAGGACACACACACACACACACACACACACACACACACACACACACACACGGCTCAGGGAAGGGCTGAGGGCAAAGGGAGGAATTGGCAGTCATCCCTGACAATGTGTAATCCAAGAACGAAAGTCCTGCAGAACAAGGCAAAAACCTTAACATAACACAGGGTCAGAGTGAACTCTTGGGGAGTTATGTAACTGATTAAGGGTTTAAAAGGAGAGTATGTATTTACTTCATGGTATGACTCATTTAAATGGAACAGACTTAAAAAAACACACAAATCCCACAATGATTAGGTTTTCCATTTATTGTTGTTGTGGTTCCAGATGATACTTACTGACACTGCAGTCCATAATAATGGAAACCGCCAACAGAATGTGTCTCATGTAAGGACACAAGAGGGACGGGTTGTAACATTTAAGGAGTTGAAGAGGCACTGCTAACCCAGACCACTGTGTTCTGCGTGCCCTCAGACTACAGTGAGTAGGTGTCGGGTGTTAGGTACACGGAAGAAGTGACTGTAGTGGCGGGAGGTGTGAATGCCAGAACGCAACGTGGGTTTGCGGTAACCACCAGAAAGAGCATGGAACAGAGGTGTTTAATTACCATGTCAGAGTAGAATTGATTATAGGGTAACCAGATGTCCCTCTTAAAGGAAACTGTCATTCTATAAACATCTGCCCCAGGAAGACTCTAAGGGAAAAGCCTTGGCTAGGTCTGATTTATGGCAGAGTTCCTTCCAGTTGGTCAATTTGGTAAGAAGAACCGGGAGCTTGGCTCAGTGCCTCGTGTTCCCCTCTTGGGAGCAGGCTGATGTGCTGTGAGCACACGTTCTGCTCAGCCCCTCAGGGGCGGGCCGTGTCCCTGCAGGCGGAGGCTGGCCGTGGCCCAGCGCTGCCTCAGAAGGGTCCTGTCTAATGCTGAGTTCCCATTTGCCAATAGATACCACTTAGATCTTCCAACCTAACCTTTATCAGTAACCAAAGCAATATCTTGGCCTCTAAATACTTATTCTTTTTATTTATTTATTGATTGATTGATTTCAGAGGGGAGGGGAGAGGGAGAGAGAGATAGAAACATCAGTGATGAGAGAGAATCATTGATTGGCTGCCTCCTGCATTGCTTCACACTGGGGGTCAAGCCTGCAACCTGGGCATGTGCCCTTGACTGGAATCGAGCCCTGGACCCTTCAGTCCTCAGGCTGATGCTCTATCCACTGAGCCTTCAGTCCTCAGGCTGATGCTCTATCACTGAGCCAAACCAGCTAGGGCAATACTTAGTCTTTTGTCTTATTTCTCAAGAGGCTCAGAACTCAGGCTGGGAAGCAAAGCAATATTACTGAGACCCCAACAGAGTCCTGGGGGCCCTGAGAGAGTCCTCAGGAGCTGCCGTGTTTGAGATTCAGTCAGAGACCATGCACCTGCCACTCTGAAGAGACAAGCCTTTAAAAAAATATTTTTTATTGATTTCAGAGAGGAAGGGAGAGGAAGAGAGATAGAACATCCATGATGAGAGGGAATCATTGATTGTCTGCCTCCTGCACGCCCCCTCCTGGGGATCAAGCCGGCAACCTGGGCATGTACCCTGACCAGGAATTGAACCGTGACCTCCTGGTTCATAGGTTGACATTTAACCACTGAGCCACACTGGCCAGGCAGAGAGAGACAAGTCTTCTATGTTAGAACAAAGGCAACACTCCGTGGTTTCTGATACTATTCCCCAGTCACAAGGACAGACACTCCGAGTGCCAGGTGTGAATTGGTAGCTAAACCACTTTTCACCTGAGCAAGCCCAGGTAGCATGCTGCAGGGTAAGCTCAGGAGATTCAGCGAAGCTGGGGTTGGGGGTGGGGTGGGGCTGGGTAGAGTGGGGCTAAGGGTGAGGGTGGGGCTGGAGGTGGAGGGATGGCAGCTAGATTTTTAAAATAATAGGAATTTCCTTATGGACTGGAATAGCACAGAAACCAGAACAACAATAACAAAAGCAAGCAAACAAACAAACAAAAAAATCAAACTCCCCCCATAAACCCCAAACTCATCCAAAACAAAGCAAACAAAATCCAAAATAAACAAAACCAGCACTTTAACTGACGGTAAGTGACACGTCTAGGCTAGTTCCTGTACTGAAAAATAAAACAATAAAATGTAAGTTCACAGAGCAGTTTAGACACATTCACTTTGACCTACTTAACCTTACAGTACTCCTATTATCTCCATTTTCATGAAAGGATGAAGAGAGGGAGAAAAATGGAAACCAACCAAGGGGGCTTGAGAGGGAGGCAGGAAGTGAGTTAGACCAGATCCTGGGGGGCATGCCTGGGGTCAGCGTGTGCAGATGTGGTTGGCCATGTACTACACTATCATATATCAGCCCGGTTAGAATGATCATAGAATTGTGATATCATTGCCTTTTATATCTCTAACTGCATTAGATTCCAGAAATAACTTTCGCTGCCAAGGGAAGCAGCCATCCTGCCACTCAGCAAGTTGCCCTGCCCACGTCTCAGGCACAGGGCGCTGAAGGCGTGCTGTGGTGGCCCTGGGGCTTCGCTCCTTATCTGGGCTTGCACCACAGAGCTAGACTTTCCCCGTGAGTGTCCACAGGGAGCTTCCTGGGGCAGGTCTGACCAGGGTGGAGGAAAGGCTCCACTGAGTGAGCACCTCCAACATATCACAAATGCTCAGAAGAGGAGCATGCACTTGATCCTCCGAAATTCTCTCAGTGACCTATGTGGTAGGAATATGCTGTTTTATAAAGGAGTGGGCAAAAGGAGGTATACAGTTGGGAGTATGTGAAACAGAGTTCATTCTTGTATTATTATCTACACTAATAAAAGAGAAAGATGCAAATTGACAGTACCTTTGCGATGCCCACCAGCCAACCAGGATGAGTATGCAAATTAATCAAACAAAGATGGTGGGTTAATTTGCATACACAAGCACCGAATGGCCAGGGGCGGGACACTTGGTCATTGCCATGGCGATGATGCAGGTGTTCTGCATCGCCCCAGCCGCTCCGGGCCTCTGGGCAGCGTGGGAAGGCAGAAAGGCAGCTCTGGGCCGGAGCAAAGACGGTGCCAGGGGAAGGAAGGAAGGCCCATTCTTGCACAAATCTTCGTGCATCAGGCCTCTAGTAATAATCATAACCTGCATGTCTTCTTCCATACAACTATGAAACCTACTTTTGCCCATCCCTGAAAATGAAGCTGTTGAGACTCACAGAGGCTAACTGACTTATCCAATCCAATTATGGCCTCAGATGGCTTCTGAAATGTCTAGGAGAAACTGGGAAAATATTAAGATGATTAAAAGAAGTTAGTAAAAGGCAAGTACTTGCTGAAGACAGAGATAGAATAGGTGGGTACATGAAATATGATGCTATACAATGACTCTCGGACTTTGTAGCGATTCAGGGGAGAGTCTGCTTAGGAAGAAAGCTGCTCAGGAGGGAAGTGTCCCTGAGAAAAAGCCACTGAGAGGTGAGTCCCATACAGATTGGGAGCCCAAAGCCAGCACCCACCCCGATACAGAGGATGGGCTAACCTGTTGCTCTTGGCCAGTTGGGAAATGACCAGTTTTCATAGACTGCACAATGAAATTCTGGGAATATGGGAATGGGGTATTTTGTGAGGCAGATGAACTGCGATAGACCGTTTAGAGAAGTATAAGGGAAACCTATGTGCCCATCACCTGCTTAAATAATGACCAGCATTTGCTGTTCCAGTGTCATCTTCCATCTCACCATACATTTTTTTCCTGGGATATTTTAAATGCATCCCTGTCATCATATTACTTTACCTGTAAATACTTCAGTATGTATTTCTATGAGAAAAAGGTATTTTAATATAATTACAATGCTATTATCATACCTAATAAAATTGACAACACTTTCTTAATATTATTCACTATCCAACCTATGTTAAAATTTACTCTTATAAAAATGTTATTTTCTGGTTGATTCGTTGGAATCAAGAGCAAAAAAAAAAAAAAAAAGCTCACACATTGCATTTGGTAGTCATGTCCACTGTGGAATCTGTCACCTTTATCCACTGAATACTTACTGAGCACCAATAAAACCAATGACGCCACGGCTGTCTAGGGTCAGGGTGCTATAACCAAGCCGACCACAATACTACACTAGGAAAGCAAACATTTGAAGAGGTTAAAGAGTTGTAATCAATTTAAAATAATAGGTTTTTAGAAAAAAGTCAAAGTATTGCATCCAAGCTACATATCAACTACAAATGGAAAGGTAGTGTTACACTGGAGAAACTCAGCAACACCCACCAAGTGATGGATAAAAACATCTATACTAATAAAAGGGTAACATGCTAATTAGAGCAGACGTCTTCCGGACGTCCATAAGGACAAAGCCACAGAGGCTGCAGCAGAGCGGCCCCGCCACCACGGGAGTGGGAGCCGGAGCGGAGAGGGGTGGGGGGGGTGTGGGGGGTGGGGAGGTGTGGGGGGGGGGTGGTGCGAGGATTACGACCTTTGCATCAACTGCTACACCACACAGGGCCACACCAAGATGGTGACGGTGGGGCTGGGCCTGGATGAAGAGGCCGATGAGGGCGGCAGCCAGTGTGAGCCGCAGTTCAGGAGCCTCTGGGAGTGGCGGCGCCAGGCCATCCAGTGCTGCATCCAGTCCCTGGGGCATGCCCGCCGGTGCCACGACGCCAGGTGCCTGCAGCCGTCCTGCCAGAAGATGAGGTGGGTTGTGCAGCACACCAAGGGCTGCCAGCGCAAGACCAATGGAGGCTGCGGCGTGTGCAAGCCGTTCATCGCCCTTTGCTGCTACCATGCCAAGCACTGCCAAGAAAACACATGCCCCATTCCCCACTGCCTCAACATCAAGCAGAAGCTCCGCCAGCAGGAGATGCAGCACCGCCGGCAGCACACGTAGCTCATGCGCCAGCGGAAGCCACCATCAACACCCACACTGTGCCTCAGCGAGTCTGCCTCCCCCTCCTTCAGCACCACCCCGGCCCCCCACACTGCATCCCAGCACACCCTGGACACCACAGCCCCCGACTCTGCCCCAGACCTCGCCTGTGAGCATGTCACTAGCCGGCTTCTCCAGCGTGGCCAGAACTCAGCCCCCCACCACAGTTTGCACTGGGAAGCCCACTAACCAGGTGCCAGCCCCCCCCCCCCCCGCCCAGGCCCACCTGCAGCAGTGGAGGCGCCCGGCAGATTGCACGTGAGGCACAGCAGCAGCAGCACCTGTACTGGGTGAGCACCAACAACATTATGTCCCTGAGGCACAGTGACCCCTGAGAGCCAGATGGCCCCCCTGGGCCTGAATGTGACCCAACCAGGTCAGTGGGCCTGTTATTCTGCCCCCGACCCCCCGCAGTGGCAGCCGGCACCCATCCCCCAGCAACAGCCAATGTGAGGCATGCCCAGCCCGTGATGTCTCTGCAGACTAAGGTGCAGCCCCCTCAGAGCATCTCTCCAGGTGCCCTGCTGCGGACCCTGAAGTCTCCCAGCTCCCCCAGCAGCAGCACGTGCTCAACATCCTCAAGTCAAACCCTCAGCCGATGGCAGCTCTCACCAAACAGCACATGGCCAAGTAAGTGGCCAGCCAGGCCGGCCTTCAGCTCTAGCCCAGCCTGCTGAACCTGAACGCCATGCAAGCCAGCGGGCCACGACCTGCTGTCCCTCCGCAGCAGCAAACAATGGGAGGCCTGAACCCCCAGGGCCAGGCCTTGAACATCATGAACCCGGGGCGCAACCCCAGCGTGGCGAGTATGAACCACAGTACAGAGAGATGCCACGGAGCAACAGCAGCAGCAGCAGCAGCAGAAAGGCAGTGCTGGCATGCTGCAGGCCTGGCAGGACACGCCCGGTTCCCGCAGCCTCAGGGACGCTGACGCTACCCGCAGCCACGCAGCAGCAGCGAACCCAGCAGCAGATTGGGTCCCAGGCCAGCCAAACCCTGTTGGGCATATTCTGTACCTTCCCCCTGCCCTCAGTTTCTCCCCTGCGCTCAGTACTTTCCTATTGTCCCTGCTTGAGGCTCCGGCCCTCTCTGCTGTTTTCCTGTTCTTTTCATTTCAGGTGTCACAAGAGAAGCTAAGCAGCCGAGAAAAGCAACGCTAGACCCGCTTCCTGCAACCGCCTGCACCTACATCCAACCCACATAGAGACATAAATATCCCGCCCTCCCTACTCTTGCTTGCTGTAAAGGATATACTGGTGTGTCTTATGAATAAAATCTCTAAAACTCTCACAACGTCTCTTGGCCTGTCTCCTGTCAGCACGGACCTACCAAACCCCATGAGCCCCAGCAGCACATGCTCTCAGAGAACCACAGGCCTCACCTCTCTGGCCAGCAGATGGCCACATCCCTCGTAGCCCGGTGAGATCTCTGGGCCCTGTCCAGTCTCCAGACCCCAGTGCCAGCCTCCACGTTCCAGCCCATCACCACGGATACACCCCAGCCTTCGCCACACCATGTCTCCCCCAGGTTGGTTCTCCCCACCCAGGACTCCCAGTCACCATGGCCAGCTCCATAGATCGGGGACACTTGGGGAACCCCAAACATGCAATGCTACCACAGCTAAATGCCCCTACAGGAGTTCATTGCCCAGTGAGCTGTCCCTGGTTGGTGACACCACAGTAGACACCCTTAAATGTTGTGGGAGCAGGAGCAGAGGTGGAGCCGCCCAGGAGAGGCCTCAGTGCGGGCCCTTCCACAGAGGCAGCGGGAGAGAGGGCTGTGAGGTCCTGGACCCAGTGCTGCCCCTTCCACAAAGACAGCCACAGAGGCAGTGGCGTGGGCCCGATCCCAGCACCACACCTCTGCAGAGGCTGGACGGGTACGACCTGCTGTGCCTCAACCTCCCACAGCCCCTCCCCTAGTCAGCCTGCCCCCAGATCGCCCCCCACCCACCAGTGGGCAGGGGGTGGGGCCAGCACTAAGAAGTGAGGGCCGAGGGCCGGCAGCCTCAGCGGGTTGATGGGGGCGGTGCCTTCCCATGATTGCCCGGTCACCTCCTGTAGAGGGAGGCCAGACTGCGGCTTGGGGAGCGGGCCTAAGCCGTCAGTAGGACATCCCCTGAGGGCTCCCGGAATGTGAGAGGGGGCAGGCCGGGCTGAGGGACCCCACCCCCCCAGAGCATGAATTTTCGTGCACCAGGCCTCTAGTCTCCAATAATAAGGCAGATCAACATTATGAACCCCTTGATATGATGAGAAGAACACAATATCAAAAACACATAACATGATTCCAAAAATATTGGACAAACCCAAATTTTGCAATATAATTGACCAGGACTCTTTGAAAGTGTCAAGTTCATAGAAGACTGAGAAATTGTTACGGACTGCAGGAGCTAAGAAGACATGATAACTAAATGCCATGTGGGATTCTGAATAGGGTCCCAGAACATAAAAGGAACATTAATGGAAAAAATGGTGACATTCAAATAAGGTCTGTAGTTTAGTTAATACTATTGTACCAATGTTAGTTTCCCATTCTTTCTTTAAAAATATTTTTTATTGATTTTTTTAGAGCAAGGAAGGGAGAGATAGAGAAACATCAATGCCAGAGTGAAGCATTGACCAGCTGCCTACTGGGGATCGAGCTTACAACCCAGGTATGTGGCCCTGACTGGGAATCAAACCAGCAACCTTTCTGTGTACGGGACATCGCTCAACCAACTGAGCCACATGGCCAGGGCTAATTTCCCATTCTTGATACGTATACTGTGATCATGTAAGATGTTAACATTAGGGGAATGAGAGGAGGAATATAAGATAATTTTTTTTTGGTATTATTTGGGCCACTTTTCTGCAAGTCTAAAACTAGTTCAAAATAAAAAAATTAAAAGAAGATGTCTGACCTATTCCTGTACTGTGCATGTTGGGTTCTGCAACTCTGAAATCATCCCTGAATGGTCAGCAGTTCCTCCAGGCTGAGGTAAGTCAGAGTTTTGTTGAAACACTTCACCCAGCTAGGGTTTTACGTTGTCTTTCTTTCCTCTTTGCTGGCTCTCCTGACGTGTGGGCAGCATAGATCATGACCACTTTCTGCTAATATCATGCACTTCCCCACATCCTGCTCAGGGTCACTATCATCACTGACACCCACACAGGCTTTCTGATAAAAAGCTTTCAGCCCGAATTCTCTAACAGTTTCCCCTGTGTTCTGCCTCCCACTCCTACCAATCCTACCACTCCTCCCTCAGACCCCAGGCCTGGGCCAGCACCCTCCAATCTCTTCCCCTTTCCCGTGAACCAGGCTGCTCCCCACTTCCAATCTGGTCCAGGTCAAGGAGGCTTTGGGAGACTTCAAATGGTTGTGGGCCATGTGAGTGCTGTGTCCGGGCTCTGACAAGAAAAGCCTTGTGATCTGATTTCTGTGCCTCCTGCCCAGCCGCACATGCAGGAGTTTCCAGTGGGCAGCCCTGCTGTCAGTCTGTCAGCAGGTGGGAGGGAGGGGATGGAGGTCCAAAGGGCAGGGCTGGCCTTGTCGATGAGGACAGTTCTGACATTCCCCTTCTTCCCTGATTCTCTGCTTTCATCCTCACATCTCTCCTAAGCAGGGTGGTGTGCTCCCCACAGCCTGCTCTCCCTTTGAAGTGGGTCTGGCAGTGGCAGGGGCTGTAATCACCAGACGGGGTGGGACATACATAAACTCATCCAGGGCAGGGACAGTGCTGGAATCTGAAATCTCTATAAAACCAGCACGGTTGAGTGCTGGCATCTGGTAGAGCCTCAATAAAATTGCATTGAGTGAAGGAACGAATGGTGAAGGAAGTCAATGCTATATAGTGCCATTTCCTCAGCGACTTTTTCAGTTTAGATCTTCAGCCTTCCAGTGGCAGACTCCCCAAATCAGTTTTTCCAAAACAAAAGGCTTTTGGAATCCTCCAATTCCCTGTTTCCTAAAGTTTGGGAAGCGGCCCAGGGTGTCCAAAGAGCCTTTGCAGTCCCTGGATTTTTAGAACGCCATCCCATGAGGAGACTGGCCAAACAGAGCCATCTGTTGCCTTTCCTTTCAGGTGCCTAGTTCTTGCTCTTTGTTGCCAAAACTGTTCCTGTTTTGGAGAGCTCAAAATTTACACGCTTCATTATGCATTCAATCAATATTCAAATTAATATTTATGGCGCTCCACCCGTGTGCCACGCCAAGCACTGGGGATGTAATGATGGAAAAAGCCAGGTCCTGTTTTTCCCTAGGAATGAGCTATTCTACAGACCACCTCTGCTGTCTCTGATGGGAGCAGTTCACTTCCCTACACGCCAGCCATTTTCACCCTGAGCCTCAGAAACCCATGCTCTTTCCTTTGAAACCCCAAGGACCTGTCCCTCAGAGAAGGACTAGAGCAGCAATCAAGATTTCTTTGTATTGGGTGGCCTGCTGGCTGGGATTCAGGCTGGAGTAATCCCATTCTTGGATCTGGATCTTGGGCTTGTTTTGGACAACAAACAAATGGGTATGAGCTATGATGCTTTAACCAGAGGACCAACCAGTTAATGAGAAGTTTACAGAACTCGCAGGGAAAAGTCCATAGATAAGTGAGTGGCCCAGGGTGAGGTCATCCAGGAAGGCAGGTTCCTTCTATCTTGTTGCTTCACCAATTCTAGGGGATTGCCTTTGTCATCATGGTTGAAATTGCCTCACCAGCCCACAGGAAGTTAGCAAAGAATGAGGAAGGCATTTGACCTATAAGTTGTTCCATCTTGTCCAATCAGGTCCCACAGGCCAGAACTTACTCCCATGGCTATAATTAGCTTTAAGGGAGGCTGGGAATGTAGACTTCAATGGAGTGGTCATGTGCCAGGTAAAATTTCCAGGGCCTATTACTCTAAGGAAGAAGGGGAGCATGGATACGACTGGACAATTACCAGTCTGTGTCACACACTCCTTTAGTCCTTTTCCCATTGCCCAGATTGTTCTCCAATCTTCATATTATTCACCCTCAAATCTCATTCTCATCTTCCCTAACCTGTGGCTCTCTCTGGACTCCTGGACCTGGCCTACTCCAGACTGGTTCTAGTTTTGTTTTTTAAACATATTTTTATTGATTTTAGAGAGAGATGAAGGGAGAGGGATAGAGAAATAGAAACATCGATGAGAAAGAAACATCGATCGACTGCCTCCAGCACTCCCTCTACTGGGGATTGAGCCCCAACCTGGGCATGTGCCCTGACTAGGAATTGACCTGGTGACCTCTTGGTTCATGGTTTAACACTCAACCACTGAGCCACACTGGCCGGGCCAGACTGGCTCTTTTTGCTCTTCCTTTAAGTCCCTCTTAGGAACTTGCTTGGGGAAGGGGACCTTCTGATGGAAGAGGGTATCACCAAGAGAGAAACAAGATGTTGACAGCCAAGGTTGGGCCATCCAAGGTCAGACCCACCTATTTTATAGATGTTATAGACCCCTTCTGTACGCCAGCTTAGAGGGCTTACAGGGACAAAACATGTATGGAGATATTGTTGGGACATTTCAGGGCTTACAGTTAGGAAAGAAAGCAGCTAAGAATGAGTACTTGAGGGAGGGTCCACATATAAGCTAGATACTGCCATGATTTTATTTTCCTTTTCCTCCTCCACCTCCCCATCTTCAGCCTCTCCAGCATCACTAATATCATTATAACTACCACTTATTGCACACCACCTGTGCCAGGCCCTCTACATGCAACATCTCTTTTACCCTCCACTCCAACCCCAAGAGTTAGGCATTATTTTCTATCTTGTAGCTTAAAAAGCTGAGGCACGGAGAGAACCAATTTTATACTGTTGTCATAAGGATTAAATGACATAATTAGATAAGGACATCTAGCTCAGTGCCTGGAAAGCACACAGTACTCAATATATACACTTCTATTGTTTTAACAGGGGAGGAAACTGGCTTATAGAAGGCATGTGCTTTGCCAGGGTTGGTTCCAGAATTTATATATAGGAGGGGTATAGGGTGGGGATGTGGCTTGGGGTGTTTGGGACTGCTAGGGGACTTGTCTTAAAGCTATGTTTGCAAAAAAAAAAAAAAAAAAAAAAAAGCACACCATGTTAACTTAGCTTGTGTATAGCAAGAATACCAAATTTTTCTAACCTGGTTACATTCATACTTTACATACGATCAAGACTATTTCAATTGTTCATTACAGTGATGATTACTATCATCTTATGGAACAGCTTGAGGTCTGATGGAGACCATGGGTGGCCAAAGCCCCTCCAAGTTGCCTTTTGGTGCCGCCACTGTAATGGCCCACGCTAGTAAAGGGTGGAGCCAGGCTTTGAGAGCAGTCCTGCCTCGAGAGCCCATGTCTTCACTACTACCCCGTGCCGCCTCTGAGAGGTGCAGAGACATCACTAACTGCGGTTTGGCCTTCCCCAAGCTGGCCTCCTGCCTGAGGGATGAGGGGTTGATGAGGTCCCCGTGCACCTGTCTGGGACTCTTTCTGGGGCCACACCCACCACCGTTTCTTACAAAGCAAAGCAGAGACACAGAAACCCGAAAGGTAGATTTCTCTTTGGTGCATTTCCTGAAGAACAGAGACTCCTAGCTCATACAATGAGCTTGGACTGGATCTCTTCACCATTCTCCAGATTCTTCCGGAAACCTGTTTCACAGCTTTAGGTCAGACTTCCTGTCAGCCCAGCAAACTGACTGGCTGCGACAGTCTCCCTGTAATCAGAATTCTCAGTCTCCCCTGGAAGGGCCCACGGTGCTGTCCGGCTCCTCTGGACAGCAGTAACGACACAGCTTCCGCCCAGAGGGGTTCTACAGTGTTTGACAGTTTCTGGATGTGACAGCAGGCAAGGCTGGGATTTTACAGACAAAGGCTTCTCAGATCTGAAGAGAATATTAGAGACACCCGTTTGTAAAAGCCTGTGTCAGATTCTGATCAGAGCAAAGAATGGATTTTCATGAGCTCTAAGTGAAAAGCCAAGTCAGCCCTGCCCTTGAAGAGATAGATGGCTGGCGCCAGTCTCTCAGTCACTGATTCATACATTTACTCCTAGACCACCAATATTTATTGGGCACCTACTATGTGCCAAACACCACCCAAGCACTGCGAATGTGAGGACCTGCACAGATCCGAACTCAGAGATCACTGTCCTCTGCAGAGGACACGGTGTGTAATGAGACAAGTACTGTATTTTCTTTATATTGGGCCCAAATCTGAGTTTGTTCGTTTATTTGTTTTTGCACTTTTCGAACGTCCTGAGCACTTGCTGTGTTAGATGGGAAAGAGGGGTAACGCATACACCCAGATCTTAATTAATATGGGAAAGCAGAGGTAGGAAAACTATACACTGACATGTAATAATTTTGAAATTTTAACAGGGTACCCGCTTCAATGGGCAGCTTAGAACAATGTTGAAGAGCAGTGGCCATGCTGCCCAAACCGAAACGGGTTTGAGTGCCAGCGGCACACCCACCAGCAGTGTGGCTTTGTCCAGTGCTGCGGGGCCAGGAAAGGTGTTTCTGCGCTCAGCCTCTAGGGTGAGGACTGCCTGGGCATAAACAACCAAAAAGCAGTGTGCTGACAGGTGCTGTTGCCAAGTGCAATGGTTTGTTTTATGTCACGTTGAATGGGGCACAGAGCGCCCAGATATTTGGGTGAATGTTGCTTCTGAGTGTGCCTGTCAGCGTGTTTCTGAGTGACATGAACAGTAGGATGGTAGACTGAGGTAAGCAGATTGTCCTCCCCCATGTGGGCTGAGGGCCTGAATAGAACACAACAGGCTGAGGAAGGAAGAATTCTCTCTCTCTGCCCAATGTCTTTGAGCCGAGACATCGTCTTCTCCTGCCTTCAGACTTGAATTCAGACTGGAACTTACACCGTCGGCTGGCTCTCCTGGGTCTCCAGCTTGCCGATGGCATATCTTGGACTTATCAGCCTCCATATTTGTGTAAGCCAACTCCTTGTATTCTATCTATATCTATCTATCTATCTATCTATCTATCTATCTATCTATCTATCTATCTACCTACCTACCTATCTAATTAATTCTGTTTCTCTGGTGAACCAAGATTATATACCAAGTAATAATGGGAGCCCTTGAAGTGTCTGGTGCATTGAACAAAAGTGCCCCTGCAGGTTCTTCATGCTTTGGAAGCCTGGGGCACTGAGGACTGCCTCAGACTCCTCCCTTCCTCTGTTCTCTCCCTTCTCCTCTCTTCTTGTCCCCTCCCCTGCCTTCTCCCAGCTCCACCTCTCTCTTCCCCCTTCTTCTCCCTCTCCTCTCCTCTATCCCTCCCCCTTTCTCTGTTTCTTGCCTTCCCCACCTACTTCCAGCTCTCACTATTCTTAGATTCTTGTCTTTCCCTTAAAACACAGGCTACAGGTTAGGGCCAGATTGGCATATTTGACACGAAGATGTGAATAATTAATAAGAATTAAAGTGTTGCCACCCTAAACCAGGGTTGGTGATTTCTTTTTTTCAGCAAGGGAACAAATCCTTAGAGAAAGAGCTGATGCCCTATGAGAGAATATGCGGACATGGGACAAGGAGTGGGTGGCAGGGGGTTCGTTTCCTGGCCATGAAGCCTTTAGATTGTCCAGATTCCAGCGTGTATGGATCTTAAATGCCCTTGAAGGGACTTTTATTCCATTTCTGGTTTCAGCCAAAGACAGAGAGGCCAGGCCACAGAATCTTCCCAGGTCAGGTCCACAGCCAGGTAGGTCTTGGGAGGCTAGGTTTACCTAGGGTTCACATATAACATACAGGCCACCAAGTCAGCAGTCACAGCATTCTTATGCCCCCGCATCTCCGCGCCAAAAGGCCTCATGAGAAAACGTAGATGACCACCCGAGGGCGCTGTTACTCCACAATTTTTCTGTAAAAACTGCAGTCAGCTAACAAGGGTGTCTAGATTTCCTTTGTTTTGGGGGCGCAACCAAAGGATGCCTCTGGGAAAGAGGGGTAACACATACTCCCAGATCTTAATTGATATGGAAAAGCAGAGGTAGGAAAACTATACACTGACATGTAATGATTTTGAAATTTTAACAGGATACTCTCTTCAATGGGCAGCGTAGAATAATGTTGGAGAGCACTGTCCATGCTGCCCAAACTGAACCGGGTTTGAGTGCCAGTGGCACACGCACTAGCAGTGTGGCTTTGTCTAGTGCCTGAGTCTCTCTGGGCTTCAGCTTTGTCATCTGCTTCATAGGGCACTTGTGAGGGTTACAGGGAGGATGCTAGGTGCATAAAGCTAAAAAAAAAAAAAAACACCCCACCCTATTATTAAATTCTATTTACCAAATTATTAAAGAGACCAAGAAGGTACCAGCTGCTTGCCAACCAAATGGAGTGGGGGGTGGGGGGTGGGGGGTCGGGATGGGGGTGGGGTGGGGAGAGGCTGGCGTTCAAAGCTGACCTGGCTGAGATGGGAGGAGTATTTAGACCTACCTGGCTGTGGACCTGACCTGGCTGAGATGGGAGGAGTATTTAGACAGAAGGGTTGGACAGGTCAGGCCAAGCAAAGAACACGCCCCCAAAAAGGCTACTTTCCCCTCTTTTGCTCAATGCGCCGGTGTAAATCCCTGCAGGGGTGCTGCACTCATAGGCTTGCCTGGCCGAGGACCAGCTTCTCTCAATATTACTCTCAACCCTGTCGTTCCGAGCACATTTCATTCTCATGTCTTTTTGCTTATTCAGACTGCTGTCCACCCCAGCTAGAAGAGCAAAGTGAAGGCCAAAATGTAACAGAGGATTTGGGAACTTGAGAGGAAAGCAACAAGGACCGGTTAGCAAATTATTATACAGGCCATGCGGACTCCGCCGTTGACATAACGAGGGACTTGGTATGTGCGGTAATTGTGCACACATGAGCTGAGTTTTAGAAAACATATAAAAGAAACACTATTTCCTCTTTAAATAAAGATGGCAAGAAGCATTTGTCAGCAATTATTATGCAGCACTATTTCAAGAGTTGGGCTCTGTCAATGTGTTTTAACCACTAAAGAAAAGGAAATCTAATTGGGCCTAAGGTAGTTGTAAGAGTGGCAGCTTATGAGTTTTGTACTGACAGGTGCTGGTGAAAAGCTGATTAATCCCATTCAAGAATATAATAGGCTACGTTTGTATAGCACTGCATAGGGTACCAAGTACTTTTACATAAACTCTCTCATTTGATGTTCCCAACCACTCTTTGAGATATGACGAGGACAAAGAGAATTATTACTGTCATTAAGAAAAACAGCTTGATTGAGATATAATTCATATACCAAACAACCCACCATTTAAAGTGTAAAATTCAATGCCTTTAAGCAAATGCACAGATATATGCAACCATCACCACAATTGATTTTAAAATATTTTAATCAGATCAAAAAGAAACCCCTATCCTTTAGCCACCACTCCCTCTATTCTCCCTGTTCCCTTCTCCCCCTACTCTTGACCCTAAACAGCCATGAATCCACTTTCGGATTCTACAGACTTGTCTATTCTGAGCAATTAACATAACTAAATTAATATAACAAATGGTCTTTCACTTAGCATAATGTTTTCGAGGTTCTATTATATTGTAGCATATGTGAGTATTCTATTCCTTTTTATGGCTGAATAATATTCCATTGTATAGAGATAGCATATTCATCAGTTGGCATACATTTGAGTTGCTTCCACCTTTTGTTCACTTTGAATAATGCTTCTATAAACATTAACATACAAGTTTTTTTTGTGTGCTGACACATGCTTTCTTTTCTCCTGTGTAGCTACCTAGGAGTGGAATTTCCAGGTCATATGGTAACACAGTGTTTAAATGTTTGAGGAACTCCAGGACTGTCTTTCAAAATGGCTGCATTTCCATTTCTGTCAGCAGTGTGGAAGGGTTATGACTTCTCCACATCCTTGTCACTGCTTGTTATTATCTGACTTTTTCATTCTAGTCATTCTAATGGGTGTGAAATATCTCACTGTGAGTTTGATTTGCACATCCCTGATCTGATGACTAATGAGATCAAACAGCTTTTCTGGTGTTTATCTACCATTTGAATATCTTCTTTGCATATATGGGAAGGATCTTCAGATCCTTTGCTCATTTAAAATTTGTATTTGTCTTTTTTATTACTGAGTTGTAAAAGTCCTTTTTATTATTCTTTAAATTCTTTATTTCATGCACCCATTTCAGCAATATTGAAATAGGTTTCTCATACATGCACTCATTCCTTTTATAGATTTAAAATATGAAATGGTGAATGAATGTTACAAATTATAATCAAAATTTATAACAAAGTACTTTTAGAATAATACTATAGATTTAAGAATTACGTTAAATTTCTAGCGCAAATATAACACAAGAGTAAAGGACATTCATTGGTGATGTTTAAATTCAGACTAGGTTTCCCCCATCTTAATTTCTCTGCTCCCTTCCACTTAAAATCTTAAAAAGTATTCATTATAAGTTGGAAGTACAGAATTCTTAGAAAATAATAGGGTGATGAGTTGTATGATTCTCCTTAAAGGTACAATCTAGTCTTCAGCAACCTGTAAACCATTGAAAAAGTAACTCCATATCCAACAACAACAAAAAAGCCAAAGCACGATTTGGCTGGAGAAAGGGTAACAAATGTGAAATTGTGTGGTAGATCCGTGCTCCAATGAAGGATAGCTGTAGAGCTGTCTGGACCACTTAAGAACTACAGAATGCCAATAACAAGAAATGGCACAATATTTTCAAGGTTATTCAGGTGGGCCCTTCATATGCGTTCTACTCTATCATCAACCCAAAGGTACTTCTTGGCATTTTCTCCTTTGCTGAAGCTTGCATAGTCTTCTGGGTTGGCAAAAACCTTTCTTGTCATTCTATAGAATGCAGTTGCAGTTCCCATAAACACCATTTTTGAAAGAACAATTGCTGTTTAGGAGGCAAATGCCATGAATACCTCATTTTCCATTAGCTGGGCAAGGTCAGCCATTTTTTCAACTTTGACCGTGGATCCCGTGGATTGCAGCAGGAGCAAAGCTGCAAACCTGTCCCGGCAGGCGGGTGGCTGAACTGGGGGGGCTTTCCGAGTTGTAAGTGTTCTTTATATATTCAAGATACAATACCTTATCAGATGTATCACTTGCTAGTACTTTCTCCTATTTGGTTCGTTGTCTATTAACTTTTTGGCTAATTCCCTTTGAAGGATAAAAAAAATTTTCAATTCTTATGGCCAATTTCCAGAGACTTTAAATGTTTTCATTTTTAAAGTAATCTTCAGCAGTTTTGTTGGGAAGCCAGTCCACAGATCTCACGCTGTCATGCTGGACATGGAACCCTAATTACTATTATTTAATAGATGAGAACAATGTTCATATATTTGGGTTACTGGTGGTAGCATTGGAGAAAGGAAAGTCAGCCAGGATCAAAACAGTACAAATGCCTAAGCATAGAATTTCAGGTGGTGAAGGACGTTAGATGTTACCTATACCAGATTTTACTGGATAAAGCAATATTTCTACAATCATTCTTAGATGTGGTCCTTCAGTCTCTACTTGAACACCACCAGAAATGAGGAACTCACTACTATTAGTTTAGATTAAACATGATCCCCAGGAGCAACAAAACTATGTAAAAACCCAAACAGCATGCACCTAGCAAGGGCTGCTGAATATACAAACGAAAGGGGAAACAGAGAAAATAGGTTCTTCGGAATCCTAAACAATCTTATGTCACCAGCAGGTCATGGGCATGCTGTGGAAGGCCAACTAACTGTTTCTGAACACCAGGTGCCCAAGAGACTGCTCTAATTTTAGAATTAACATAGTGCTTACTAAAGAGGTCCAGGACTCATGGGTCTGGAATGTGATGTTCTTTCACCCTTGGGCTCATGTCTTATTGTTGAGTCTGCTCCAATCATTTCCTGACATTGAGAGAGGGAGAACCAGACCGCAGAACTGGCATGTGCCTGAGGAATTGGCCAAGAAATAGAAAGTAAATGCTGCCCTTGAAAGACAGAGTTGGTGGTGGCCACTCTCTGATGAGCTTGTTTTTGTGGTGGCATTGAGCTGATGAGCCTCTGCCCATTTTATTTTTTAAAATATATGTTTTTATTGATTTCAGAGAGGAAGGGAGAGATAGAAACACCAATGATGAGAGAGTATCATTGATCGGCTGCTTCCTGCACGTTCCACACTGGGGATCAAGCCCACAACCGGGAATCAAATCGTGACTTCCTGGTTCATAGGACAATACTCAATCACTGAGCCACGCCAGCTGGGCGAGCCTCTGCTCATTCTAGAGCCTGTCTCTGCCCTTGGACTCAGGAGGCTGAGTGAGCAGGGGACATCATTGAGGCCCGGTCACTAGCCAGTGAGCAGGTGTGGTCAGCCTGAGGGGAGTACCAGCAGATCACAGAGTAAAAGAGAGGCTGGGACACTGCTTCCTGGCTCTGGAACCTAATCTTCGGCCTGAGCTGTGGCCCCTACCCTGCCCCAAATCTAGTAGCACAACCTCCTGTCCTTGTCCTGTTGGGCCTAGGAATGCTGCGGACAGCTGATTTCTGGGTGTCTCACCATCTCTTAGTTTGTACCCTTAGTACCCATACCGTGGAAATCGACCTTCACGGAAATCTCTTTATTTGATTCAAGTGGGGGCGAATTCTATTTCCTATGACAGATTCCTTGTTACCATCTTGCTATGGTGTCAGTGTTCCTTCCATCTCCTCCAATGATTATCAGGCAAGCAAGCAAGCCCATCATGCTGTCCTAGTGCTAACTCTCAGGGACCTCATATGCTCCTCTGAGTCCCAGATAAACAAAAGAGATGACTTTGTTCATAGCCCACCCTAGAGTTTCAAGCCTGTGTTGGATGCATGAATCTGTTTGTTCCACAAGCTTCCTCCAGCTAACATTTCTACAGAGCTCAAATGTCACGTGGAATCAAATTTTGTTTGGTTCCTGAACTTTCCTTGTATCAGTGTGAGACACGCAGTTTCTATCTTTATGGAATAGTGGGCAATTTCAACACATAGCACATGGTATCCCAGTTTAATTTCAAGCAGTTTTCCTGAGTTCTGTCCCCAAATCTGAGCTAATCAAAGTTTCCTTGTCCCTGAGCAGGAGCTTAGAATATTATTTTTTAATAAGTTTAAGCATAGGAAAAAGCAAACTGCCTTCTAAGGTCTGTGTTAATTCATCCAAGCTTGCTCTTTGTATTCTTAGCCAAATGACTAAACCTTCTGTTTATAAATAGAGGGGCTTCCCAAGACCTAGGGACCCATCAGGTCACAAGCCAGCCCAGGCTATATTTTTACCAAGTGGTTCGCTGGGATACTGGTTTGAATTTTTTATTTATAGTGACAGCAACATATTTGGCGCTTGCACGTTCTCCTTAAAGCCTGATAACCCCAGGTATCTCGTGCTAAAAGTGGCTTAGCTTTCCCTGATTTAGAAATGAGTTTTGGAGGGGGAGGGTGGTGGGAAACATTCCAATTTGCCAACAGTGTACTAATGGAAGTGTGTCCTTGGAGCAGCCCTGTCGGCTACCCAGGAAACCTGTGAATTCTCCGTGGAAGCTGCCAGGCCCGCTTGGAGGCATCAATGATGAAAACCTCGAGTTATTTCTGGAGTAGGTGATTGATGTTTCAAACAGCAGACAACACTTTGATGGGATCCAGACTCAATGTGATAGGAGTTAATGAGGATAATGATGATGATAATGATATTTACATTATCCCTTTCTTCCAAAGAACCTTTCTGTCCTTTTATCTCATTTGCGTTGAAAATGTCCCGTGGGAGGAGGGGAAGGTATTATTAAACTGTTTTTTTCAGGAGAGAGAATAGAGAGAGAGTTAAACACCCAGCTTTCAGGTTCCACTTGGGTGGTGAGAAGAGATGTTTAAATGACACATGAAACTTGGAGAAATTAATCTTAAGAGAAGCACCAGTCTCAATTCCCATTCCTCCAGTACAATGCTCCTTGCCAAGCTCCAGGTAATAGCCCTTCCTGACCCAAGTCCTCAGGGGATCCTCACAGACTGCCAAATTCAGTCTACCTCAGCAGGCGCAGCCCTGAACATTCCCACCTATGTGACCTCACTATGCTCTTCTATTTTCCCATGTTTCAGCCAAACAAATCCACTTGCTCGCCCCTACCATCTGCTCCGAGCACCCCATTCTCCTTTCATAATGTTCATCCCATTTGCAGTAACTTGTTTCATTTGTCTTCCTGTTTGGATGAAAATTCCAGGACAGCAGGGACTGTCACCATTGTACCCCCAGGGCCTAACAGACTTAACTGGCACACCCAGTAGGTGCTTCTGAAGTGCACACCCACCTCCATGCCTTTGCTCATGCTGCTCCCTCAGCCTCCAATGCCTGCACTCCCGTCTCTGCCTGTTGAACCCAGAGCTGTCCTTCCAAGCTCAGATCCAACCCAGAATCCTCTCTGGGAACCACCATGCCACTGTTCAGTTCTTTCTTTCTTTCTTTTTTAAAATATACTTTATTGATTTTTTTTTACAGAGAGGAAGGGAGCGGGACAGAGAGCTAGAAACATCGATGAGAGAGAAACACTGATGAGCTGCCTCCTGCACACTCCCTACTGGGGACGTGCCCGAAACCAAGGTACATGCCCTTGACCGGAATCGAACCGGGGACCCTACAGTCCGCAGGCCGATGCTCTATCCACTGAGCCAAACCGGTTAGGGCTCCTTTCAGTTCTTACCTTACCTTCAGCTGTGTCGTCATCATTTGTGCACACGTGTAGTCTTCCTTCCCTGCTCCTCCCCAACTGTCAGCTCCTGAAAGGCAGGAGCTGTACCACGGCACAGTGTGAGCACGTTAGACTTGTGTTCACTTGTCTGAAAGTATTGCTGGCCAGCATTCTCCATTCAGGAAAATTCCCATTTCCAGAGTCTGCAGCTCATCACGAAAGGGAATTTTTCTCATGCTTATCTTCCTCCATTCTTCTGGGAGGCCAAGGGAAGATCAGTCAGGGAACCCTGCCAACTCTCCCTGTAAAAAGTGTCTCCCATCTCTTTGAGAAGCACTCTGTCACTTAGGTGGAGGGTTGCATTTCCTACTGGGGCCCAGGGCACGTTTGCAGGGATAGCCACTGGCATTATTTAGCTTCATCACCCATAACAATGACAACCTAAGCACAGGAGAACTAATCAGTGCAACCTCAGCTGAGAAGGTGAAATCAATGACCTCTCCAAGGAATTTAGTACTGGTCTATGCTTCTGGTGAGCATTTGCACACACCATTCAGTTACAATAAGAAGACACCAGATTGGACTAACTCTGGGTATGTGTGAAACCTTATAAGCAACACATTTTTTTTTGGCAGCTTAAAGACCGTCCCCCCGCTCCCCCTCCCCCAGCTACTAGCAACGTGGGCATACCAAACATCTGTGATATAACACTCCATACAAATTAGAAAGAGCTTCACCAACTGTATCATGGAATATTCAGGGCTGTTAAAATTGATGGAGATCTGTGTTTATTGACATGGAAAGGTGCCCACAACATATAAGTGAAGAAAGAAGGCTATAAAACAGCATAATTATGTAAAATTATTTCATATTTATACCTACATTTATTCATAGATGTGTGGATAGTCTCTAAAATGTTAATAGTAGCTACCTCTAGGTGATGAAATGTTGAGTAATTTTTTCTTTACTTTTGTTTTTATAATTTCTTTTGTATTGTTTGAATTTTATTTTTACAGTGAGCAGTTAATTCTACAATCAGAAAAAGAAAACAAAGCTACTTTCAGTTAGAAAAACATTATTGAAAATAAAAAAGCCTCATTAAAAAATCTTCACATTTCCTTTTGTTGTATCCCATTTGTTTGTTTTTTCTTTTGTTTCTTTTGCTTGAGGGGTTATATAAGGAAAAATATTGCTGAGAGAAATGTCAGAGATTTTACTGCCTATGTTTTCTTCTAGGAGTTTTATGATTTTGAGTCTAACATTTAAGTGTTTAATCCATTTTTAGTTTATTCTTGGGTATGGTGTAAGAAGGTAGTCTACTTTTATTTTTTGCATGTATCTGTCCAACTTTCCCCACACCATTTATTGAATAGACAGTCTTTACCCCATTGTATGTTTTTGCCTCCTTTATCATACCATCTGATTTCACTTATATGAGGAATCTAAAGAACAAAAAGCTGAACAGACAAGATAGAAACAGACTCATAGATACAGAGAACAGACTGGTGGTTGCCAGAGGGGAGTGGGTTAGGGGGACTGGGTGAAAAAGGTAAAGGGATAGAGAAGTACAAATTGGTAGTTGCAAAATAGTCACAAGATTGTAGAGTACAGCATAGAAAATATAGTCAATAATACTGTAATGACTATGTATGGTGCCAGGTGGATACTGGAAATATTGGGGGAAACACTTTGTAAAGTATATAATTGTTTAACTACTACGCTTTACACCTGAAACTAATGTAAAATAATGTTGAATGTCTACTGTAATTAAAAAATAAAATTTAAATTAAAAAATATTCACATTTCCTAAAAGATGCTTACTGTAAATCAACCAATCAAACAATCAAAAACAAACTCTTGTATGAGAGAAGAAACAAATTGTTTAACTGCCTCCATATCTGAGCCATGTAATGTACTGACCAAAGTTAGGCGTCAAAGGAACAAGGGAAGTTTCTCTAAGCAGGAGCATGTATGAAATCAAGCTCTCCTGACCTGGCATGGAGAACATGCACACTTTTTAAGTGTCTGAAAATAAAAAGTATCTCTTAAAATACCATTTTAATTGAAGCTACTGATGGCAGTTGATTTACAGGCATAGTATTTCTAATTCTGTAGCTTATAAGAGAATAAAAAGGACTTCCCATCTCTGATAGCAAAGAAATGTTGACTTAATTCACCATAGCAGTCACTGTTAAAAAAAAAAAGAGAGAGAGACAGACATACTTGCTGATCACAGCACAACTGACACTTTATTCCATTGTAACTGGTACACTTGTAGGATCAGGACAGCAAGAGACTAAAATCAGTGCAGAACTTCTCTGGACTAAAGGGCCATGAAGGCATTACTGGTTTTGGCACACAGAGTGGATAACCATACATTGGCTGGAACAAGGTGGTCAGTAAAATGAAATGCATAAACCCAACACCATGTGGAAATTGTCTGAGTTCTGTAGAATGTTAAAGAGTAAATAATCACCACGACTAACATGCAGCTCTAGATACATCACAGTATTCATCTACAGACTATTTTCTCCCCTTAGAGATAAAGACATGGCCGTAGCAATCTATCTGTTCACAGTAGCTTAAAAGAGCAATCAATATATACTAGCGAGGTCTGCCTGTTGATTTCTATAGCAATCCATCTTAGTTGAAGAAATGATGCTAAATAATGTACTTTCTCTATATTGTCCTTATTAAACTGAATCTTACTGACCAAATAACTCAACTTTTACTTACTTAAATACAATTACTAATGTCTTTATAATGTCAAAAAGCAGTTCCTGTTAGTTTAGCTATCCCTATAAATCACAATAGACAAGAGGTTATCTTTCTCCTTCAAAGGTAACATTATGCTGATGAGAACATAAAAAAAGTAACACTATTATGCTGCAGATATTTTAGATTTTCACATCCTATCATAGGTAGTCTAAAGAAGCCAGCCTTGTCTGTGACACAGCTGTGCAGAATAAGATTCTGGAGAGGCACACAGATTCTACGGGGTTTCTTGAGACAAAGTGAAGGAAAGAGGGAAAGTAGCAAAGGAAAGGAAAAGTGAAAACAGTCTTAGTTGGACAAAATAATCAAAAGGGAAATCTATTCCCTTGCAAGTGACTAGACATACTAGAGAATAGTTCTTTAATTTGGGATGATACAAATAGACATTGAAGATTATGTGCCAGTTTGCTTTAATATTAAGCCTATACACCAGCTGATTGTGTTAGTTTTTCCATGGTTGTTTTTGAGATGTTGACCTTTCCCAAGGGGATTTCTGCTTTTGCCAGCATAAAGGGCAACCATAACTGCTGAGGATAATTTTTCTTGATTAACTTGGGCATGTGGGTAACATTCATTCTCTCTCTGGTAAAAACATATTATTCACTCATGATAAGACAGTTGGAAATGTGACACTGACCAAGGTATGGTTTAATCATAGGATGTATATCATTAGATATTTGTATGCGAAATGAATTTTAAAGTGAAGCAACGAGGAGGAGAAGGAATTTCTCCCAATTCTGGCAAAAAGTCATCAAATAAATGAAAAAGACAGAGAGTGGTTAAGGATGTTTTGGGTTCCTCCCCATTTGCTAAGGGGGAGATGAAGGGAATGAAGGTAATTCTCTTTTGATCATTAAACAGATGGAATGTCTGGTTACACACACACAGGTGAGCAGAGCAAGACCTGAAGTCCCATTTCTCAGTCTCCCTGGTTCTTACGCTTAAACAACAAGCCGCAGGCACTACGGGAAAGGTGGAGATGACTAGGAAACTCAGTAACATGCCTGGATCTGCCACCCTTCCTTGGAAAGTACCATTTTCCTGGCCTGCCAACAGGCTGATTCTTTCAGGCTTAAACGACAATGATCTCTCCCTTCACTGTGGCATTGTTTTACGTGAGAGCTCCCCGTCAGTTCAAGGTTGTGTACTTTAAAGGCTAGAGAGGAAAGCCGTTTTAATTGAATTCCACAGTAAATGTTCATGGATATTTCAAAGAATTGCCCATTGTCAGCAGCTGGTCTCAAGTACCCAGCCTATCACTTCCTGAACATGCTTCATCCAGCTCACACAGACATCAAGAATCAGTGTTAGATGGGATGTCTGTTTGGAAAGAAATAACTTTGCTAGGCCAGGATAATTGCCGGTGGTAGAAGGACAGCAATAGAATGAATCACAACAGAGGGAAGTGGTGGGCTGGAATGAGCTGAAGAGAAAATAAGACTATTCTTAAGGGTCTATATATGGCTAGTAACAAAGCAAAAATTCATGGAATGTGACTTAAAGACTTTCTAAGATGTTATACCCCTGGGGTATTTCCAAGCTTCTTGATCTACGATTCCCTAGCAACCATCTGGTGCTGAGTTTACCTTCATAGGTGTGGTGCCCTACTTCTTCTGGAATTTAGACCTCTGGGGAAACCCCGTCAGGATGTGCCTCTGTGCTGTTAACTCACCTCCAAACAGCTGTGATCACAGTTCTGCTGAGGGACCCATTTGCCCTTCTGAGGGAGAGTGGAAGATGTAGCCATGAGGCAGAGGAGACCGGCGACAGACAGGGTGAACTTGCAGGAAGGTACCCAGAAGGCAAGACTCCTGATTTCACCCAAGGTCAAGGTGAGTGTGATAGAAGTGAGAAAAGCAAAAGAAAGTAATGGAAAAAAGCCTTCAGAGTTTTCTAGAAAAAAGGAGCAAAGAAGGAGAATCCATGGACCAGGGAACCAAAGATGATTAATGATAAATCCCAGCTTATCAGACTAAGAAGACATTCTTCTGCGTATACTGTATTGGCAACTACATGATTTTCACACTGATAATACAAATACTGAGTGTTTCCCCCCACGGTCATTAATCACTTCGACAATTCATTTGCTCTATAATTTCTAGGTTGCTTCACTCTTTTAGCAAATCCAGTCTAGGTACCACCATGAGGGGATGGAGGAGAAGGTACAGAATGAAACAATGAAACAATTAAAGTTGAACTTCTGTGAACCAGAGTTAGTAGCACAGTGGCACAGTAGATTGTCAATGAAAACGACAGGAGTGGGGGCAGTCGTTGGCCTTGTGAGTGCAGGATTGCCAGCTGCAGGGAGGGACTGCCACTCAGGAGTCTACCTTCTTGTTAATTAAAACCGAGCAGCAGGTGAGCAGCCCATCCACCTTTTCCAGCTCAGACTGGCTCACGGGGATCAGCATGTAGTCCTTCAGCTTTTCATAAACCTACAGCATGAAGCAAGCAAAGGGAGAGAAGAAGGATTATGTTTCTGCATCTGTCTTGTCACCTGCTCCACACCTGGTGCAGAAAATTAATTTGGTTGTGAATTTAGGCTTTTCAGCCATCTAACCCAAGATGTGCATGCAATCTAGACCACACGGGTGCCCACAGCCATACCCAGAGAGCTGGGAGCTTTGGTTAACCACTAAGGAGCTTTGGTTAACCTCAAACCCAGAGATGTGTCAGAATGTGGTTGGTACTAGAGATAGTGTCATTGCTAGATTCAATGATATGTGAAAGGCAGTGGCCATGTTTTCAGTCTGAGTATTACTCTCTCTCCACACTTTAAAACCCTTATAACCTTACTTTAATGTTTCTTTCCTCACCAATACCACTGGGAAAAACTGGAGAAAATATCATTTATGTGAAGCATTTCAGGTCAAACTGCTTTTAAATTACAGGTGTGAATTTTACTGCATCTTTTGACACTCATAGAAAGCATGTGTCAAAACTTCAAATTAACAGTCCATACATTTTTCTCTGATGATCAAATAAAGCACATTAAAAACAACAACAATAACAACACAAAATCAATTGAAAACACACTGCCTAACAACAATCAATCATACGTCTTCAGGAAGCACTTTGTTCCTTAAAACCCAGACAGTGGCTAAGAGGGTGGGAGCCCGACAGAGTTGGATTACAAACCCAGTTCTGTCAATTTACTACCTAAAGTGTGACTTCAGCCAGGTGACATTCCTCTGAGCCTCGGATTACTTCTTTTCAGATTGGGGTAAGAACAGCGCCCTCACAGGGCTATAAGGTAGTGCATGTAGATGCTTGGCACAGTGCCTGGCACAGGGGAAGCCCTCAGTACACAAGGATGTTATCTTTCTCGGTGATGACAAAGGCTAAATTCAGAAGTAGTTAATGGTCATCTAGTTGTCAGGTGATCAGTGTGGCTGAAAGGCATCAAGGATCCAGAGCTGGGAAACTCCAAGTGAATCTGGGATACGAGCGTTTGTTGATATCGAAGGTTCTAGGGTGGGGGCCAAGGAACCCGTCTTTTTAACAACCCTGCCGCTAAAGTTTGAGTAAGAGACCCACCATTCATCCAGACGTGGCTGAGCCCAGTCTGGGGTCAGAAGTCCTTCATTTTTCTCAGGTTCACACTGTCAGCCACGGAAATAGAGAAATATTGCCTATGGATCCCCTGCCCTTCTCTTTCGTTAGGAGGGAGATGGGTTATGAGGATAAGCCAAGAAATTAAGCAGTATTGCATATTTAAAAGGTGATATTAAATATTTTCTAAAACTTTTAAAGCCTAATATGTAAAACAAGTAAGATCAATCGTTACTTAAAACTCTTCTGTAATGCTTAGGATAAATAGCTGGACTGAGATGAAGATGCTGAATGCCTGAGAGGTAGGGACACTTGAAAGATCTATGTATGGGAACTGCTTTATCTGCTTGGTAGGATTAGATTGAAATTACGTAAGTATACAGATGAGACTGACAGAGTGCCCTAAAGTCAAGGGCGATTTCATTAGACCAGGAAAAAATTCCATATCTAGGTACAATCCTCATGTTGGAACACAAACACAGAGACTCTTTAGCCACCTCCTTGGGTCATTTGTATGCCTCCGCCTTGAGGAAAAAATGACCCTCTGATGAGGGTCAGTCCTGACTTGTCAGAAAACAATGACACAGCTGACCATCTATCTAGCTGTAGGTCTCTTTGCTTCATGAGTATCTGAGAGTGGGAGGGGCATTCAATCAGAGCTGGAGCACATGTACTTACTTGAAAAGCTTTGAATACCAGGCATGGTCATAGCAATTGCTGTGCATGTGCCAGTGACCAATAACATGAATGAGAAGAGTGAGTTAGAGACACTTTCCCTGTGTCCTACCTTATACTATCTTTTCTGCTTTTCTAGTAATTTGATGTGTATGGAGGAAAAGGAAGCCCCTGCAATTCGTCACTCCGTCATGAAAAAGTCCCGACGGGCAGATTGTCAGGGAAGCCTAGCCAGCTGCAATGGCCAGGAAGGATGCTTTTTTACCTTTGCACTTTCTGGATACTCTTCTGGGGTTCGGTGCAGCAAGACGTGGCCTTTGCTGGGGATGTTTAGATATATACAGTTTGCAGCCACGTCATCAGGCACAGTGAGTTTGTCGTAGCGGTGGTCACTCATCTGTTGCATGATCTGTAAAGAGGAATACAGCAGGCTAAAGCAGAGTGTCTCCCCACACTTTCCAAAACAGAAGGCAGGCAGTGTCATGGATATAAGCTTGCAACGATGCCTCAGAACAGTGCTGTGCTGAAGTTCCTGTCTGTGATCCCTAGTCACTTAGAGCCCGAGAGGGAAACCTGCCAGAGCTGTGACTCTTCAGAAGAATCTCAAGGGTTCTTCTTGTGGTTGTTCTTTTAAAAGTGCGTGGTCTCTAATTTTTAAAAGGTTTTAAAACTCTCTATAATTGTTCTAGTTTTTGTTCATAATCAGTAAGACACAAAATGGCCACATATATAAAAGGCCCAGCTGTTGTTGTTTTTTAAATTCTCATCTGATGATATGTTTTTATTGATGAGAGAGAGAGAGAGAGAGAGAGAGGGAGAGAGAGACCTATGTGAGAGAGAAACATCAATCAGTTGCCTCCGGTACATGCACCCACTGGGGAAATGAACCTACAATCTAGGCATGTGCCCTGACCAGGAATCAAACCCACACCTTTTGGTGTATGGGATGATGCTCTAACCAACCAAGCTGGCTGGCCAGGGCCCCAGCTGGGGTTGTGATGCTATCCTTGACTGAATGAGCAGGACTGACCTGGTCTGTAGGAAAAAAAGACTAACAGTATTCAGAATGGCCAATAACTAGGTTTAGCAATAACCACACATACACAATATATATTCTCCTATGAACACTTGAACTAGCTACACTGTCTGTTAGCAGGCATGCCCTTAATACAATTATCATAAACATCACCTGGGGAGAATGTGAAACTCATATTCCTAGGCTTCAACCCCCAATATCTGATTCTGGTTTGACAGATGTGAGGTGAAGCATAGGAATTTGCATCCTGAAAGCCCTCAAGGTAATTCTGGGGCAGACCCCTGGACCACACCTGGGGAAAAACTGCTTTAGCAAGGCTAGTCATCAAACAATGGGTTTCTTTGTGCCTTCGTATAAAATAAACTTTAAAAATAACACAAGATGAAGTCTGCATAAAATGTAAAATATTGATACCTAATCTTACCTCCTCAACACAATCAAAACAAAACCACCACCCCCTTCCCAAACCACACACAAAACAATGTCCAAACATAAAAAACAAAGCAAGTATTACTTTGGCTTAGTCATGTAGAATCTTTCCATTCTTGATCAATACCCGTATGTTTTAAGGAATATGCCTAAATGTCTTGTAATGAAGATATTAATAAGATCTTTTCCACAATCTGGTTCTAATATTCCTTTCCAGATAGATGTCCCTTTACCTTTCAATATTTGTGTGAAAATGTGTTTCATATGACTAGACCCTAGAATTAGGCTGACTTGCCCACTTGGTCACGTGGCAGTGGAAGGTAGGATTTATGAATGGTGTGGAAGTGTGGAAGAGACTGCATGCTCCCAAGAGAATGTGAAGAGTGGCGTGTAGTAAGCCCTTCCTGACCCACCAATCAGGCAAACCATTCACTTCTCCTAGTGAAATATGTCAAGGGTCCAGAGAGGCCAGGAGTAATCTGATCATGGAATATCCGTCACAGAGAAGGAAACGTTAGAAATGGGATGAACTTATGCACAATATCAAAGGCTGAGAGACACAACGATGAGCAGGACATAGATCCAGTGTTTGAAGAGGTCACAATTTAATGGAGGAGTCTGACAGATAATTACATTACACTAAGAGCAAGCAGAGCACCATGATAAATATTTTACATTTATTATCTGATCTCAAAGTTCCTATGTCATAGATGAAGAAGCTGGATTTATAAAGGTCAAATCACTTGCTCAAGGCCTTAAAGGTGAATTCAAGCCCAGATCTGTGCAACTCAAAACCTTCTTTATTAATCTCTGTGCTCTCTTTCCTGACCCCTAGAGCTGCAGCAGATCTCTCTCTCCTACTAACTACCATTAACATCTACTTTTCTGCATATGTTTATTTATTCTTTTATGGTACTTATTATTTATTCTCTTGTGGTACCATGACTTCTTTTTGTGTGTGTAATCCTATTATGACACAGTAGTCTGGTGTAGCTACAGGACTTGACTAAACATCTCTTTTGCACTTTTTAATTTAAATTGTTCTCTGAAAGGATAGGTCCACAGAGTAGATCAGCTGTAGGGTGGTTTCCTCACTAGAGCCCCAATTGAGAACCCTTAGATCTATTAGAACATGGGGACAATTAAGAAGTTAACATTTCTAATGATTAACTTTTCTAAGCGAATTAACAACATACTCCATTGAGGCCTCTTTCTATAATGGATATGCTATGGTGCATGGAACAGAGTGCAGAATCTCAGATGGAAGGTGGGGGGCGGGGAGGGATTGAGCGGGTGGGAGGTAATCAACCAAAGACCTTGTAGCATATGTGCATAACCCCTGGATGCAGACAAAGGGATGGTGAGGGCCTGGGGTGGGGTGGTGTGGGATTGGAGGGGTTTGATGTGGGAAAATAACAAAGATTTTAAAAAGAATGGATATGCTAAAAAGGAATATGAAGAGGCTGATATAAGAGAAAAAAATATCCAGACCCAATAGCTCTTTTTTTAAAATTATAAATTGCTATTTAATGCAGACTTCCTTTTTGGATGCTTTCAAAAACACAGTAGTTTCCATTCATTATTATGTGGGAGGGGCACATTAAGGCCATCAACTCTGGAGTAAGACCTGGGTTTGAGTCTCAGCTCTAACCTTTATGAGCTATCCTATCTAATAAAGAGGAAATATGCTAATTGACTGCCACGCCCTCAAAGATGGGCGGCGCCCAGTCCCCTTAGCCCTTCTGGTGTAGCATGTGCATGGCACAGCCGGGCCCACCACTCTGTGCGCCTGCCTCCAGAGTCCTCCACTCCCCTCAGCCCCCCAGCTGCTCAGGGCTGGCCCAAGGTGTAGGCAAGCCTTGGATGGTGGCTGCCCAGCCACCCAGGGCTGCCTGAGGCTCAGGTAACCAGGGCCGGCTGAGGCTTGTGCTGCCGGCAGTGGCAGCAGCAGAGGTGTGATGGGGCATTGCCTTCCCCTGATCACCGGGTCACCTCCCGCCCCTGAGGGCTCCTAGACTGTGAGAGGGGGCAGGCTGGGCTGAGGGACCCCCCTCCAGTGCATGAGTTTTCATGCACTGGGCCACTAGTGTAAATATAAGCTTCTTTTTTGACTTCTTGGTTTCCTCACCTATAAAATTGGGGATAATAGTCTTTTATATTTACTGTGAAAGTTCAATGGAGATAATGTACATAATAAGGCATGGTAACAAGCCCTTAATAAGCCACTAGTATTTTATGACAGCATGACCAGACAAACAGAGTTCAAGTTTCCAGTCTGCAATCCTATCTACTATTCTGGCAAGCTTTGACTTCAATCTTAAAATAGCTTGTTTTGGAGGTCTATCTTTATTCTTAAAACCACATAACACTATACCCGTCACATTCCTATGGTGATTTCTTTAGCATCCTTCTCTCTAAGGCCTGCATTATTTAATAGGCAATCCAATGGTCTTGCAGGTTTAGCATCTCTTCTGCCTGGATCACCTAGAGAGAATTGTTAGAAAACTTCCAGGCTTTTCAAAATTAGGACAAATTTTAATATGTGAGATTTTATAAAGTTTCTCTTTCTTTTCAAATGGACTAGCTCCTTGAATGCAGGTTTAGGCATTTTACAGTGAGCAAAGCATGGACTTTGGAGTCAGAAAGGTCTGGGTCTGAAACTTTGCTCTGCCTCACATTAACTCTGTGAACTTGAGCAAATCCCTCTCCCAGCCTCAAGTCCCTCAGTTTTAAAACGGGATGACAATGTCATATCTATTCTCCATAGGGCAACACTGAAAATTATTTTTTTTAATTTTTATTTATTTTTTTTTTGTTAATCCTCACTCGAGGGTATTTTTCTGTGGGGAAGCATGGGACTTAGTTGAAAAGTCTATAAGGAGGATTCTCTGAAAGGTCAGAGGCCTCTAGGGGACCTTGCTGAAGTCTTCAGACTCTGCCTTGACTTTTCCAAACAAGTCTGACCCCCCTGGGTGTTTTACTATAATCTTTATGTTTAGACTTCAAAACGTCCTTGTTTGAAAGACACTGCAGATGCAGGTGCTTTCTCAAGGATACTTATCCAGCTGATTGTATCTAATAGTTAATTTTAGTTCAAGCTGTTGTTAATAGTAAAAGCCTAAGGAAGCAGGCAATTGAGGCTATTTGTTTCTAAAGCAAAACAGCCCCTTAGCCTCTCTTTCACAGAAACGTGTGTCAGAGTAATCTATTCATCCATGGCTCAGGGTCTGCCTGTCAGCCTGGCATTTTTCCATTGATTTTTAGAGAGAGTGGAAGGGAGGGGGAGAGACAGAGAGAGAGAGAGAGAGAAACATCAATGTGAGAGAGGCACATTGATTGGTTGCCTCCTGCATGCACTCTGACCAGGGCTGGGTATGGAGCAGGCAATGAGGTATATGCCCTTGATCAGAATTGAACCCAGGACCTTTTAGTCCATGGGCCAACACTCTATCTACTGAGCCAAACTGGTTAGGGCTAAGTTTATTTTTTAAAAATAGAACAAAACAAAACAGATCATGCACTTGAAGTGCTCAGCACAAGTTCCTAGCACATATTAAGTGTGTAATAAATGTGAGCACTCTTCCTTCTTTGTTTCCTGCAGGTCCCCTGGCATATAGCAGGTGATTGAAATATGTTTGTAACTAATTGATTCATTTCTTCATTCATTTCTAAGGATATAGGGAGCCTCGGGAGCACACTGGGATGGACTAAGTGATCAATTCTTACGTGAACAATTGCATTCTCTCAGAAAAACAAGATATGGTCTATGTCCAGAGATATAAATACAATTCATTACTTAAAGTAAACCAGACTGAAATCAATGAGCCCATGTTTGTCTTCTTTCTTTAGGAAGGGCTATAACCTGTGCTCCCAACCCAAATGACTTTGGATGTAAGACAATAAGGGACGGCGGACCAGGGGTGAACTAGAGAGCACAGCAGCTAAAAGCATTAAAGCAAAGGAAGGAAAGAAAGAAAAAACTGTGTGTAGCCAACTGCACACATGCGCCTCTGTCGGTTTTAACCCCTGCTTGAGTAAAAGGGTACAGGAACTCAAACAGCAGATTGGTTTCCTCATAATGTAAATGGGGCTGTTTCTAACTGTAGGGGAGAAGCTAGGATGTGTGTGACTTTTCAGTAATTACTCTCGGTCCGTCTGACCAGCCTGCTCCTTTCCTGGTACAGGGGCGAGGACTGCAGGTTGACTGAATCCCTGCTCATTGTGTCCTGTGGAAGGTGGGCCACCTTTGCTCATGTTTGCAGTCAGAACCAGCCTGTCGTCGTTCACAGGGATCGGACCTAATTCACCCTAGGGGTTCAGGATTTCTTCCAGACCAGTAAGGAGACAATCCCCTGGGCGAGAGGTCTACTAAGTTGAACCCCAGTGATCCAAGGGCCTCACAGAAAACTTTAAAACATGGTATGTATAGCCATTACCTGGTTGAGCCTAGACACAAACAAAAACAAAACCCAGAAAACCTCATCTTTCCATTGACTTAATTTTCTAAGCAATTGGGAGAGTCGTGGGTTGCATATTCTGGTCTATCACATTCAGGCTAGCTGCCAGGTCAATTCATGGTCCACAGACAATTCATTCCACATCTTTTCTCATAGATAAAGGAATCACTGATGTACAAGGTAAGCTGAAAGAGAAAGCAGCATGGCGAGATCACACCCCTCAGGCTGACTATACCTTCCATGGTCCCATAAGCAGCCTGGGCACATTTCCCGCCTCTCAGTCTGACTCATGCATGTCCGGTGGTGACTATGAAGCAGAAACACGGAATGTTGTACATTCCAGAGGAAGTGTTACCAAGGATTGTTATCGGTGCTGACTTCTTGTTTATCAGCGAGGGAACAAATGAAAATTCCGAGGTTGTGCCCACCTCTGAAAGTGCCCGGTTTTGTTAACATAACGGAGACTGTGTGCTTCCCTTCCCTGTGCCTTATTTACTTGGGCTCCCTCCCACTCCCCACCCTCTCCTCCTTGAGAGAACAATCCTACCCCCACCCCAGTTCCTATGTGTTTGCACTGTTCTTCAGTTAAAGGCGTTTATTTGATATTCTAATCACCGCTTTTCCTCACTCTTCAGTATTTCTCTCTTTTCTGGGCCTTATAGTTATAACTTACAGCTTCTAGTAGAAGCATTCCTAACATTACTGGCTTAAGGGCCAGTGATCATTCGAAATATGGTGTTGAATGAGAGCTCTGCAGATACCCTGGACCCCCAGAAAGTTGGACAAGTGGGTCCTCGAGCAAATTAAGCCTGAAACATCCCTAGAGGCAAAGATGACAAAATTGAAGCTGTCCTACTTCAGGCACATTGTGGGAAGGCAGCGTTCCTTGGAAAAGGCAATGCTTGGGAAAACGGAAGGCACTGAGCCACGCCAGCTGGGCTGTAAAGTGTTCTTTTAACTATCAGGAAAAGAGAAAGAACAAATACGAGATGGATTGACTCCACAGGTAGGAGTCTGCAGGAGCTGAGGACAGAGTGTTGTGGACATCACCCATCATCTTGGGGTTGGCAGGAGTCGGAACAGACCAAATGGCGGGTAACACACACACACACACACACACACACACACACACACACACACTACATTTAGTTCAACTTAGTATTATTTCAGGATAGTTTAATTTTTTTCATTACTGTGAAGAACTATAATATCCTTAGTGGGGAAATAATTTAATGCTGGGAATACATAAAGTAATTCACTGATAAATTCTACCGAGAGTTACTCTTAAAATAAATGTCTTAACAAACCACCAAAGCCACCTTAGGAGAAGTTTTTCAATTAATTTACCAAGGCCCCAGGGTTATCATTTTAAGACAGGTTAGAAAATGTGCCAGAAGAAATGACTTTTAATAATAGAACAGGCCCCATTTGGAACAGTGAGTGGTTCTGCTTAACTGTGGAAAGAAAAAAAAAATGGAAAAGCGATGTCAGGCATAGTCTTTCTAAATGAAAAGGATTTAGAAAGTGGTAACTACAGAGAATAAACAAAAAATGCTCTTTTTTTCATGAAAAAGCTAAAGGTATTTATTTAAAAAACTTCTTTATTGAATTTGTTGGGGTGACACTGGTTAATAAAATTATATAGGTTTCAGATGTACAATTCGATAATACATCATCTATATATTGTACTGTGTGTTCACCACCCCAGTCAAGCCTCCTTCCATCATCATTTAAAGCTGTTTATTTTAAACACAGAGAAATTCGCTCTTTTGGGACAAAGAACAGGTTTCTCTTTTCCTGTCAGAGTGATTATTCTCCTTTCGTTTATATGTTGCTATTGTCTGAATAAGACAGCCTGCCGTTTATTTATAGCTGGGCTTAGGAGATAGGTGTACATGTACACGCAGGGTGGTCGCCTTTCGGAGGGGAACAAACGCACAGAAAGAGATTCAGGAGGTGTATGTCTCTCTAACACCTTCCCCTGTTGTGTCAAAATGGGCCCTGGGAGAACGCACTCATGTGGCCTGCCTGGCAGGGCACCACCTCAAAGAGCGCAGGCTCCCAAAGAGGAGCCAGGGCGAGGTGGAGGGACGGGCTTTGTTTCCACGTTGGGGATGCGCGGAAGCCTTTGTCAAAAGACGAGCATCATTTCAAACACCCTGAGGAGGGGCTGCTGGGCTGTGTAGTTCCATGTTCCAACATTTTTTTTCCTAATAAAAGGATGAAGGAGGTGTGTTGCTCCAGGGTTCTTTGTAAAGTGTTCTTTTTAAAAGACATGTATTTTTATTGATTTCAGGGAGGAAGGGAGAGGGATAGAGAGAAGCATCAATGATGAGAGATAATCACTGATTGGCTGCCTCCTGCATGCCTCCCATTGAGGACTGAGCCTGCAACCCGGGCATGTGCCCTGACCCGGAATCTAACCATGACCTCCTGGTTCATAGGTTGATGCTCAACCACTGAGCCATGCCAGCTGGGCTGTAAAGTGTTCTTTTAACTACAGGGACGGTACATTGAGCTTCATACTATGCCCTCAGACAGAACCAAAAGGAGAAAGCCCTAATCCTTCCACAGCGCCACAAATTCCTCAGGGGTCCCCAACTTTGGATAGTACACAGCAGTTCTATAGGGCTTTGGGGGAGGATCTGAGAAGTCAAGATGCTGCTTTAAATGCCCTTTTCTGACTTCTGCCGTTTCCCAGAGGAATTGCTCCACGTTGTGTAAAACATAGTAAATATTATGGGGGTTGCATATAATTGGTGTTCGGTTCAATTCCACGTCCTTTATGGAGGCTCTCCTTTGGGGTAGCCACCTTGGCGGTGGGAGGTGGGAAAGGGAAGATGTAATGTAGTCACAGGCTCTGCCTTCAGGAGATGATAACCTATAGTTTAAGGCAGGACAAGCATGTGAAGGGTATGCTGGCAGGAGAGAGAAAGCCAACCTCACTTCTATCAGAGGCACCTCCTTAACAAAGCAGGCACGCAATGGAGAGGAAGTGGCTCTGAGGATCATCTTGGCCACGCCGTGGTCTGTTACGCAGCTGCTAGTCTGGAGGAACCGGCCTCGCTCCCCAGAGTGGAGCTGTCACAGAGCAGAGTGGGAAATGTCTGGCTTTCAGCCCAAGAGGATTTACATGGCTGGATGCATTAACAGCCAGGCATTTCCGGCAGTTCCCAACATTTCTGGGAATTTTCTCATCCAACGGACTGGAAGGCAGCTCCGTTCGCCCACTTGTTTGTTACTCATGGCTTTTTTGTATTACCTCAATTATTTAAAAACAAATTCTTGGGCTATGTTGTTTCACAGGACAATGTACGACTTATTGGTCATATACGGAAGCAAAGGTATATAGAAGGTATTTAGAGATATTTAGGAAGTTCAGAGCACATTGTGGCTTACTCATGATGGATCTTTCTATGAAATATACATATGTAGCCATGTCAACATATCAAAACTGAGCTCATATTGAAAGCAACTGATTATAGATCCTATTGAGATACACAATATATGATGCTCAAGCACACTTTTCATTGTTACTGGATATCTAAAACCATTCATGCATTTATATCCATCCATCAAGCATCTATTGAGAGCCTGACAACAGAGTAGGCATCAAGCCCGGGCAGTCCTTTTAAAGCCGAGTCAATATAGCTATGGATAACATTTTAGAATCAATATCATGTTCTCATTTTTCGTAGTCCTTCTGCAAATCAGGTCAAAATGAGCAGAATTTGAGAGAGGTTGCTTTTAAACATCCTGTCTGAATTGATGGACTGTATAGATTCTAAGAATGAGGTTATTTGGTTCTTTTTTGTTAAATCTGAGCATACTTTCAACGGCAGATATTCCCTTCAAAGCTAGCTGCCATCTCCTCTACAAATTCTCTCTTATATTTGGAATGGCCGCTTATGCTCAGTACACGACCCACTAAATATGTGGAGGAAAGATTTCTGTTATTCCAACTACAGCCCAAAATCACAGGAACCATTTCTGGAAGGGATCCTCAAAAACAAAGGTTTCTGTAGAAGGCGGGGAGAACCTCCCACGCTGTTAGGGACCCCTCTGAGCTCTCTGGGGGCTGGGGCACAGGGCATGGGCAGGAGGAACAAGGGAGGCTCTCTGCGTGGGTCACAGCCCTAAGTTTCTAATTTCAGGGGTAGAAAAGAAAGAAATTCAGACCAAAGCACCCCTTCCAAATGCAAAGTCTAGGATCCTACCCTCCCTTCAAACCCCTGCCCATGAATCCTCTAAGCCTAGCTCTGTGGCAGAAGCAAGTCTCCCACAGTCTTCTTCTCATCTTTTGTACAGGGGTGGGCAAAAGTAGGTTTACGTATGTGAGTGGCATTCTTTTGAGTTAAAAAAAGCGATGTAATAATCATAAGCTGCATGTCTTTAACAACTGTAAACCTACTTTTGCCAGCCCCTGTATGTCAGTGCAGTAGACAGCCGCCTACTTGGCTACTGAAGTCATGTTTCCCCAGATAACTGCACCCTCAACCTCATCATCCAAAATTAAACTCTGGGTATTGGGGGCTTGGTGATCTCTCAGGTTCCCCAGGGGCATTCTATCACAAGAAACAGCTGGAGCATTTGTTGAACTATTTTCCATTTATTTATGGTTCACCTATTCTTCGTTCACTTTGCAAAACAATCCATTTTTACAGATGAGAAAACCCAGGTTCAGAGAAACTCAGTAATTTGTTCAAGGCCACATGTTACGGCAGTAAATCCAGAATTTGATGCCCGGATACATCAACTTACAAATGCCCACCTTTTCCTGTCATGCCAAACTGCCACACTGCTAACATCCCTTGAAAGACTAGACTCTGAGCCCACGAACTGGCAGCCTCTGAGCTAATTTTTCCTATACATACAACTTATTTAGCATACATATATTTTTAAAAGTTTGCGTTTAAATACATTTTAGACAGAGAAGATCTGGCCCTGAAGCCATTTGCCACTGGACCCTGTGGGCTGGTTTCCGCAAAGCTAGCCATTACGTTCTTTAGTAGATTAAAGAGGAGCAAAGTCTTTGGGGATGGAAAAAGACAGTGGGTGACAATGCATTATTGTTCCTTGAGCAGCAGAGGGGAAGGCTCCAAGGTGAGAGAGACGAGAAATGGTCAAACAGAAGCCTCTGGAGGCTTTGCACCCCTGAGAGCAGTTACATGTGGCTTTGTTACTCAATTTCTGCGATTATTTCACATCTATGAAATTTTTGCCCATGTATACTAAGTAGTTCCATGGCCTGAAAATAACATGTTACACAAAAACCCCATGACTATTGGGACTGTATGTAGCTATCCCACTCCCTGCTACCGAAACACACTCCTGCTGGCCTGGGCTACTTGACTGTCAGTCACTGCTGTCCCTAAACGCGTCAGGGGGAGGCACCTTGCTCTGATATGCTCAGAAATGGAAACTTCTGTGAAACAGGTTGACAGACCTCCTTCATATTCTAGGATGTGGTTTCTTCCCCACAGCACTCCTGACATTTTGGACCGGATAAGTCTTTGTTTTGGGGACTGTCCTGTGCATTGTAGGATATTTAGCAGCATCCCTGGTCTTTATCCAGTAGCATCCATTCCCCCATCCCCTCACATTCTGACAAAAATATTTCCAGCCCTAGCTGGTTTGGCTCAGTGGATAGAGAGTCAGCCTGCAGACTGAAGGGTCCTGGTTTGATTCCAGTCAAAGGCACATGCCCAGGTTGCGGGCTCGATCCGCCGTTGGGGGGCGTGAAGGAGGCAATGTTTCTCTTTCATCATTGATGTTTCTATCTCTCTCTTCCTCTCCCTTCCACTCTGAAATCAATAAAAATATATTTAAATATATATATATTATTTATTTTTTTATTAAGGTATTATATGTGTACATATCTTACCATTGTCCCCCCTCCCCCACCCCATTCCCATTTAAAAAATATTTTTAAGAAGTTTCCAGATGTTGCCAAATGCCCCCGGTGGGCAAAGCTGCCTCTGGTTGAGAAGCACTGTCTTTAGGAGAAAGCCACAAAATGTATTCATATGTTAGGAGAAGATAGATATGGGAAATAAGAAGAAATACAGAAAAAGAAAGAGAAAGAAATCAAACTTCCAAGTAAATCTACTGTTTACTCTTCTATTCTTCCTCTGATTTAATAAGATCCCTGAAAAGAAATGGATTGGAGTTTAAGAGAACAGCTGTTGTCCCCACATATCTTTTACAAGAAACCAAAATCGCCTGCAAATGACTACAACTAAACCCTGGCTCATGAAGAAAGCAGCATGCCCACCTTGCCTGCTCTTATGTGGGGAGTTACTGAGGCTCCCTGCATTTCAAGTTTTACATTCTGACATGGGGAAGAGAAATCTTGGCTTCTGTCTGGATACGGCCTTTGATAGTGTCATACAGTGACCTTTAATAACATAATCTGAGCACCAGGAAAGTTATGTCATTTTGTAGAAAACTAAGAATTCTACATTTGAGAACTAGGCAGGAATTTGGGTATTATCAAGCCCACTTCTCTTTTACAGAAGCTCAGAGATAAGAAGTTAAATGATTTACCTAAAATCACACAAAGGCAGTGAATTGTAGTGAGGACGATCCGAGGTCTCATGACTCAGTCCAGGCCTTTCCCACTGGTCTTGGTTTGGTGGAGGGGATTTAAGTGGGACCCAGAGGGACAATGTCAGCTTTTCCATAGCCCCCTCCTTCACTCCTAAGTTAAGGGGTCTATCTTCTCTTGAAGGTCAAATAAGATTGTCTTGCACCTCTATTCCTTGATTGATGGAATGTCCTAGGCCAGTGGCTCTCAACCCTGGCTACAAATTAGAATGATCTGGGGAGCTTTAAAAAAATGTGGGTTGCTGAGCCCAACCATAAAGATTTTTTATTTACTGGGTCCAGAGTGAGGCAAAACATTGGTCTTTATTTTTATTTTAAATATATTTTTATTGATTTCAGAGAGGAAAGGAGAGGGAGAGAGAGATAGAAACATCAATGATGAGAGAGAATCATTGACTGGCTGCCTCCCATATGCACCACACTGGGGGTCGGGCCCGCAACCTGGGCATATGCCCTGACTGGGAATTGAACTGTGACCTCCTGGTTCATAGGTCTATGCTCAACCACTGAGCCACTGGACCCCATGGGCTGGTTTTTCTTTTTAAACACTCCCCCAGGTGACTGGAATATGTAGACAGGTTTGAGAACCACTCTTCTGTGACCTCTTAATAATTTCTACCAATTTAGGGGGTAGAAGGTGGGAGGAAGAAAGGAGGCAGATTATATTATCATGTTTTCTCTGGCCCAGCTTCCACTGAATTAAATCTATTTGGAGACAAGTATTTTTCAGGTGGTATCCCTTTTAAACCAGGTCAGCATACACAGGGACCTCAGACATTCCTGGATTGCCTCAGAAAAACCCTATCCACGTAGGGTTACAGCCTTTTCTCAGGCTTGGCAGGTTGGAGGATTGCAGTTACATAAACACGCAGAATACTAAGTACTGGTGTATTCACAGGCTTGACCACTCTGCTTCTGGTTCAGACCTCTCCCCACTCCCTTTCCTCTCCGCTTCCCTATCTCCACATTCCTATTGTTCCTAACGAAGGACAGTTTTGCTTTCTCTTTTACTGTATTGTCTTCTGCTGATCCCAGGCCTACAAAGGACTTACCCCAAAGGACTTATCATTTCCTAAATAAAGACAATTCTCCCCTCAGAGAAATTGAGGATTTAGCTCTTCCAAGGGTCTAGTGGACATTGTGGCTACATCCTACACATCAATTCCCTGCTTTCTCAGTAACTACCCCATTTCATTTGTATATACTCACACCTCCCACATAATTGGGGAGGAGCTAATTCTACCCCTGGCTCCAGGACAGAATCACAGTACCTGTGGTGTCTCAGTTACATAGTTATGGTTCTTCTAGGTCAAAACAACAACAAAAAACAAAACAAACCACCAGAAAACCCCCAAACCAAACAAATAAACAAAATATACCCCCACAAACCCTTCAAATCTAACACTTTTGCTTATTAAGCAGTTAGGTCCAAACAACTTAATAGCAGAATTGTGTGTGCTAACTGACAGGTATATCTGTCCTTTTTGAAAATTTAAACTATGCCACAGTGGCCCTGTGAGTTTGCTCGATGCCCATGTGCCTCAGTGCAGTCGGGGGACTGGAGTTCCCGGGTTAGGGTTAGTGGTTCAGGAATTGGGCAGATGACCGGTTTGGACTAATGAGAATGAGTAAGATCTGAAGGACTGATGCCCCCCTCCCTGAATGTGGGGAGGAAGCATGTAGCCAGCAGCTGCTGGCAGTCACAGTGCTTCCCTGAGCAGGAGCCAGCTTTATAATGAAGCCCATCTGTGAAAGAGCAGAGAGATAAAAGGATCTGGTTTCTGATGACATCACTGAGCAGACAGATCAAACCTAAAGTCTGCATTACTTCAGACCTACATGGATCAATAAATCTCCGTTATTGTTTCGGTTAGCCTGAATTGGATTTTCTGTTAATGGCTCGTGAAGACAGACGGCCTTTATCAGTTAGGACTAAATTAGGCTGTAACAGAAACTACCTGCCTCCCAAAGCGACTTAAAAATGTTTTGTTTGTCTCTCACGTGAATGGAGTTTTGAGGTCATAGGGTAGTGCAAGCATGTCAAACTCATGGCCCACAGGCTGCATGCCTCGTTTATTTGGCCCATGTTAGCCTTCGAGTTTGACATGCTTGGTGTAGTGACTTGATGGTCATCAGAAATCCAGGATACCTTCTAGCTTTCTGCTCTGCCATACCTGGGACCCAGTCCTTGTCCTCATGATATAAAATAGCTGCTGGTGCTCCAACCATCACATCCTCTTTTTCAAGCAGCAAGATTCAGGAAGGGGAGATGTCACAACGCCCTTTCAAATCCAGTGCTTCTACTTTCATCTCATTGAGCGATCCTTACTCTCATTGCCATCCCCAGTACTAAGGAAGCTGAGAAATGTGGACTTTATTCCAAGTGGCAATGTGCACATCTAAAACTCAAGGTCCAATTCATAAAGAAGGGAGGGTGGAATGGAAGTTGGAGAAGGTGACTGTCATCAACTGATTCGGAGAGTAATATATATTTTGACATCACCACTGTACATATTTTGACCTTTGCCCCTTTAGGCAATTGTCATACTCTTTGAACTGAGTCAGCATATCCAAGCCTTCCCAGAAGGACAGGTGATTAGATGGTTACGGAAAAGCTTCCAGGGAGGCACAGTCACATCGCTGGCCCTTTGCAGTAGTGCTTGGCATGCGGTAGGTGCTCAATACATAAAAACATTTTTAAACGTCTTCACCTGAGGACATGGTTTTTAAAAATTGTTATTATTGTCCTATCCGGTTTGGCTCAGTGGATAGAGCATCGGTCTGCAGACTGAAAGGTCCCAGGTTTGATTCCGGTCAAGGGCATGTACCTTGGTTGTGGGCACATCCCCAGTAGGAGGTGTGCAAGAGGCAGCTGACCAATGTTTCTCTCTCATCAATATTTCTAACTCTCTTTCCCTCTCCCTTCCCCTCTGTAAAAAATCAATAAAATATATTAAAAAAATAAAAATTGTTATTATTATTATTATTATTATTATTATTTTGAGAGAGAGAGAGAGACATTGATGTGAGAAAGAAACATCAAACAGTTGCCTCCTGTACACGTCCTGACCGGCAATCTAGGCATGTGCCCTGACCTGGAATCGAACCCACAATCTTTTGGTGTATGGGAGGGCACTCCAACCAACTGAGTCATGCCAGCCAGGGTTGTGTTCAATACATTCTTGTTGAGTGTTAAAATGAATGAATGCTCTCTTCGCAGTACATTTCAACAACTTAAAATCCTCCTAAAATCTCCTGATGCAATTTCCTATAAGACACACTCACTTAGAGCTCAACCTTCAGGGAAGAGCCGAGAAGAGCTGTGGCGCATACTGGTCACCCTGTCTTCGACTTTAAGCAGATTTGGTTGCTCTCAAGAGGCCCTTCTCAAACTCTCCCCAATAAGCTCAGGGAAGGGACCAGACAAACTTGTTATCCGAAGAGATCCATCTGGGTCTCTTTCCTCCTTTCACTATTCCCACTTGAAGAATTGGTTTCATGCTTGTTTTCAAGCCTCCAGAGCTGGGAAGGAACACAGACTTTTCCATTCAAGTCCCGGGGCCCATGTGCCTAATGAGAATGAGGGCAAGAGCCCTCACTGCGGAGACACTGCATGTTAATATACAAATGCTGTCAACAGAGAGAGACACGAGATGGATCACATGATAAGTAACTTATTCTGTAAGCATTTCCCTAACAAGACACAGCATTTCAGAGAAAAGTTAGCTCTTCACACGCCTTTGTATTTCAGTAACCTAGTAGGATCCTGTATGGTTTTCTTACACATGAGAGCTATTCCTCTGAAGTGTCAGTTATTTTACTCAATATAATATTGCTCTGAATGATATTAGCTGGCATTTTTCTGTTCAAGAATATAACCATTTACTTTTGGAAAAGGATTTCATTCCCCTGCCCTCAAATGCTAGTGTAGGAACTGATGCCAGGTGAATTCCAGACAGAGCCAGTGTTCCTCAGAGTGTGGTCTGGGGTCACCTGCTCCCGAGTCAGGCAGTGGTTCCTGGGCTCCTTCCCAGTCTCCTGAATCAGAATTTCTCGTGGTGAACCCCAGGAATGTGATGTGCATTTCAAAAGTGTGCTCCCGGTCGTTCTTGGGTACACTGAAGTTTGAAAACCACTCACTTAGACTTTTCAAGTTAAATTAACATAACATTCACACCTAAAAGGAATTATTACTGCTACTGAGGCTACAACTACTATTAGCTAACCTATGTGGAGCTCTTATCAGTTGCCAAGGTGTGGATGAAAAGAAATCAATGACTAGAAAAATGCACAAAATGGCATAGATTCAACACCTTTCATCTAACTTCTAAGTGGTTCTTTAACACGCTGAATCATGAGTCACCTCTGCCTATGTGGTCACAGCTTTGAACTTGGTCCCACTTCAGAAAGAGATAAAAGGGAATGGCTGCTGTAACCTGTCTCCAAAGCCGACTTTGACATCTGTAGACAGTGTTTGAGTAACACGGGGCCCCAACCAGAGTATCCGGTGACCACAAATACAAAATAGATTTGGAAATATTCTGAAAGGCTGCTGGACCCATCTGACGTTTTGAAAGATGAAAACAAGGAGAAGCAGTAAGTGCTCATTAAGAGCATGGCAATGCGAGTGGAAGGGCTTTACAGGAAAGTGGTGGCACATTTACTTCTGTTTCTCTCACTTGCCGTCATTGCTAAGGACGGCCCAAATCCCAGCACTGTATCAGGTCCTGTGGGTGTTCTCCCTAGAGGCTGGAGAATTATTCACAGTTAAAATGTCACCTCTAATTTAGTGTCTGCGTTTTACCACACACTTTATTAACCTTCAGCCAAGCAATAGGATGCTCATCAACACCCAAGGCATTTAACACATGTGACTTTCACGGAGAAACAGTAACCCAAAACTCAACCATCCTCCCAACCAGCTCAACTGACACATTTCCTAATCCCTTCAGCATCACGGGTGCTGGCATTGGCATGGCCCAGAGGGTCACACAGGTCATCCTGCGATGCACAATTTTAGCCCACGAGGCAGAAACCATCCTGGCTTTTTTGTTTTCTTTTCTCCTCCGCCCCCCCCCCCTTTTTTTTTTTTTACGTTTTTTTGCCAACTCAATTCAGCCAAGAAACAAAAGGACGCTGCTGGAGATGAAGAGCATGAAACGTGAAAGCGATTTTTTTTTTCTGGTGTGCCCTGGGAGTGAGTAGATAAAGACAATAAAAAAATAAACGGAGGATGGTAAAAGACAGAGACTCCAAATTTGGATCAGCCACGACAGCTGCCAATGGAAACTGAAATGGGAGCCAACCTCATTAGTGGCGCACAGGCTTAGACATCGGATGTCTACCAGAGCTGCTGTCAGGTGGATGTGTCTGAGGGTAGCTCAGTTCCCAAAATGTGAATCTAGGTCAGTGAAATCCAGCTACATACCCTGCCCACCCGTTTTCTATGGTTTGCTCCCGTGGGGATGAGGTGCAAGGGAGCATTTGAACTCTTTCAAAAAAAAATTTCACCAAAGTCACTCTATCTGGTAGTCATTTCTGAAGTCACTTTGTTCATCATCGACCCCCAGGGCCTAGTACAGTGCCTGGTACGAGACAAGAGCTCTATAAATATCTGCCAAAGGGTGGCTCCGCTCCCTTGTCCTCCCTTGCCCCTTCAAGCCCATGGGTCACAATGTTCTGCCATTCCTCTAAATGACCCCACCTTCTGCATGGCCCTGCCCTGTTCACAGCTGCTCTCCTGGTCCAGACCTGCTTGCCTTTATGGACTTCATGATTGTACCTGCCTAGTATTATCACTCCTAATCCTTCTGTTAAATCATTATAGCCGGAAGAACAAACAGATCTTTCTGAAGGATCGTTAGCTTTTACACCTCTGCTAAAAAACTCTGAGTGGCTCCCCACAGCCTGCAGATAAGAAAATTCCTTGGCCTTTGGACCAGGACCGTCTTATATCTTGGACCTTCACATCCTTTCTTTCTCCGCATACACCCTTGTTCTAGCCTTTGTTTTTGATTATGGAAGGGACATTGTCCTGTTTCTAACAGCCACTCCTCCGCCGTGCCCGTCTAGGGCTTGCCGCTCAGGCAGGTCCACTAAGACTTTGCCTCCTGCCTCTTGTGACCACTCCCTCTTCAAAACTCCCATCACCTCTACCAGGACCCTCTACTGTTTGTTAGTCATTTGCACTGTGATAGTATTTATCTTTAAACAAATTTTTTTCTTAAATTCTTGCCTGAGGATATGTTTTTATTGATTTTTAGAGAGAGGTGGAGGGGAGAGAGAGAACCATTGATGTGAGAGAGAAACATTGATTGGTTGCCTCCCATACTTGTCCCGACCAGGGATTGAACCTGCAACGTAGGTGTGTGCCCTGACCAGAAATCAAACCCACAAAGTTTTCAGTATATGGGACGATACTCCAACCAACTGAGCCACTCACCAGGGTGACAGTATTTACCTGTCCCATCCTGTTTCCCTAGTTAAACTGGAGGGGCACTGAGGACAGAGACTGTTTCTCACCCATCGGAGTGTCCCCTGTGCTAAGGACAGTACCCGTCACACAGCTGCTCGCAGTAAATACTGCCGTGTGCTGCTGGAGAAGCCCAAGTTCTGAGCTCAACGGTGATCAGTTTTCAATTGCCTTTTAAAAAGTCTTTTTGCTGAAGAGACAGTAATAAATGGTTTTGGAAACCTTACCTCTTCTTCCTATCAGATTATTATGTATGAACTAGAGGCCCAGTGCACAAATTTGTGCACATTGAAAGGAAATTAATTAGAAGAAATATTTTAATATCACTATTCGCCCTTTCTCTATAATAGAAGTGTCAACCAAATTCACGATCGACAATGACAGATGGAAACACACGTGTGCGATTGGTGCCAGTGAGAGCTTTATATATATAGATCAACTTGCTTAATTAGACCTGCTTTCTGATTTAGCTAAACTTTTTTTCAGCCCTGTGAAGCACCCCAACTTCTCTTTCAGGTAATTGTCAGCAACACAGCAGTAAATATCAACATGAAGTAGATCACACAGGGAGAACAAAGGGTGAAATATTTAACTGCAGCAGTGTTTGACTATATTCTGCGCAGTGAGAAAACCTAAAGTCATTTTCAAGGTCCACCATTTCTTACTTCTTTTCAGTCGGATCAAGTTTCTAAGCTGTCTAAATCTCTGTTTTCTGGCTAATGAAAAGAAAATAGGATTCCACCAAGTCTCCTATCTACCTACTCCAGGACTTCTGTGAGGATCAAATGAGACCAGGCATGGGAAAACGCTTCACAGACATTTGGTTAAAGTATAAAGTGTTTGCACCTGGCTATAAAGTAAATTGTGTTTCTGGGCTGAAGAAACTCCAAGGAGGCTAGTTGCTAGGGAGAGGAAGTTGGGCGTTGCTACGTGGTCATTACCCGGTGCCCACAGCGACTGTTTTGGGCTGGGCTGGACTGTGGGCCGCATTTTGCACCATGGGGTCTCGGCAGTGTCCAATGCGATTTGGTGGGCAGTCGCTCTGGGGTGGTGGCAGGGCCTGTGTCCCACTTGGGGGAAGCCGAGTGTTGCTTTGTGGGCGCCAGGTCTGTGGTGCCGTTTCTCTGTAAATGGCCAGTGCATGTCATGGCAGCTCCTTCATTGAGCGTCTGCCCTCTGGTGGTCAGTGAGCGTCATAGTGACCGGTTGGTGGTCGGACACTTAGCCTATCAGCCTTTTATAGAGATAGATTAGGAAATGAAGTTATCTGTTAGGTATCCAATTTAATAGTTAAATATGTCACTGAAGCCTCCTCAGAGAAAAGTGGAACTAGCTAGGATGGAGTCACCTGTGGTTTTCTCTCCTCCAACGGGCATGAAGAGGGTCAGCTAAGCACTAGTCTCCCATCACCCACAGCCCCTGAAAGCACGATACTAGTGGTCAAGGGCCTACTGTGAACCCACTTTGGAACTGTCCTTATCACCGGTGCTTTATAATTAAACGACCGCTACTGTTGCCAAGTGCTTTACACCCTGTGTTCACGACACAGTCTTTTCATCTTGACCGTATGTCCCGGGATTTCCAATGGGCAGGAATGAAGCTTTCATTCCCTAGTGAGGCTGATTCAACTTAGTTTTTTCAGGACAAGCCTGAGTACAGGAGACGGTCACACAGGGAGAGCTGGAGGCAGAGCCAGAGGACAGCTGTGACCTGAGATTCTAAGTTCTCTGCTTTGTCGCCTAGAACCGTGGTCGGCAAACGCATTAGTCAACAGAGCCAAATATCAACAGTACAACGGTTGAAATTTCTTTTGAGAGTCAAATTTTTAAAACTTAAACTTCTTCTAACGCCACTTGTTCAAAATAGACTCGCCCAGGCTGTGGTATTTTGTGGAAGAGCCACACTCAAGGGGCCAAAGAGCCGCATGTGGCTCGCGAGCCACAGTTTGCCGACCACAGCTCTAGACCATTGTGCTTCTTTAGTAGAATCAACATAGGATTATTAAAAAAAAAAAAAAAGTCCTTAGCTGGCATCAGAAATGGCACGCAGTCTAACCATTGTTTCCCTCTGGAACACATCTTCACACATTAAGATCAGGTCGTGTGTGTTTGTGGTGGGGGAGGAGATATGGAAACATGAGTCAAATGCAAATTTCCTGTTCTCAGATAGGGATAACGTTAGCGATTTTTGGTAACTCGGACTATTTTAATAAGGAATTTTAGCAGACCAAATTCCTGAATGATAGCATCCAAGTTGCCACCCAGCCAGGTATTACATTTTAAATTTATACAATGTTGAACTCTAGGCAGCAAAAAAGGTAAGGAGTTTCTGGCTTCCTATGGCTTAAATTTGGATTCTTTCTCTACTCTTACTGCTACTTGGGATATGTTATTTTGTACCTGTGGACGAAAAAAGGGGCCACCTACTAAACCTGACAAGCTCAGAGGAGGCCTGCATGGCAGGCCCTACAAACTCAGAGACCTAACGCAACCACATAGGATGGTCTGAACATACAAATTCCTAACTAAAAGCGGTCATGGCATATAGTCATGTCCTAGGCCTGTAGGATCCTTGACAAAGGTCAATCTTTACCTTAAGTGAACCTGTCATCTTTTTAAAGATAATACTAGAGACCTGGTGCACAGATACATGCACTGGTGGGTCCCTCAGCCTGGGCTGTGGGGATCAGGCCGAAACCGGCAGTCCGATATCCCCTGAGGGGTCCCAGATTGCTAGAGGGCACAGGCCAGGCCAAGGGACCCCTTCGGTGCATGAATCCATGCACCGGGCCTCTAGTATGCATATAAGATCTTTGGTTAATCTCTTCCCGCCCTCCCCCCTCCCCTCTTCCCTCTGAGATTCATCAGTCTGTTCCATGTTTCCATGCTTGTGCATTGAGTGTCTGCCCCCTGATGGTCAGTGTGTGTCATAGCTATTGGTCAAATGATCTAACGGTCGGACACTTAGCATATTAGCCTTTTATATATATAGATACCTTTGAAATGTAATCTTTTCCAGGTCCCTCAGGGCACACATAACCACACCAGATCACTAGACCATGGAACACCTCAGTGTTATCTTGTTCCCCCAAGAACCATCTCTGTGTGCTGTAAATGTTAATTATTAACTATCCTGTACCCACCAATATAAAAGAAATATGTGTCTGTTTTACTTTTAATCCAACCCCAGAGATTTCCCTGCTTTGCTTTCTCCCGCCTCCCTAATCTACCACCAATGGATTTCATGTAACCCCCCTTATATCTCCTACTTTAATTCTAATGTATAAAATAAGCTGCAAAACTGCCATTCTTCAGAGCATTTTCTCAGTCTCTTGAGATTTTGTTTCCTAGGAATTGTCAGTTTGGCTCAAATAAACTCACAGAAATTCTCTGCAGGTTTGGATGTTTCCTATGACATTCCCATAGTCCGTAGTGGTTTCTTTAGGGGTACATTCTAGGGCAGAAGTTTTTGAAAGGTGCAGGAATCCTCGAAGGCAGTGACTCTCAACTTAGTCTGGGCAACCAGAATCACCTGTGGAGCTTTTAAGAAATGCGGGTGCTTGGGCTCAGTCCCAGACCCAGAACATCCGCATTTTCTGAGCTAGGCCCCCTGGGGAGTGTGTTTTCAGAAATCCTCCAGGTGATTGTAAACCCACCTCTCACGAGGAGCCACTAATTGAAGGTCACTTAGGGACACTTTGGTAAGCAAGAGTCTTGGATCAAAATGCCCCTTAAAAGGCCATATACCCAATAGATGCTTGAATTCCCCCTACAACATCCCAGAGAGTCTGTTGAATAATTTTTGGTGTCCTATCACATAACAGACAAAATAAACAGCACTTTAAAAATAAATAATTTCAGTCTGGCTGGATGGTTCAGTTGGCTGAACGTCGTCTTGTGCACCGAAAAGGTTGCAGGTTCCATTCCTGGTCAGGGCACATACCTAAGTTGGGGATCGAAAGGGAGGTGACTGTTTCTCTCTCACATAGATGTCTGTCTGTCTGTCTCTCTCTCTCTCTCTCTCTCTCTCTCTCTCTCTCTCTCCCTTTCCCTCTCTCTCAAAATCAATAAAAAATATCCTCGGGCCCTAGCTGGTTTGGCTTAGTGGATAGAGTGTTGGTCTGCAGACTAAAGGGTCTCCGGTTCGATTCTGGTCAGGGGCACATGCCCAGGTTGTGGGCTTGGCCCCCAGTGTGTGGTGTGTAGGAGGCAACTGATCAGTGATTCTCTCTCATCACTGATGTTTCTCTCTCTCTCTCTCTCTCTTCTCTCTCTCTCTCTCTCTCTCTCTCTCTTCTTCTCTGAAATCAATAAAAATATATTTTAAAAAAATCCTCGGGTGAGGATTAAAGATAAATAATCCTCGCCCCCCTGACATTTTTCTTGTAAGCTCAAGGGGAAAAACATAACATTATTCCCTTTCTCCTACTTGGCCAATTTTGCCTTCTTCCTGCCCTGAGCATGGCTGTTTTGGTATCAGAGCTTCAGATTATTTATTGCCTTGTTATGCCAACGCATTTTGTTTTTCGCCCCCACCCCCCCTTCTCCAAGTCTTGTTGGCAGACAGCTCTGGGAACAGTGTCAGATAAGCAACTGCTGCCAGGACGCGGAGCATAAACAGTTGTTACAAACTCAAAGGCTATTTAGTTTTATGTTAATTTTTAAATTCAGACGTGGTAGTTTTTTTGTTTTTTTTTTAATCATTGTTTTTTTGGATCTGGCACAGACAACTGGAACAGACAACCAGATAATAAGGCTAAATTAAACGGGCAATGGTATTGTTAGTATGCCTTTCATAGCAGAGACCCAATGTGGGAAATCTTGTGGCTACACAGTATGCTTCCCTGTGACAACAACTAAACATTCCAAGTCTTTATTTTTCCTTTTCATTCACCCCGTTGATACCAGTTAACTCTCATTCCATCTTTTGTTTTTTGCTGTTGCTGTTCCAGTTGTCATTAAAGGAAATTCCAGGCAGTATAAAAAAACATACAAAATCAAAACACATTGAGGGTTTTTCCACCTTCACTTTTTATATGGCCATCTATAAAATAACATGGACATTTTTGGACATAAAGTCAAGGCTGAAGCTGAGTCAAAACGAGAGGAAATACGGTCTGAGTGACCTCTATTATGTACTCATTCAAAAGAAAAACTCGCTGTGTGCTATGCAATTTAAATTACTGTAGTTGCAAAGCAGCCCAAGTCCTCATTTAAGGAATCTTACAGATACAGTTAGTTATTTCAGGAAGTAGATAAGCCTAAAAGACAGTTTCATTGAGATGCATTATGAGCATTTTAATTTAAAATGGCAAGTCTGCTGGAATTCTACTTACTATATTTCAGCTCCATTTACATGACAAAGAGACAACAATGGAGTGGTGATCCCATAATTCTTTTATTACCACATCCTTTTAGTATTTCTATGAAAAAAAATTTAAATAATCATTCCTTGTGACACAAAATAATAGAGTTATTAATAAAAGGAAGGCCACTAAACCAAACTGCCTTTCCGAAAGGAGAGAACTGGTCTCCTGCGTGGGGTGAGAAGGTGAATGCTCCTCTCGCTGCCTGGCCAGCAGGTGGCACAGCCCCCCCACTTGTCTGGACCACAGCCCCTTGAACTCCAACTCCAAGCTCGGGTAGGTCGGCAGCTTCCCCACCTGATTAGTTTCAGGAAAGTTTTCGCTAAGGGTCACTCCCCTCCCCACTTACTTCCCTGACTCCCACTTTGTCTCCCCTCCCCGCCCCCACTCCTGCCAATTTACTGGAGGACTGAATGCTATCAGCAAATTGAGTTAAACTTCTTCACTGTGAGTCCCTCCGAAAGGCAGGAATTATAATCAGTCCTCCAGCCACAGAGAGCATGATATTAATCCAGGTTCCCTTGGAATACATCTAGAAAAAGAATGGGTGAGATGCGGTGCAAATCTACTCTTTACCGTGTCATTTTTTCCCTCCCTGACCTTATTGAGGTATCATTACCAATTAAAAATTGTATATATTTAAGGTCCACATGGGCTGGGGAAGGGGAATGGGGAGATGTTGGTCAAGGGGTACAAAGTTTGTCTTTCTTTTTATCTTAGTTTAAAAAAGTCACAGGCTAGTCTGGAAAAGACAGGCATCACAGACAAGGTAAAGCAGAGGTTTGAGAGTTAGGTCTTACCTATGGAAAGTTATTTCTCTAAGTTAATCAGAGCCCACTTCCAACAATATAATACACATATGTTTTTCTTTCTTTTTTATTTTAAATATATTTTATTGATTTTTCACAGAGAGGAAGAGAGAGGGATAGAGAGTTAGAAACATCGATGATAGAGAAACATCGATCAGCTGCCTCTTGCACAACCCCTACTGGGGATGTGCCCGCAACCAAGGTACATGCCCTTGACCAGAATTGAACCTGGGACCTTTCAGTCCGAAGGCCGACGCTCTATCCACTGAGCCAAACCGGTTTTGGCCACATATGTTTTTCTAAACTTAAAAAGTTAAAGTAGAATACACAAAGTGGCCCTTTGGACCATGACTTCCTTCCTTCTTCTTAAAGTAACCCCTATTCTGACTGCTAATAGCATAGAATAGTTTTGTCTCTTGTTTAACTTTAAATGAATGAAATAATAGAATACGTGTTTTTTGGAGACTGACTTATTTTGCTCAAATTTTATTTGTGAGCCGGAGTTCCAGCTGTGCAGTAGCTAGATTCTCATGTCTCTGAGAAGGCAACATTTCTTCTGCAAGATACAAGTACGTCTATTGCCTGTGCATGAATTAATCAGACACTATTTTCTTTTATAGCTGGAGAGGCAGGATGAAGGTGGTAGTTGCCCAGGGGCATGAAAGAATGATGGAAAGTCTGGGAGAAAAAAACAATAGAAAGGGCAGATTGCTCTAAAGACTAATTTTGCTTAGATAATCATATTTCTAAGATAAGACTTCATGTCAAATATCTTTTTTGTTGTTGCTATTAATCCTCACCCGAGGATACTTTTCCGTTAATTTTTAGAGAGAATGGAAGGAAGGGAGAGAGAGAGAGAAAACATCAATGTGAGAGAGACACATCGATTGGTTGCCTCCCACACACACCCTGACCTGGGCGGGGTTGAGCCTGCAACCAAGGTATGTGCCCTTGACCATAATCGAACTCTCCACCCTTCAGTCTACAGGCCAAAGCTCTATCCACTGGGCCAAACCATCTAGGGCATGTCAAATATCTTTAGGAATTTGTTCCATCAACCTAACCTCCCGTTCCCTGGCCATATCAACAGTAAAATGCAGTAATAATTGTCCTCCTTTCTCCCTTCTGTGCATTAAATACACTCTGTGTTAAATGTGTATTAAATGTACCCTGTATTAAATGTGTTCTAGGCTTTTTAGCAGAGAGTTGCTAAAGTCTTCTTAAATAGATGATTTCATCGAAATATCCAATGCACACACTATGAAATCTATTACAACCTTAGACAGGTATGATGACTAGCTACCTAAGAAGCCACTTCATTAACCAAGAATAGATTGCAAGCCATCACCAAGTATTCTGAATGCAAGAAGAAACCCTTGGGCTCTCAGCTTGGCATAAATATGTAAGAAGTGGTTTTTAGACTCTGGAGGAAGCAAGCACTCTGCAAACAGTGACAGATTTGGGAAGTAATCAAGCTTTCAGTGTGCGGTGTGGGAAGACACAGTTCACCTCTGTTTAAATGCCTTCAAAGACATGCCCAAGTGGCCAGAGGCTTCTCTACACAGGCAAGACTGAGACATCAAGATTTGCAAGGGAAAAACAGGTATCTGGGACCAAACTCACATCTTTCCTGAGACAGGGCAGATCCTAGTTACAAGCAAAGAAAGAAAAAGAAAAAGGGATGAGAAGCATAGTTTTGGGGCAGGCAGGGGGAGAAGTGGGAAGCTCAGCTAGAACAAATCCATGGGAAAATAATAGGAAAGGTTTTGAATAGAAAAAGAATGGGTGTTGTGTGTGGTGCGTAATTGGTGAGAGGAGAATCAGGGCCCAGGAAATTTTATTCTGAAACTATAAGATCCCATTCAAAATGCTTTATTTCATTGGATTTCAGTATTTTCACATGTGAAATGGAAAAAGAAAAACCGCTATGCTTTCATTACTTGCAAATAATATATTTGTCTCTACCCATTTGTCTTCTTGCCTATCTTCATCAGTTTTTTTATATCTCAAAATTAGTAGTAGGACTTACCCCACTGTCAATTTAATTGATTGTTCTGACACAGGAGCCCAAACTGTTCTCAAATAAATAAGCAGTTCAGTTCACTAAATCTGCATTTCACCAACCCACCTAGTTCTGACCTGAGAACATTCCCTCACACAGATCTCATTAGTCCTCAGCTCAGTTTGCCCTCCTGCTTTCATTACAAGGGAAGAGGACCTTTTGTGATGCTAGGACATGGCAGGTGGCATTGGCCAACTCCACAGGCCCATGGTTTAGGAAGCACATTGGATGATAGAAAATATGATCTCCAAAGAATGCCTTTGTAGCCAGTGAGGATTATTTATAGCTTCTGACACAGAAGGTTTCAAGTATAGAGTGAACATCACTGTTAACACGAACTCGAATGAACTCTACAGGAAAGAGAATGTGAAAGGCTTGGATTTCCCCCCCCCAGGTCATCAATGGTCCTCTTTTCTGACTGCAGGGTCTTCCCCTCTAATTTTTTTTTTCCAAAAGAAATTATGGTCCAACGTCTCTGAAGCAATACAGACCCTACTTTCCAGAGCCTTGTGGTTAGCCAGACTCCAACATCATGGAGATAAAAGCATCCTCTTCCACACTTTCAGTCCCTACCTCTTCAGACTTCACCTCCCCCAGCGGTATCTCCAGGAGCCCACAGAAGACTGTTTATTAGGTGGGCTAGTTTGCATACTGCTCATGGATGTACTTTGCTCAGTCTTTGTTTATACCGTGGCCCCACCTGCAACATTCTCTCACTGAATCCCACCCTGACAACCCTCTAAGACCCACGGCTAGCTCCATTTTTCTCCAGGAAGCTCTCTCTGAATATCTAGCCTTCAAGGAGCTCCCTTCTCTGCTCTGAATAACAGTTAGGGCCCTTTTATAGAATGCTGGTTAACCATACTGTATTATCCCTACATTTTTTACCTGTTAGTTTCTCCAGAGTATCTGAGTTAGGGACCTGTTGAGCTAGAAACCTATTGAGTTAGGGAGAAACCTATTTAAGTTAGGGATCAAGTCTACCCAGAATGGCAGATGGGGCTACTTTTTCTAATTTGTCTACCAGAGGAGGTTCTTTCTGTTAATTCACACAAAGGCACAGTATAAACCCTCTCCTTCCCTTCTAATCAATTTTAGACGTGCTGGCATGGAAAGATACCATGGAAAGATGTCCCTAAGGAGAAAAATAATCTCCCTAGAGTCCTCAGAGTGACACCATTCATCAAATTCTCGTTCAAGAGCCCACCACTTACTTACTTATTTATTTATTTATTAATTTATTTTTAAAAATATATGTTTTTAAATTGATTTCAGAGAGGAAGGGAGAGGGATTTAGATAGAAATATCAATGATGAGAGAGAATCATTGATCAGCTGCCTCCTGCACGCCCCACACTGGAGACTGAGCCCTCAACCCAGGCATGTGTACTGACTGGGAATTGAACCGTGACCTCCTGGTTCAGAGGTCCACACTCAACCACTGAGCCATGCCGGTTGGGCCTACCTTTTTTATATGCTGAAAGTGACAAAGCCTTCCAGATAAAGCAGAACACAAGGAAGCAAAGGAAAAGCCACCACATTCAAATTCTGAGTCAGATGGTTCAGCAACAATTGTTCAAAGTTCTAGAAATACAATCAAAGATACAGTTTGAGAAAAGGAAGACAGAAAGGCCAGGTGAGCTGGCTAAAGGAATTGCAGATAACGCAGAGGGGAAATTCAGCAACTGGGAGGCAATGATTGCTTCCCACACAAACTGTACCAAGTCGAGCACTGAGGTAAAAGAATAAAGAACCGAAAGGGCAAAAAAAGAAATTGTGCACCTTGGGGCACATAGATTTCCTCTCTTTGCCTGAGAGGAGTTTCTGTCTTTGGTCCTTCCGTAGGTCGTGTTTGTTGTTGAGCAGGACCACCTGAGAGGAAGGGGTGGTAGTCCTCACCCGCCATTTAGCTGGGGTGAGTCACTTGATCTAGTTCTCCTGTGCAAAATGGAGTTAATACTATGTCTTTCATTCATTCATTTGTTCATTCACTCTCCACTCACCAGATATTTATTAAGGTCCCATTATGGGCTAAGCTAAGCACAAAGGAGCACAATGGTTTTCGCCCTTATGCAGAGCTCTGATCAACTCACAGGTTTGTCAGAGAAGAAAAGTGTCTTTGAACTGTACAGCAATCTAATATGGAAAGTCTCTTCATTATCCATAGCTTCCACTCATGATCAAGCTGCGTGACCTGGGCGAGTCATATTTTTTTCTGGGCTTTCCTATTCTCATCTGTGAAATGAGGAAGTTCCTGTCCTAAAAGTTAGGTATTCCAAATGCATATGAGGAAGTCCAGATTTTTAGATCCTTCTGAATCATGGCTTGCTAAAAGACTGTTGTGAAACAGTGCAGATATAGAAAAGGATAAGACTAATATCACGACCCCTTGTGCACCAACTACCAAACTTCGGAGAGAAACATTACAAGGAGCTCCACTGCTGGCTCCCTCCTTTTCCCCAGAGGAAATAACTGTGATGAGTTTGATGTTTATTCCTCTGAATCATGGCCTTTCTAGGAAACCTGGTGTGTGAGTAAGAATGGTTCATCACCTGGGTGCTCCCGACGAATGAGAAGTCATGACAGTGTATGTCAGAGAAAGCTCAAGCGCCAGCCTGTTCTCTCCCTGCCACCCCTGCAGACAGAATCAGAAAAGCCACGTGGCAGGCATTCCCTAGAAGGTACCTCGTTTTGTATTTACCTTGAGGGCCTTCTGCGCAGATTCACTGGATCCAATTGCGATTAGGTTAGGCCCAGCCATGCTGCAGGAACTCTTCAAATGCAAAGTATCGGCCACCGGGACTGTGGAGACCGCATAGTCCTATGCAAATAGTAGAAACGAGCAGTTTGGCATTGCAGAATCTTTCTGAGACCCACTTACACCTGCCTGAATCACGCTTGCTCCTCTGGAGGCTGCCAGGGGCCTGAATATCTGGAAGGAAAGCGGGGGCCCCCAGGCTTTGGTATTGCCAGTTAAATGAAGACTGCTTCTAAGAAGAAAGGACACAGCTTTCTTCCAGATGTGTGACTGTGTCAACAGCTTTGCTTGTTGATCTACGGTGTGGCTACTCTGAAAGGACGTGTCTCCTTATCCCGTGCAAACTAGAGCCTCACGTCTTCAGGGGGAACAGAGCTTCATGGGGGTTCTAACCCTTCCTTAGCAGTCGGGAGAGCCAACCTGCTAGTGGTCAACAGAGTGAAGGGAACTTGAGAAGATACACGCAACACCTAGCACAGTTTTGAGCACCCGAGTACAGGTTACCCTTCATTCCAATCTGAAACATCCACATTGCAGGTTAGAGTCCATTGGGTCTCCACATTTTTTTTAAAAAGTCATCGATTGTGCCATGAACACTTAGTGGTTGTCTGGTTATATAGGGTGTCCCCCCCAAAAAATGTATACACACACTTTGAAAATTTATAAGGCAATCTTTATTAAAACACATTTCCTTTTCGAAATGGAGCTATCAGAAAGTGTGCATACATGTTTTGGGACACCTTGCATACTGGGAGAACACAGATGTCCATGATAACTTTGTTGCTGCTGTGGTAGCTCAATAAAGCCTATTTATTTATTGAGAAATCAACAAACATATAAATACTAGGAATTAGTTTGCAAAGCTGGTGACATATAAATACCATTATTCATGACTTCTGGGTTCAGTGGGTCTGAATATTTATTAATTACTCTGTACCAGGCATAAATGGTCTTTCACCTACCTTAAAAGTATCAGCCAAGATTTCAGCACCTCGTTGATTTGTCCTTTTGGAAAGACCCACAAAAAATTCTCTACCTATAATAAATGACATGGAACACAGTGAGTGGGTGGCCCCAATGATAGCACACTATTCGTTAATCCTAATATATAAAAACCCAGGGTCTGTAATGTCCAAAACAACCGAAGGCTCAACCGACCAAAAGTTAGTCCTGCAGTCAGTGCTGGGGTACTGTGGTGACCCAGCACTGACTGCCGAGGGGGCTGCATTTCAGGTCCGAAGACAGGCCCAAAGAGAGAGGCAGGGTCTGATCCGCAGCCTCCATGGCAGCTGTTGGTCAGCCGTTGACTCTCTCTTTCTCTCCAGGCTTCGCCAGCAGCTGTGCCTGTTTCTCTCTGGGCCTCCTCGGGGGCTGCTGATCAGCCCCGCCTCTATGATCAGGCCCGGAGATGCTGACTGGCATAGAAACTGACCATTCAGAACCAAATCTGGGTGAACTGTGAGGAGCAAATGGCTGCCTAGGAGGCGGAGCTTTTGACACTAACTGGCATAGAAACTGATCAATCAGAAACAAATTGGCCAGCAGTGGAAGGCAGTTGAGGGCGAGATCAGGCCGGCAGGGGAGGGCAGTTGGGGGCGAGATCAGGTCGGTATAGGAAAGCAGTTAGGGGTGATCAGGCAGGCAGAGGCAGTTGGGGGCGAGATCAGGCCAGCAGGGGAGAGCAGTTGGGGGCGAGATCAGGTTGGTATGGGAGGGCAGTTAGGGGCAATCAGGCAGGCAGGCAGAGGAGTTAGGGGCAATCAGGCAGGGAGACAGAGGCAGTTAGGGGCAATCAGGCAGGCAGGCAGGTGAGCAGTTAGAAGCCAGTGGTCCCAGATTGTGAGAGGTCCCAGATCAGGCCTAAACCGGCAGTCGGACATCCCTCAAGGGGTCCCCGATTGGAGAGGGTGCAGACTGGGCTGAGGGAACCCCCCTCTGTGCACGAATTTTGTGCACCGGGCCACTAGTCTATAAATAATGAGCTCAGAACATCACACAGTTCTTTCCTACCACAGAGGGCAGGTGTACTCATCCTCTGCCCTCTGCTCTTTTTACTAGTACACAAATCTGATTTCAAACTATTGCCCTTAGAGATAAACCTTTTCAAATTCATAGAAATGGAGACTAGAATAATGATTGCCAGGTCTTGGGGGAAAGGGGAACTGGGGAGTCAGTGCTCAATGGATACAAAGCTTCAGTTTGGGGAAGGGAAAAAATGCTGGAGATGCATGGTGGTGATGATTGCACAACCATGTCAATGTAGTTAATGCCTCTGAGCTGTGCACTTAAAAATAGTTAAATGGTAAATTTTATGTTATGTATATTTTACCACAATAAGAGAGTTATGTTTTTATTTAGGAAACAATAGGATAAACATAGGAATTTTTAGTGGCAGATTGACATGTTTTTTTTTGGTAATGGTATGATTGTGTTATCCCGTAAGAAAATTCAATACATACAAATCAAAACTTAAGGTAGGGAAAAGTCTTTTACTTGACAAAAGCATGACTCACTTTATTTAAAAAGTTGAAAAGAAGAACACGAAATTTCCTTAATTAAGATTAAAAATAGATTTATAAATTAGACATATAATTTTTAAGAAAAACATTTACTGCATTAAGCAAATTCAAACAAACTTATAATAGGGCTTGCACACTATTTTCGTTTTCAAAGTTTAAGGCAAGGTAGGAAAGTACAAAGAAAAGCAAAATGCTTATCTCTTTAAAAGTAAGTTGGGCCGAAACCAGTTTGGCTCAGTGGATAGAGCATCGGCCTGCGGATTGAAGGGTCCCGGGTTCGATTCTGATCAGGGGTATGTACCTTGGTTGCGGGCACATCCCCAGTAGGGGGTGTGCCGGAGGCAGCTGATCAATGTCTCTCTCATCGATGTTTCTAACTCTCTATCCCTCTCACTTCCTCTCTGTAAAAAATCAATAAAATATATATTAAAAAAAAAAAGTAAGTTGGACTTCTGTTTCTTGCAGTATGGCGGGCTAGATCCTCTAAATGGCCTTCCTAGTAAAAAAAGAACTGATAAAAAGTGCTGAAATTGAAATATTGAAAAGAATTGTTTTGATGGTATGTTTCTTATATCATTTTCTTCGATCCCAATTCATCCTCTGTTTCTTTTCCTTCCTCACCTCATTCTTTCATAGGAGAAAATAGGTCATTTGTCCTATTGACTATCCTACATTTTAGATTTGGCTGATTGCTTCCTTGTGTGTGTATCATCTAACATTAAGTTGTTCCTTTATGCTTTTTATTTGTGGTAAACTAATAGTTTCATGCAGATGATTAATTAGATTCTTTTTAAATTTTAATTAATTAATTAAATTAATTAATTAATTTTGGGGATAGGAGTACTTCAGAGGTGGGGCTGTGCGTCTAATGCATGAAGCCACGACTGACTCTCACGTTTCTGGTGCTACTAGAATGAGCAGTGTGTTCAGGTGGCCTCAGCCCCATTGATCCATTAGGAAGCTCCCATCAAGCTTTTACATAAAGGGTTTAACATCCTCTGATGATCATTGCACAGATCCATTATTTTATTAGGGACCTACATTTACTGGATAGAACTGTAAAAAGAAAATCTTTCTGTATTCAAGTATTTGGTCTATTTGAAATAGAATTTATAAAGGAAGGATAGGTTACATGTTTGAGCCTTTGTCCCAGCAATAACAACTGATATGTGTTTTTTTAAAAAAACACACAAAACAATAATACATTATTATCCACTAGTGGGTCAAAGGATAAATCCTAATGGAAATTAAAAAAAAACATTTAGAAGTAATGATAACAAAAATATTAACCTCAAATGATGAAGGATTCAGCTAAGGCAGCACTTGGAGGGAAAGTTACATAGCTTTTAAATGTTTATACTATGATAAGCAAAGGTTCAAAATTCAAGAGACAGAATTCCAACTTGAAAGGTAAGACAAAAAGAACAGGATGAAAAGAAAGAAATCTGAAGGAAAGAAATAAAGGTAGAAATAGGAAGGAGAAAGGAAACATATAAGAGAGAGGGTTCAACAAGGCCAAAAATTGGATCTTTGAAAAGATTTTAAAAATGGACAGATCTTTGGCAAGAAAAAAAAGAGAAGGAACAAATTAATGTTATGAATGAAAAGGAGACATGGCTATCGTTGTGAAGCTTAAAACAGCTATTTGGAAGATATGAATAACTTTGATTATTATTATTTTTTGTTAATCCTCACCCAAGGATATTTTCCATTGGTTTTTAGGGAGAGTGGAAGAGAGAGGGAAAGACAGAGAGAAATATCAATATGAGAGAAACACATCAATTGGTTGCCTCCAGCATCAGCCCCGACCAGGGCCTGGGACAGGGAGGAGCCTGCAACTGAGATACGTGCCCGTGAATCAAACCTGGGACCCTTTGGTCTCCAGGCCGACACTCTATCCACTGAGCCAAACCGGCTAGGGCGAAGATATGAATAACTTTATACCCAACATTTGAAAACTTAGAGAAAAGATAAAATCTTAGAAAAATGGAACTCACCAAAACTTACTCAGGAAAACCTCAATAATGATACAATCATTAAAGAAACAATGTAAGTTTAAAATCTCCCCACAAGAAAGCACCAGCCTCAAGTCCTGTTTGTAGGTAAGTGCTACCACAGCTCAAGGAATACACAATTCAAATAGTACTGACTACAGAAGAGAAACATAGGAAATGTTCCCTAATACATGTTATGAGGTTAATAGAACTCTTTCACCAAAGCCAGACAAGAATAACAAGAAAGAAAAATTACAGGCTACAGAAACAAAAGTCTCAAAATACCAACAAACTAACCTGTAGGAAAAATAGAATATATTATGACCAAATTGGTTTTCATCTCAGGAATGCAAGATTGGTGAACTATCAGAGAGTCAATTAATGTAATTAACCACATCAATAAATTAAAGAAGGAAAATCATATAATCATCTCACTGAAGCAAAAGAAAAAAGTTTTTCCATTTCTAGCTTTTTACTTTAGAAAAACTCTTATGCATGTCCCCAGGGGACAAACACAAACATGTACATAGCAGCACTGAAGAAATAGACAAAAACTGGAAAACAATCAAATGTACAGCAGCAGTAAAATGAATAAATACATCATGATGTATTTTTACCACAAAATGCCACACAGCTCTGAGGATGAACAATAGCTACCCACATCAAATTAACTCAGAAGCAGAAAAATCACACAAGTCTTCATAGTCTTACAAAGCTATAAGACAAGCAAAACTAAACAACATATAGTTTAGGAATACAGGCATTGAGGTGTGACTCAAAGAAAGGCAAGCAGTGCTTGAATTGTATACTTAAAGATGGTTAAAATGGCCGTAGCCAGTGTGGTTCAGTGATTAGAGAACTGGCCTGCACACCAAAGGGTCTCAGGTTCAATTCCTGGTCAAAGGCACATACGTACCTGGGTTGTAGGTTTGATCCCCAGCCCCAGTAGGGGCACTTTCGGGAGGCAACCAATCAATGTGTTTCTCTCACATGATCTCTCTCTCTCTCTCTCTCTCTCTCTCTCTCTCTCTCTCTCTCTCTCTCTCTCTCTCTCTCTCTCTCCCCCATCTCTATCTCTATCTCTATCTCCCCCTCCCTCCCTCCCTCCCTCCCTTCCTTCCTCCCTTCCTCTCTCCCTTCTTCCCTCCCTCCTTTCCACTCTCTCTCTAAAAATCAATGGAAAAAATATCCTTGAGTGAGGATTAACAACTACAGAAAAAGGTAAAAATGTCAAATTTTATGTGCTACATATTTTACCACAATTTTTAAAAAAAAAAAAAAAAAGAAGTAGGAAATAGAAGGCAGGACCAGATTTCAGTATGAATGGGGTGCCAAGCAGATAAAGATTTTAATATCCCAACACAATCTCAGTTTTGAATAAAATAACTTTTAAGATATTAAGAACTGAATATTACAAAAAGCAAGTTTGCAGATAGTGTCAAAGGTAAGCCTCCATGCTTAGTACTAGGAATTGGGGCAAACACATCAGGCTTGAGATGCTGTGGAAAGACCTTTGACCAATGGTCTTGACCAGAAGAGGCTTCTGGTATAAGTTGTGGCTAACACTGATGAAGGGTTAGGAAATCTGTTTAGCTTCGCTGCTAAGATAACTCCATGGCAGTGAACACAGCTTGTTTTAAAGCATACTTCAAATATTATCAGTACCTGCTTACAAGTTACTTATTATATGGCTATGTTTTGGTTAAAAAAAAAAGAGTCTTATTGTAAGGAAGTGTGACTTAAACATTTATCTTTTCACAAAAGGCTATTGTCTAAGAGAAACGGGCTGTTGTTCTGGGCTGCCAGAAGGAATGAAGGTGCCATCCAGGGGAGACGTGCAGAATATTCTAAGGGGAACTTACTCGGCAGATTCAGAGTCTGCATGGCCTCGGCAGAGCTGAGAATACAGGGCTGGCCTTGCTGACTCCTTATTCTGTGTTCTTATGGCTCAACGGGTATGCACACCAAACCCGGGGGCGGGCTGCTGCCCGTGACAGTGGAAGCACAGCTGTGCAGCACACAACCCCAGGGATGTTGTTCACAAGCCTATGACAAGAGTGACGCCCCCTGGAGCTCGGCAGCTCAGTGGTCCCACCCATACGTATGTGATACCCAACAAGAAACTACCCGAATGTCACGGGAGAAATCCTCCTCCTCCCCCAGGAACATTAATTCTATCAAAACACAAGTAATACAAGATACTTTTATATTGAAATGAAGATGGCTCTGTTTTGTCTATGTACATGGGATTCGATATGATTCACATCAGCGGACATCTTGGACTTCCAAGAAGCTTCATGCTTTCAGTGGGCCTCTTGGGGCCACATTCCTATATCCCTGGATCAGCCTCTGCTGGGACATCTGTGAAACAAGTATTTATTCCCTGACATATAGAGGGTAGATAATACACTCTCACTACAAATTAAAAATCATTATCGATGTCTTGCTTCTCAGTACAACTAGAATGGATCTGAGTATCCAGAGCTCCACATAGGACTTTACAGAACCATCATGATCATAAAGAGTTGGGAAGGTTAAATGCTAAAATCTTGCTTTCTTTAGTAGCTACATTCAACCTACTGTAAGATCTGGTTCCAGTTAGATCAATCATAACATGAGATGTTTATATTTTGTTAAGCTCTGCTTTACTCATTTGGCATTAAGCCAAGTCAATTTGCATTGATAATTATTTAAATTTGTCTTGTTAACTGGGAAGAAAATTATTTGCAAATGACACATCTTGAATTAAGAATTTTTAAAATACAAACCAGATATATTGTCACACAATGAAAAACCATGCAACCCATAAACTCACGTTGTAGAACATGGTAGTCAAAACTTACAAAATGATAAGTAAATATTGATAGCATTCTTGTTAAAAATGTGCAAATGCATGCATACAAAAGTGCTAAAAGGACATACATCCAAATATTGAAATGTTTATCTTTGAATGAAAGTTCATTTTTGTTTTTTTTTCTCTTTGCTGCTTTTCTGTATTTTCCAAATTTCTTGCATTTAGCATTTTTTACTTTGGTAATTAAAAAAACTATAGTTAAATAAGTGACTATGAGTCCTATATTAGAAATATTTTTAGACAGAAAAAAGTAAATACAATTATACCTGTGAATAAGACGTCTCCACCATCTAAGGTTGCATTTTCATCTTTCATCTCTACTATATTGAGCTGAAGTTTTTCTAACGCTTCTTTCATCATGTCAACCTGTTGAAAATGATCCAGATTAATATCTTAATATTTTCTAAAAGAAAAACCAATCATCTAAAACGTCTGAACACTGAATCATGCTCCCATGTGCAACCACACGCGCGCGCGCACACACACACACACACACACACACACACACACACCCCTTTGTGAATATATGTAGTATAGTTTGGACCAGCCATGGTCATTTGCAAAATAAGAAATTATCTTTTAGAAATCATCCATTTCATCCCCTTCTAGCTCAAGCTTTAGTGAATATTATAGTCCCTTCTTCTGTTGGAAGGTTAACTAGTTAGGACACTATTGGAAGAGTGACTACTTAGGACACTGTTGGAATAGCGACTAGTTTGGTCATATGAGTCAACAAAGGTGGGAGGCAGAATAGCCAATCCTCCTACCCTTCCCAGAAAGTACAAGATTTAATTTTAAATGTTAAGTAAGAATTGCACACACATGGAGTGATATGTGGAAGGACTATCAACAATAACCAGTACCTTGAAATCTCGGCACATAGGAAGTCATTGTTTTCTATTCAAGTATTTTCTAAAAATGTCAGAACATCTAAGGATCCTTGGTAAATCCCGAACTGTTATTTAAATTTAAACTGGGTCCCTACAGGTGATTAACAAATACAATGGTTGCAATCAAACTGAAGCATAGGTGAAAATGAGTTTCAGGGACGTTCTGTAATCCCAGGCTGAAGTCTCAAGCACAGAGATATTCTGGGCTAAACGAGGGAGTGCTTTTCTTGAGGTTCACTTTAATACAAGAAAACAATTTAAGGCATAACCGATGCCCTTTGAAGTTCACAATGCAATGCACGTCCTTCTAGCGGCGCAACATAACAATTTAAATACTTCTGAAAGGTCTGTACAACCTTGAACATAGTGACGACATACATGGAGAAGATATGAGTAGCTAAGGGAAAAACAAGAGATCACATGACATTGGGGAAAGCAGGTAATACTGCCAAAATACATGCCAGTTCACAGAGTGAATTGTCAATGAAGAGTTAGGAGACATAAACATAGCAGAGTAACCTCTAGACTCTGAGAGCAAGCATGTCAAACTCAAAGGCTAACACGGGCCAAGTAAATGAGGCATGCGGCCCGCGGGCCACGAGTTTTACGTGCTTGCTCTAGAGTAATAAAAATATGGAAATACTTTGACAACAAGCCTGACATTCATGCAGTTAAAAAAGGTGAAAAGGGATACAAAATAAAATAAATATATCATCTCATCCTTGTCCTGGAACTCGTAAAAATTCCACAAACCAGAGTGACTCAGAACAATAAAAAATTATTTCCGTGGATGCAATGTGACCTCTTTTCACAGCAGAATAGGTTTTTCTATGTAACCGGAAGTGGAAATCATTGCTGTAGCATAAAAAAAGAAGCAAAACCAACATTTACCATGACTTGTTGGGCAGCAGTGAACCCAGGAAAACACACAACGGTTTCCTTCTGTGGCATCCACCTCTGTGTCTATGGAAAATTCATTCAGCTTAGAGAGATCATGAGAACAGAGCTACTGTTACCTTTCGTTTCTATTACGAATGCTACTGCTTCTGTTATAACAACATTTCAAAGGTTACTCAGAATTCAGCAGTGACACATTCTGGTGTGAAAAGTGTACATGTAATATCTCAACTTAGGAACTTTATTAAACTCTTAAGTGTGTTTAAAGAGAACAGAAGTAGGGCAGCTAACATATACCAGTTTCAGAAATAATGTATTTCTTTTAAAATCCTACATCTTTCAAATTAAAAATTTAGAGGATAAAATGCTTGTGTTTTTTAAAAGTTAAATCAGCTGCACTGACATTAAAAAACTGGTCTTGGCCCTAGCTGGTTTGGCTCAGTGGATAGAGCGTGGGCCTGCGGACTGAAGGGTCCCCAGGTTGATCTGGTCAAGGGCACATGCCGGGTTGTGGGCTCCATCCCTAGTAGGGGTGTGCAGGAGGCAGCCGATCAATGATTCTCTCTAATCATTGATGTTTCTATCTCTCTCTCCCTCTCCCTTCCTCTCTGAAATCAATAAAAAAAAGTATAAAAAAACAACTGGCTTTTGTACAAGGGCATTACTCCCCCTCCCCTTTTAAAAAAATATTCAGTGATATCTATATAAACAAAGTCATCAAGGTAGGTACAGACCACAAACACTGATAATACTATATTACTTTCAGAGCTAAGGGTATGGACAAAAAAAATTTTGTTTTAAGCATCACATAAACAGTTTTGAAAGTGGCAGGACCACATGGCATCAAATCAGCAATGCTAACCCCCGGGAGATTTCTGGAGAAGAAACAAGAGAGGCTCAACCACAAGCTCTCCATGGAGAGCTGCATACCCTGGGCACAGGGGTTCCATGAAGCAGACAAACTCAGCTGCAAACAAGGTCCAGTATTGCCCTGACACATGGACCCATAGAATGCCAGCTACTCTGGCAGTTAAAACACTAAAGATGCCCTGGCTCGGTGGCTCAGTTGGTTGGACCATCGTCCTGTGTACCAAAATGTTGCGGGTTCAATTCCTGGTCAGGAAAGCATACCTAGGTTGCAGGTTTGATCCCGGTCAGGGCGAGTACTGGAGGCAGCCAATAGATGTTTCTTTCTCTCTCTCCCCTTCCTCTCTCTCTCAAATCAATAAACATATCCTTGGGTAAGGATGTAAAAAAAAAACACTAAATATAACCATGGAAGTGGGAATTTTTGCAGGAAAAGATCCAAACGCTGAGCCTTCAAGAAACTGCCTATTCTGTGGATACATAGCCATAGTTAATGTTGACTTACTTAACTTTCAAGAAAAAAATAAATCAAGGCCAAAAAACACACCCACCTTTCACAGAGACACCTTACAGAGTAGAATTTAGCATTACTCAGGGTGGGGGGCACTGTGAGAACAAACAGTATTAATTCCAAAGGCTGAGTTGAATGGATCAGTTTAGCCCATGAAATCAGAAATAAAAAGGGTAGAGAAACGTCTTCATTAATTAAAATATTATCCATATAATTTGCATCCTCTATTCTAAAGATTTACATTTCTTCCTTCCCTTTTCACTCTACATGTTTGTTTGATCTTTTTACTTTATACTGTAAACATATAATTTTTACCGTATTTCTTTTGCCCCAAGTCTTCTCCTCCCACCCTGTGCTACAGATTCCTCTCCTGACAGCAGCGGGTTCAAATGAGCTCTGCTACTTCCATTCACCCAACTCACACATCTTTCTTGCAAGAGCTGGTACTAGTTTTTAGGTAATTATATTTTCCTCCCCCCCCCTTTTTTTTTTCCTGGAGTACTAATGTAAAAAATGTAGTGTTACTGGTTACATGCTCAGCCCCTCCATTGGGAATGTCTGTATAGTGTAGCGTTATGATCAAGGGCCTGGAATTCAAATCTCTGCTCTGCTACTTACTAGCCAAGTGACCTTAGGTTGCTGAATTTTCTGAACTTCAGTTTTCTCATTGCTAAAACGGGTGCTTAGTCAGACTGGTACCAACTTCCTAAGCTCCTCCTGACCATTAAATACATCTTAAGCATTTAGTACATAGTAATTGCGCAATAAACATTAGATATGTCTTCTATTATTTTGATGAATACCAGATTGTGTGCACTCAGTGACAAATACTTGTACCATGAAACTGACCCACAAAAGAAAACGGTTTCTTTTTCTTTGTACATTTGGACAAGTTGCTCATATTTTACCACTACATGACAGATCCCATCTGCTTTCCAGGGAATTAAAATTACAGTCTTTTCTGCAAAGCCAATGTAAAGTCAGAACACAAACACTGAGGATACATTTAAATTTAAATCATTCCAATTTTATTTCCTCCCAGCTCCGGGAAGCTGTCAGGCTATGTGGTAGATTTCTTGTAAACCTCTGCTTCGAAATAGCCCCTGGAGGTACTACATAAGGTGGGAAGTGGGCCTGGCTGGTAAGACATCCCACAGGCCTCAAAACTGCATTAGGCAAGATGATATAGAATGATTACAGTTACTAAAGGCATTATCACTCTAAAGGGCTTGGTCTAAAGAATTCCCCCTCTTTTTTTTTTTTTTAAGTTAAAAAATTTTTAATTTTTTTAATTTTTAAAATTAAATCTTTATTGTTGAAAACATTACATATGTACTCTTTTCCCCCCATTGACCCCCTGTAGCCACCCCCACCCCCACCCCTACCCCAGGCCTTCACCACCCTATTGTCTGTGTCCATGGACTATGCATATATGCATACAAGTTCTTTGGTTGATCTCTTCCCACCCACCCACCTTCCCCACCTTCCCTCTGAGATTCCCTAGTCCCCTGGTTGGCAAACTGTGGCTCGAGAGCCACATGCGGCTCTTTGGCCCCTTGAGTGTGGCTCTTCCACAAAATACCACGGCCTGGGCGAGTCTATGTTGAAGACGTGGCGTTAGAAGAAGTTTAAGTTTAAAAAATTTGGCTCTCAAAAGAAATTTCAATCGTTGTACTGTTGATATTTGGCTCTGTTGACTAATGAGTTTGCAGACCACTGCCCTAGTCTGTTCTATGCTTCTATGTCTCTGGATCTATTTTGTTCATTAGATTCCACATACGAGTGAGATCATGTGATACTTGTCTTTCTCTGGCTTTTTCGCCCCCCTCTTTCTTAATGCCTAGTCTCCTTTTCTTACCGTTTCTGTTCTACTCTCTTCTTACCTTCTTTATGGCTCTCATGTTTTGTTCCTTATTTGTCCTATCATGTTTACATCATCATCCTGTCTTCCATTTCACTCCTTTGGGGTTCTCATGGTGAATAGAAAGAACTGGGGATTTGAATACAGGTCCTATTACTTATTAGCTATGTGACATGGGATGAGTTAACCACTTGGAGCCTAAGTTTCCTAATCCAAAAATGGGATAATGTTTTCTCTCTAACAGAGATTATGTGGATAGCAAACAAACTGATACATACAAGGCACCTAGTTCAGTATCTGGCACATTATGATCAAAACCAGTAGTTGCTAAAAACAAACATCAAACAAACCAGTAGTCGCTGATATCATTATTATTATGCCCTAAATTAACTCAGTGCTTGGTTTGGGTTACCTTTCAAAAAGAAATAAAAGATTAAAAACATACCATTTGCAGCATTAAACAAAATATCTATTGATCCCACCTATCTTGTTCTTCTTGTAAAATTTCCCCCCAAACAAATATAAGACCGTATACATTTATTATTGGGAGTCTATATACATAATAGCTTGTAATAGCGCCATAATTAGTTTAATACTTTATTTAGATGCCAATATGGTCCGGTTGGCCCTGTCCGAAGTTGGCTTTGCTGGGCATATTTTTTAAATGTCCACTGTGAATGTTTCACAGCTTCACTTTGGATGTGAATGCTCTCATGAGGCCCATTGAGCAGCCTGTGCTGAGGTTCCATTAACGGCCTGCACCAACCGCTGTTTGCCAAGCTGCTTTCCTTCAGCGGCTTTGCGGGGTTAGCTGCCAGAGGTTATGACTACAAATGAGGCCCTCAGCCTTGGCCCGTCTGCAGCTGATGTGTCTCAGTTCTGCCCGGCGCTGGGAGCTGTGCCGTCACCATCACCACTAGGTTTTCAACGCCATTTGAATGTTCTGGATCCCTTTTAACCCATCGTATTGTCAGAGCTCTAAAATTACACTGTCATCCTGTTTCTATTCTTATCCAGCTCCAAAGAGATGAAGAGCAGCAACATAGCTTTGTTGGTAGGGGAGGCGGTTTCATTTCCTCAACTTGTTGCTGATGTCGTTTTGCCGTTAGTGTTAAGTGTGACATGCAGATAATACTGAGGAAGCCACTGAGGTGATGTCTCTAGAAAGTCAAAGGGCAGCTGGCTTGGAACCTGCTGGTGCATCAAAGTTACATTGTGTTGTCCTGGCTACACTCAAAGGCCACGCTTCATTTGTTTATTCATGTTCTTTGTTAACCAGCACATCTTAGCTCCTGAGGCCACATGGACTAGCACATTTGACTGATTTTATAATATTAATACTTAGCACCTATATCATGCTTTCACATATATTTTCTCATTTGATCAACATTTCAGTTCAACACTTAGTGGATGCCAACATTTTTTAAAACCGGCTACAAAGATAAAAAAACAAACCCACAAACCCATAATTCCTGTCCCTGGGAAGTTAATAATCTAATAGGGGAGATATACCTCTCGCAATCCGGGACCCCTCGGGGGATGTCCAACTGCCGGTTTAGGCCCGATCCCTGCGGTAGTCGGACATCAACTCTAGCAATCCAGGACTGCTGGCTCCTAACCGCTCACCTGCCTGCCTGCCTGATCACCCCTAACCACTCTGCCTGCCAGATCACCACTAACTGCTCACCTGCCTGCCTGATTGCCCCTAACTGCCTTTGCCTCAGCCCCCGCCGCCGCAGCTTCGTCCAGAGGATGTCTGGAATGACGACCGGAAGGTCGTTCAGCTGTCTGGTCTAATTAGCATATTACGCTTTTATTATTATAGATAGTGACCATAAAGTGAAATATTTGTTGGATGTTCACAATAATGCCAAAGGGTAGAAGGGTAGGCATTGGTATACCAGTGAACTGAGGCTAAGGGAGGTTGACTGACTTGCTGAGTCAAGGCTGCTGAGCCCACGCCCATGTTCATTTCCACTGCACTGTGTAGTTATGATTCTCCCGAGGCCCATCACAGAGCACAACCTCATCAGGACCGGAGCTCATGCCTTCTGTTTTCCAACCCTGTGCATTTAAGTCCACTGGGTATTACAAGATCCTATGCTGAAGTAATTTTGGGTTCTATGGTATCTTCATATCCAAGATGGATGGCATTTCTGTATGTGAGGGCCTTAGGATGCTAAGGTGTGGTGTGATTAAAATGCTAAGTAATATGAACAGAATGTACTAACCACACTAGGAATGCTCACCGAGTATGTCTTGTGGATTAATTACCACCCTTTAACTGTGGGATGCATTAGGTTCATATTCAAGGAACATTCAGTGATTCATTCCTTAACTTCCCCTCATGTGCTGGTTAAATTACTAAAACTAACCAAAACTACAAAAGAAAAAAAAAAGAGAGAATAAAAAAGAGGTTTAATATACTAAATGACTCAGTCATAAAAATTCTTACGTAAAAACATACTGGAATGCTCTTCTAAACTCTAATTTTAGGACAAAGCTCTTAGAAGGAATTTAGTTAGCAATATATTAACAAACATTAAGATAGTCTTCCTATATGCTAGAAGCTCGACTAAGAACTCCTACTTAACTTACCTAACCCTCATAATCTGATGAAACAAGTACAAATATTATTTTTGTTTCACACATGGGAATATGGAGGCAGGGTTGCTGACTTGTCCATGGTCTTACAGCAGCAGAGCTGAGATTTGAACTTACTAGTAGACAGCTGTGCTCTGGTGTTTTTGTTCTTCTTTTCTATACAATGTTAGATATCCACTATGCAGTCAAATGAAAATAAATGTTGGAATGACCATGAGGATCTACAAGACCTTTTGATTTATTTGTTTGAACAAAATGTGGACCCAGACATTCTGGAGGCTACAATGAAAGGGCAGAGGCTACAAATTGCAGCAGTCTGAACTTAGGTTTGTTTCTAAAGATCCTCAATTTTGTTTTCCCAAGAAAACAGACTGATATTACTGAATGTTGGGAGCCATTCCTTCATCTTTCCAATATCTAGGTCACATTATGAGAAGGAATTATTTGTGGGAAAATCTTTAAACAGTCAGCAATGTATTTTAAGCACAGCGAGATTACAAAAGCACGTGGACATGTAGATACACTTCAAACCAAGATACTATACACACTGCAAACCAATACAACTAATCTGGAAAGAGAAGGGTTCCCACCACACTGGGAAGTATGGCAGGCAGAATTCGAAGATGGTGCCCAAGACTGCCACCCCCTGATGTACACGTTGTGTGCAGATAAATCTCTCCCTCTGAGTGTGAGAAGAACCTGTGTCTATGACATCACTGTTGTGATTAGGTTACATTTCATGGCATAGGTAAGATATTTTGCAGATGTGATTAAGGTTTCTAGTCAGTTGACTTGAGTTAATCACAAGGGAGATGACCCTGGGTGGGCCTGACTAATCAGGGGAGCCTTTTAAAGAGGGTTTAAAAGTCAGCGGTGGAGGAAGTCAGAGAAATGTTCTACTGTTGGGGAAGAAAGTAAGCAACCATGTTGGGAACTACCTGTGGAGGGGGCCTACAGAGCAGCCTCTAGGGACTGAGTAGCTCCCCATTGACAGCCAGCAGAAAAAGCAAAGGAGCTGTGGCCTTTGTCCTACAATCACAAGAAACTGAATTCGGCCAACAACTTGAATGAGCTTGGAAGAGAACACAGTCCGGGTAAAAATCATTTACGCTGTGAGATAATAAATTGGTGTTTTTTAAGTTTCTGTGCTTATGGTAAGTTGTTACAACAGAAAACCAATACAGAAAGCCCAAATTTAAACAGATTTTTTAAAAAAGTATTTGTAAAGGCCTTTTGTCAGAAGCAAAAAAGTTGAATAAATGTCCATTTTCAAGTTGTTTATTCAAAATACAGCTCAACAATTTTTAAGATGTCTCTAAGAAATTACCAAAAATAGAATATTTTAAATGAGTTTGGGGTGCCAGACCCACCAACTTCCTTAATCTGTGCTTTATTAAAATGTTGGGCAATTATATTTTGAAATGATGAAAACAAGTTGTAATATTGTTTTTTGGCTACAAATCTAATACATGCTCATAAAAATTAAAATGACAAAGGTATATCCTATATAATAAAAGGGTAATATGCAAATCGACTGAACAGTGGAACCACCGGTTGCTATGACACGCACTGACCACCAGGGGGCAGACACTCAATGCAGGAGCTGCCCCCTGGTGGTCAGTGCGCTCCCACAGGGGAAGCACAGCTCAGCCACAAGCCAGCTCACGGCTGGTGAGCGCAGTGGCAGTGGTGGGGAGCGGGCCTAAGCTGTCAGTCGGACATCCCCTGAGGGCTCCTAGACTACTAAAGGGTGCAGGCTGGGCTGAGGGGACCCACCCCCCTACCTCCCAGTGCATGAATGTCATGCACCGGACCTCTAGTATATAAATAATAATACAAAGCAAAAATGTGCCTCGAATTATCCCAATCTTATTATTTCCATTTATTGAGTAAATACTGAGTGTCTGTTGAGAGCTAGACACCATGCTAGACAGTCGTCAGTGACCATAAAAAATAGACATGGCCTCTGCTGTTCAGTGTCCTTAGGGGCACAGACATTAAAGATTCACACAAGTCAACACACAGTTATACGTTATGAGAAGGGCTTTGAAGGAAAGCAATAGTGTGTTTTGGGAAATAAGAGGGGTACATGTTTCAGGGGGTCCAAGAAGGTCACTTAGAGGAAGTAACGTGTAAGCTAGGAAATAAAAATGTTAACAGTAGTTATTTATTCCTGCGGGTGGGTCATCTGGAATTCTTCCTTAGAACCAAAAGGGATTTCTGGATGATACTCAGATCATAAATGGCTCACCTTAGTCTACTGGAAAATGTAGTCAGTCAGCAAAAGCTAAGAACTATATGATTTCACTCATATGTGGGATATAAAACTGAAACTCGTGAACACACATAGCAGTGTGGTGGTTGCCAGAGGGAGGGAGTGGGGGGAGAAGAGGCTCCTAATATAAGGTGACAGGAGAAGATTTGACTTTGGATGGTGGGCACATGGTACAATACATAGACAACATAGAAACCCACACCTGAAACCTATATGTTCATGTTGACCAATGTCACCCCAATTTAATTAATATTTTTTTAAAAAAGAAAATTTAGTAAAGGGCGTCTCTATTAGAAAAATGGTCAATAGTACTGGAAATTATGTAATACATTAAAATCTTCAAAAGTTATTAGAGTCAAGTAAATGTCATTAATCCTGTAATCATTCTGGGAACTGGTGGTATTTATAGGATGGTTAACAAGTTTGAAAGTTTTATAACCGCCTAGCTCATTTTCCTCTTATTGAACTTTTGTAATAAAAACTATTACACAAATGAGATCTCTTGAAACATTTCCCACAGACTATTAAATAAATATCCATCACATTTTTTCCCATTGATTTCTTGGATTTCTAAACTTACTGGTCTATTTCTAGTGGCAAGTTCTAAAAATTAACCAGGATATTGAGCATCTTGATTTTCATATTTGTAAGATGAGGGGGCAGAGCTTAAAAATGAGGTCATTTCCAGTTCTAGAGTTCTGAGAGTTGTAGTCCCAAAACAATTTTTGGCATTCATAAATATGACTCTAACTGTAATTCTATCTCCTTCCCATAGAGTTTACTGAAAACACCCCAGACGATTATTCATGAGTAAAGTATTCTGGCGTTTAACCAGATTCAACCAGAAGCAATGAAGCTGGGTATATGAATGAGGGGAAGATAGGGCAAACCCAAAAGTGGATAAAAAAAATCTGAGAAGGGCCCAGCCGGTGTGGCTCAGTGGTTGAGCGTTGACCTATGAACCGATAGGTCACAGTTTGATTCCTGGACAAGGCACATGACCAGTTTTGGGGCTTGATCCCCAGGAGGGGGCATGCAGGAAGCAGCCGATCAATGATTCTCTCATCATTGATGTTTCTTTCTCTCCCTCTCTCTTCCTTTCTATGAAATCAATAAAAAACATAATTTAAAAAAATCTGAGAAGGATGGAAATCCTCAGAGGTAAACCAAAGGATTCTGCTAGAGAAAAACTACATCTAGAAAATAAGGTGTGTAACACTAGCTTATGATACTTACGGGATTTTCTTGTGTGCTTTTATTTATTTATTTATTTATTTACTTATTTATTTATTTTTAGTAACCCAAGATGCTTCTAATTACCTGCCAACAGTGAGAATAATTATACTATACAGAGCACCCATAATGCCTATCCTATGAGAAGACAGATGTCTGGCCCTGCTTTGTTGCTAACTCCTGCATACTTTCATATACAAGTATAGTATAGTACGGTTCATAACCTTTGGGCTCATCCTTACCTAATTCTCAGGGTCAGTTGTGACCTGAGAAAGAAGGATCTAACTAGCCCCAGGCTGATGCTCTGGGATTCAGCACTAAGTCATTCTTTATGCTTTGTCCCTCTCTAACCATCTACCTGGGCGCTACTATGGTTATTTTCACTGGAGTCCTGCTCTAATAATTTATCCCAGTCTCTTCCCATGAGTAGGGTGCTTCTCTGTGCTCTCCCTAAGGATTCGAGCATTGGTTCTACAACCCAACACTGTAGATGAGTTTCCTAGGTGCCCACTATATGCAAATGATCCTTGTCATCTCTCCATCTCCTCTACACAGAATCAATATTGCCAAGATCTGAGAATCCACCTCTTGAAAACTCACAACTCTGACCCTCTTTTACAATTGTAATGCTAGGGACTTAACTTACCATCAATAGTAAGTAAAATGTATTAAGTTCTGTCTAAGTGCCAAGCATTGTGCTAAGTGTTTTTGCATGGATTGTCCCTTCAGGCACCTCCTAGGCTAAATTGGTCATGGCATCTCTTTCCCTCTTGCTAGGGACTGGTGCAAATGACATAATGTTAGCCACTGAGGGGAAGTCTGTTGAGAGGTTCCTAAAGGCATAGAAGTTCCTTTGGACACTGTCCTGTCTAAATATGGTACCTGGCACTGGGGCTTGGTCTGAGAACACAGCCATCATCAAGGATGGCAGGGCAGAGAGATGGAAAGAACCTGGGCCTTGATGACATTGTTGAGCTGATGGATCAACCAACCCTGGAGCCCTGGAGCTCTGAATACGGGGTGGGGCAAAAGTAGGTTTACAGTTGTGAATACAGGAAACAGTTTATTCTTGCATTATTATTTATTAATTATTGTATTATTTCCCATAAGAACAATTTTAAACCTATTTTTGCCCCACTTTGTATATGACATTTTTATTTCCTTAACTATTTTAAATTGCGTTTTCTGTTAACTGCAGCTAAAAGCAACTCATTTACTTATATAACAAAATTGACAAGCAGTATCTAGAGTCCATAACGATAGACCATATTATTAAAACTCATTAAATTCTGATGTAGAAACAACGATAGACCTTTTCTTTCTTTTTATAATTTGTGGAATGACTTGACATTCCACAAATTACACAAGAAGTAAGGTGTGATTTTAACTAATACCTGCTATTTTGGCTGATAAGAATGCCATCTATAAGACTAACACAAGCCTGCTTACAGAAAAAAGCAGATTATAACTAAAAATTTGTAAAGCCAAAAGTGCCCCGAGAAGTGTTAAATTCCTTCATTATGTAGAGAAAGCACAAAGAATATAGCTCCACATGTTAGAGTGGATGTTAACGTTGCAACACTCCTCTCTCTGAACCAGTGCTCAGATCTGGAGGACAGGTGATTGGGACGGTTAGACAGAAATTCAGGAGGAAAACCAGTGGGCCCAGCGTACAAAGGCAAAGGAAAAACAGCTCTGAAGAAATCTGGGAGAGATCCCTCTCATTATCTGGAGTGGACACAACAACAAAGTTCTAGATGTTCCAAGGCCCCTCCACAAAGATGTGGCAGCAAGACAGTTTCCTGGAAGAAGGCTGGATGCAACATTTAGCTTTTTAAATAGAAAATTAGGCAGGAGCTGGGCTGGTCTTGCCACTCTTGACATCTAATGTACTAATTCAAATGGTCCATTTCCTTGTTGATGATAATGATACAACACACGTATTGAGTGACTAAGAGCATCTGACATTCAGTCTACAGGGAACAAATAAAAATATATCACCAAATGTCAAGTGAAAATAAGTGTCAGCTGCCAAAAGGCCTGCAAAATTTAGTATGTTGAGAACTAGGGAACTGACAAATTTTAAACTAATTTTCCCGAAAGTTGAAAACCATAAAAATTTGCTGTGCATGTCGTCCAAAATAAGCACCAGATAGCTGGAGGTGCCCATAATTTTCTGTGAAATCAGAGAAATTGCATGCTGCATTTTTTAAAGGCAACCAGCCTTAAAGTATGAGAAGTATTTTGTATGTTCAGTACACAATTAATACATTGTGGGCATTAGGCTGCCCTAGAAGCCTTCCAACATACCCTGTCCCCACCCAACTGTGGGCCTTGCATGGGTTAGATATACCTTCTGTGTGTTCCCATGTCCCCCAAAGGTATTCTACTAACTAAAATGCTGGCCCCAGTAGATCTCTGTGTGTATTGAATGAGCAGCTGAACAACTGTGCAAGTTAGACATAACTTCTAGAAATGTGATAGCAAACTTATGTATAAGACAAACTATGCAACTTGTTTTGTCAAAGCATAGTAACAAGGTGGGGTGAACTCTTCTAGAGAAGTCTTACAGCATTTCAAGGATGAGCAGACTCATCTTCATTTCTAAAGACCTCCCAGTGAGAAAACGACCCCAGGTCTATTTATTATAACAATCACTAACTGCCACTCTTCTCTTTACCTTCTCCAATAATTTCATTCATTTACCCAGTCAATTGACAAACATCTATCCAGCATGTTTAATACATTTGGCGCTGTACTAGGCCATGGGAATACATCAGTGAAGAGAGAAGATCCCCGTGTATGTGGGGATATGGATTCAGAAAGAGGACAAATCACACAGAATTTTGTAAACTAGCATAAAGGGTGGGAATTTTAAATGTCAAAGCCTCTGTAAGTTTGAAGGAGGTGAGTGGCACCATCTAACTTACAAAGACAATTCTGGATAGCTGCATTGTGAAAATGGACTAGAAGGCAAGAATGGAAGCAGGGAAATTAGTTAAGAGGCAGTTGCGATAGTCCAAATGAAAGATAATGGTAGCTTGGACAAGAATAGCGATAACAGAGACAAAAAATAGTGGATCAGTCTGGGATGTGTTTTGAAGGAGAGTTGACAGCACTTGGTGATGGCGTAGATGTGGGGAAGAAGGAAAGAAAGGAGTCAAGAATGACTCAAATGTTTGTCGTGGGCATTTGGGTGGATGGTGGACCAATCTCTGATATAGGTAAGGCAGGGGAAAGAAGCAAGTCTGGGGAGAAAATCCAAGAGTTCTGTTTTGGCCATTTTGAGTTTAAAATGCCTTGTAGATATTCAAACAGAGAGGTTAACACATTTGAATATATTAATCTAGACTTCTGGAGAGTAGTCAGAACTGCAAATAAGATTTGGGAATCAGTCCTGGCTGGGTGGCTCAGTTGGTGTCGTCCCATACACAAAAAAGGTTGCGGGTTTGATCCCTGGTCAGGCGCATATAGGAGGCAACTGGTCCATGTATCTCTTTCACTTCGATGTTTCTCTCTTCTCCCTCATTCTCTCCCTCTCTCTAAAAACCAATTTTATAAGATCCAGGAAGAAATCAACCAATGAACTTGTACGCATATATGCATAACCCATGGACACAGACAATGGGGTGGTGAAGGCCTGTCGGGAGGATGGGAAGAGGTTAATGGGGGAAAAAGAAGGAACTATGTAATACTTTCAACAATAACTATTAAAGAAAAAGAAATTCCTCAGGTGAGGATTTAAAAAAAAAAGATTTGGGAGTGAATGACAAGAAAATGGTATATAAAAAACTTGGGGACATTAGATCTATTTCAAACTGCAGGAAGTGATGTGGAAAATCTGGCCTCGACAATTCCTCTTAACAGTATTCCAAGAAAGAGACTCCAGGATACGTTTTTGGTTCACTGCTATTACAAGGGATGGTGGCTGTGTGTAGCAATGGATGGAAACATCTCCCTTCGGCAAGAAAGAACTGCTTAATCCACATTCATTATGATTGCATAGATAAAGGCCTGGAAACACATAAATGAACTGTAATAAACTTTCCAGATTTAATAGGTATGTGATGGGTTCAAGGGAGATTCCTTGCCAATTGCCTGTACATTGTCTTTTTAAATTCAGTTTTGTGGAAGCTATAAAACAACAGTAGTATAAGATTTTCTTTTTTCAGAAACCACCAAGTTTTGAAATTATGATCACTTGCCCAGGAGACAAGGTGAAGTTCATTAAGCACTTACGTATAGTAAGCAAGGCTACAGAAAGAACAACCATCAAACACGTTTTAAATCAGTCAAAAAATACATTCGCGCCACAGCACCATTGGACTGAATGAATACTTGCTGTGCTCATTAAAACACATTCTCATTTCCTTATTCAAGTAGGTCCCCTAAAGCTCTTGGCTCAGACACCCTTCATTAGTATATCCTCAAAGACTGCTGTACGTGCTAAACATGAGTAAGGCTCTATTCCTTTAAAAAATATTATACTTACTAATTTTTTTTTTAACCAATTGAAACCTGCTTTCTTCCTAACTGGTGCAAGTTGGTGCTTTTTGGGTTGTACCACATTGTCTAGCATTTCAGCACAATATTCAGGATGGCTTTTAGAATGCTGGGATTGTTTTTTGGGAATGCTGGCTTTTATTTTCTCCTTCCTAGTCCTGGGTTTGTGTGTGTGTGGCGATTAAAGCCTTCATGGTTGTGACGGGCTCCAGTCAGGGTTAGCATACGTAGTAATTCATTCTGAGAAGTTGCCTTCTGATGCCAGGCTACAGCATGGCACATGGTTTTGTAAATATCCACCCTTTGTCATATGTTCAAACATTTGCTTCTCTTGGAGCTTATTTTTAAAAAGTTAATGAAGAAACCACCAGCTGAATACTTGGTTTGTCTATGGATATTAAGTAAAGGCTTATTTTTGACCACAGTTGTACAAAGTGGTTAGTTTCAAGAAAATCGCCCTTGGTTTTGACAGTTGTCCATATTCTAACACGGCAGTAACAAAAACAGTCCGTAATGTCTCTTGTCTGCTGCCGCCTCTGAGCATGCGCAGCTGCACTGAGGCTGGAACAGTTCGATCACATTTTCCTAATAGAAACATTCCAGTCAATGTTTTACCAAGGAAAACGAATTATCGTCTAACTAATGAGTTTGGCCTTTCCCAGCTTACTTTAGAAAAATATGGTAACCTTCTTGCCCTCATGGTTTTCCCTCCTTTTTTAAAAAAGAAAAGTTTATTTCTGCCTCCAATGATCACAAAGTGTTAACTAATTTTAAACAAAACATTCATTTGAGCAATAGCTACCGGGGATATAACACAGAGAGGACTTCATATCTGGTTCTGAGTAATTCTCCAAGTAAAACCACCTCACTGGCATCTAGATTCTCTTCTGATGAGGCAGAGCGTGATGAAAGCAGATTCTCATAAATGTCATTGCCCCTATTGATTGTCTTTTCCCTTGAACCAGAGCTGAGCTGGCTAGGATCCACTGTCTCTCAACCAGATTTACTGTGGATCAGATGCATCCCATTTCACAACAGGAATGTGCTTATTATAAAATGTACAAAGCTTACAGTCCAACAAAGCACACAATCTGTTGGCAAAAACAAAACAGAAACAAAAAACCCCCACTTTGTTTAATAGTGAGTATAGCTTGAAAGTTTTTGGATGTATCTGAACTAAACTTACTATCACAAAATTGACACTCAAATCTTGAAATAAATCCCTACCGAACACAGTAATGTTTATGCTGTCAAAACTAAAAGCATTTTAGTATTATGCAAATACACTCCCAAAGTATTTCTTATTGACATTATATAGTTAGCCAGATTGTCTTGTTACTTCAGTTTCTCCCGGATGGTAACTCGGGAACTTTGAAAAGTAGATTAACTCTTTCAGGTCTTCAGAGCACAATTTAACATACTGCTTCCCTGGTGATGCTTGCCATTTAGTATTTGTGGCAATGAACTGAAGAGTATTGCTATACATACCAGGGAGAAACTAAAAGATATCTCTAAGAACAAGAAGAACGTGAATAAACTTAGCAGTAAAACTATATGAAAAACTAAATTACAACAACTTTTAAAAGTATGGCTGTTAATAAAAACTAAAAGGAAATGTGCAAAAACAAACAGAGCTGTGGTTTGTTGGTAGATAATGGTGTTGTTACTGGAGGAAGAAGTTGAGAAATAGCTGAACATATAAAATTTCATCTACTACCTACAACTACTGCCCATTCTGGCTCCCAAGGCAGATCCATGTACAGAGGACACAGCTTGTCAATGCATGCTTTCTATTATTCTAAACTAGAAGCCCGATGCACGAAATTCGTGCAAGAGTAGGCCTTCCTTCCCCCAGCTGCCGGCACTGGCTTCCCTCTGGCACCCGGGACCTGGGCTTCCCTCGCAGCCCCAGCTTCGTCTGGAAGGACGTCCGGTCTAATTAGCATATTACGCTTTTATTATTATAGACTAGTAGCCCGGTGCACGAAATTCGTGCACATTGAAAGGGAATTAATTAGATGAAATATTTTAATATTGCTATTTGCCCTTTCTCTATAATAAAAGTGTGAGAGATAAAAGGAAATGAGTACAATGTATATGAAAATAATACATAAATTTATTAATAAGTAAACAATAACAAACTGATATAACAATAACAAACTCGTAATATAAAAACAACATTGATGCAAATAATGATTGATAAAGTGATTAAACTTATTCTAATATCTTCCTGTATACCACATTAAGAGTAAAAACACTTTCAGAGTGCTTGACTAATTTCCCTTGAGATAAAGTATTTACAGCTTTAACTTTAACGTAACATGCTCTTTGAACTCAAGAGAAAGCTACAGCCGTAACTGGTTTGGCTGAGTGGATAGAGCATCGCCCTGTGGACTGAAAGATTCCAGATTCGATTTTGGTCAAGGGCATGTACCTTGGTTGCGGGCACATCCCCCGTAGGAGCTGTGCAGGAGGCAGCTGATCGATATTTCTCTCTCATCGATGTTCCTAACTATCTATCCCTCTCCCTTCTTCTCTGTTAAAAAAATCAATAAAATATTTTTTAAAAATGCTTTAAAAAAAAGTGAGAGAGAAAGCAACATTTAACTGACCATGTCCAAAAATGGGTTCAGGTAGGAATATCCCTACTCTGTCTAGAGTTTGTCCTTGTGATTTATTAATAGTCATCACAAATGCTGGCATAACAGGAAAATATCTTCGAATTAATTTAAATGGGTGGCCAGTGTCAGATGGGGACAAATCAATTCTTGGAATCAGAACAATCTCTCCCTCTGCAGATCCTGTTAATATTTCAGCTTTGATAATGTTAGGTTGCAATCTTTTGATAATAAATCTGGTACCATTACAAAGACCCCATTTACTGTTAAGATTTCTCAATAGCATGATGATTGCACCCACTTTCAATTTTAATTTATGACATGGCATTCCAGAAGGAGTAATACTATTAAGAAATTCAATAGGAAAATTTTCCTTTTCAGCATCATCTGTTGAGTCAATGGAATCACCACTCAAATAGGCGTGAAAATCTCTATCAAGTATATCCAAAATTTCTTCATTTAATTTTTGAACGTGCTCATTTTTTGAACAAAGAATTGCATGTTTAGATATATTTTTAATATTATCTATAGATATACTATTTCCAAAGATGGCTTAAATAATAGATCCATTAAAAATCATTTCATGGGGAATTTCAATAATATCCATTCCTAAATGAAAATTGCTATCAAGTTTGCCATCTCCAAGTTTTACTAACCATTCACTATAAGCAGAATCCTCTGATCTCATATTTGTTTTAAGAGACAACTGTCTGAAACATCCCCAAACACTACAGTACTTTAAAACTTATTTGTACTATGGCTAATCATATAGCATGGCAACACAAAAATCCCCTCTGAAAAGAACTTTCCCACCAAATGCAACATTCAAATTAGCGCCAGCGAGAGCTTTATATGTATGGCACGTGTGCGAGTCAAAGTTTATTTTTATATTTCCAGTGCGTCATATGTACCAGTTGGTCGGACGGATGGACAAATGTCGGTCACTTAGCCTTTTATCTATACAGATTATAAGTCATGATTTTAACTTTTTAAAAAATTATCCTTTAATATCTCCAAAGCACAATGAGTAAGAATCTGAAGGTTTATGTGGCTTCTATTTGGTTTCTAGGACAAAGTTCTTTCCTTTACCCACCACTCACTTCTCTCCTTTTACTCTTGTATGTTAATTCCAACATAATTTTTGTAACACCTCTTGAAAAGGATCCCACCAAGTTTTTGATAGTCCACATGATAAAACTTACAGAAAAATACAGCATGAGACTTTCATTCTCTCACTAAGTTCTTCATATAACTGTAATTCCTCAGCCTCTAAAGAATGAAAAAGGAGAATAAAAGTGCCTTCTCTCATTCCAAGGCCTTTCTCAGTCAGGCAACCACAAAAAGAAAGAATGAGCCTACAATTCATGCCATGTAATCTCTATCAGGCATAATTCAAATCCCATCATGCAAAGTCTGGGATAATTAAAATGTATAAGAGAACAGTGGTGACCTGGGGGAGAACTTATGAAACCTTGTCTCCTGCTTTTGCTGAACATTCTTTTCGTTATGCTAGACTCCAAGTCCCTATCCGGGACCTGGTCAGATGGCTGTGGGTGCTAACCCATGCCACCTGGATCCGCGATCGGGGACCTAGGCAGGCGGCTGGGGGTGCTAACCCATGCCGCCTGCCCTGGTCCGTGATCCGTGATCGTGGACCTGGTCAGATGGCTGTGGGTGCTAACCCACGCCACCTGGATCCGTGATCGTGGACCTGGGCAGCCTGCTGCAGGCATTAACCCACGCTGCCTGCCCTGGTCCATGATCCCTGATAGGGGCTTTGAGTCAGCTGCCACTGGCGATGGCTGACTTGAAGCCCTTATCCCAGACCTGGTCAGGCAGCTGTGGGCGCTAACCCACACCGCCTGCCCTGGTCCGAGATCGGTGATGGACCTGGGCAGGCAGCTGCCCTGGTCCGTGATCCCTGATCGTGGACCTGGGCAGGCGGCTGCAGGCCTTAACCCACACCGCCTGCCCTGGTCGGAGATCAGTGATTGCGGACCTGGCCAGCCGGCTGCGAGCATTAACCCACGCTGCCTGCCCTGGTCCATGATCGGTGATGGACCTGGGCAGGCAGCTGCCCTGGTCCGTGATCCCTGATCGTGGACCTGGGCAGGCCGCTGCAGGCCTTAACCCACACCACCTGCCCCGGTCCGCGATTGGTGATGGCGGACCGCGGCAGCCGGCTGCGGGCTTCAACCCACGCCGCCTGCCCCGGTCCGCGATCGGTCATGGCGGACCTGGGCAGGCGGCTGCGGGCTTCAACCCACGCCGCCTGCCCCGGTCCGCGATCGGTCATGGCGGACCGGGGCAGCCGGCTGCGGGCTTCAACCCACGCCGCCTGCCCCGGTCCGCGATCGGTCATGGAGGACCTGGGCAGCCGGCTGCGGGCTTCAACCCACGCCGCCTGCCCCGGTCTGCGATCGGTCATGGCGGACCTGGGCAGGCGGCTGCGGGCTTCAACCCACGCCGCCTGCCCCGGTCCGCGATCGGTCATGGCGGACCTGTGCAGGCAGCTGCCCCGGTCTGCGATTGGTCATGGCGGACCTGGGCAGGCGGCTGCCGGCTTCAACCCACGCCGCCTGCCCCGGTCCGCGATCGGTCATAGCGGACCTGGGCAGCCGGCTGCGGGCTTCAACCCACGCCGCCTGCCCCGGTCTGCGATCGGTCATGGCGGACCTGTGCAGGCGGCTGCCCCGGTCTGCGATAGGTCATGGCCGACCTGGGCATGCGGCTGCGGGCTTCAACCCACGCCGCCTGCCCTGGTCCGCGATCGGTCATGGCGGACCTGGGCAGCCGGCTGCGGGCTTCAACCCACGCCGCCTGCCCCGGTCTGCGATCGGTCATGGCGGACTGGGGCAGCCGGCTGCGGGCTTCAACCCACGCCGCCTGCCCTGGTCCTAGATCGGTCATGGCGGACCTGGGCAGGAGGCTGCGGGCTTCAACCCACGCCGCTTGCCCCGGTCTGCGATCGGTCATGGCGGACCTGTGCAGGCGGCTGCCCGTTCATGGCGGACCTGGGCAGGCGGCTGCGGGCTTCAACCCACGCCGCCTGCCCCGGTCCGCGATCGGTCATGGCGGACCTGGGAAGGCGGCTGCGGGCTTCAACCCACGCCGCCTGCCCCTGTCCGCGATCGGTCATGGCGGACCTGTGCAGGCGGCTGCCCCGGTCTGCGATTGGTCATGGCGGACCTGTGCAGGCGGCTGCCCCGTCTGCGATTGGTGATGGCAGACCTGGTCAGCCGGCTGCCAGCGCTAACCGCCTGCCCCAGTCCACCATCATGGCTTGGATCGCACTGGCATGGGTGCTCCCCTCTCCCCCCGCCATCTTTGCTGGTTTAACGTATATTTGCTTCTGATTGGCTGGTGGGCGTGGCTGGTGGGCGTGGCTGGTGGGCGTGGCTGGTGGGCGTGGCTTATGGGTGTAGCGGAGGTGCGGTCAATTTGCATATTACTGTTTTATTATATAAGATGTCCACGTAGTAATGTGACCCTGGGTAAGGAAGAGGGGATCACTTGTTGGTGTATGCAGAAGTCTCTTTTGCTTGGACTATCCATCCCTGGCTCATCCGTGTGACCCCATCCAGGTTCTCACTCTCGGGGTCCCCTTGCTTCCCCAGGCGACCTCCATGTACTGCACTTGAAACAGACCCAGCCCAGCTTTTGCTCTTGCGTGGCCTATTTCCAGTCCATGCAAGCACTTCCACAGACCCTGGCAGTGCAGCTATGCCCAACGCAGTAGAGCTCTTTGGTTTCCTATCTAAATAGTCACTCAGTTTCTTACCTTCAAGGTCTCCTAGACTCCTGCCCACAGTGTTTCCAACTGCAAGAAATATATACCAACTCTCTTCAAAGCCCGCTGTCTCCTGACCTCCTATACCACAGATTGAATGTAGAAAAATTAGAAAGTACATATTAGTAAAAATAAAACCATTAGAAATCATGGTAATCCCAATACCATGAATAGATACCACTATTAAAAATGTCACATAAACTTCCAGAATTTTCTATTAAGTATGTTTATGAAAACATTTTTTGCTCATACTAATATAAAATTATAAAGTCCACACATTCCACTTAATAAAACATGGGGCATTATTATAAGGCAATGTAAAAATGAATTTCCACTTCAAATTGAGGTTGCTTTAAAGTAAACTTCCCGAAAGTTATCTTCCAAAATAGTATTTTGATTTTAGGTACATCCAAACACAATAAGTAAAGCTCCTGGTATTGAATTTCAGAATCCTTCAAGGCTTATTAACCCTAAAGGAAGACTCGGCTTTTTATCATGGTAAGAGAATTTGGGAACAACTTTCTAAAACATTGAAATATTTGAAGAAATATTTTAGGATCAACTGGGATATGTGTTAAAATTTGAGGGTACAAATCTATGTCATAATCCATAGAGCCTTTCTTCTCTGAATATACATGAATCAGATAAGAGGAAAAAATAGAGATCTTTAGCCATCAAAAATAATTTTTTCTGAGACATCAATAAAGATTTCTTCTGTGATAAAGTTTAAGTCTTAAACCAAATGCTGAGAAAGTACCCTTGCAACTGCAAAATGATTACTTATTCAATGTTGGACAGAGAGAGGCCCTCTGTTCTTGTGGACATGCAGAGCAGACCCAGAATGCACCTGGTGAATCCAGGTCCTCGTTATTTTGAAAACACCTGATATCCCATTACACCCAGCGAAGCTGCCAACTCCTTGTCCACACTGACTACATGCCATGTACCCCATTTTATGACTAAAAAGGATTTAAAATGCATGAAGCTTGTTGAAAGCGCAACTGTCACATTCGACTCATTCCAAAGTGTGTGGGAAAAAGAGCAGCGCAGACATTGCAACTGAAGCTATTATTGTGCCTGAATAACCATATTCCATTAAATTGCTAATAACCTACTAGAAGATGTTGATCACATCAGCCATACAGTTGCATTCCTTTCCCTTATACCAACTTGCCCAATTGCATTCTATGCAGTGTACTCTTGCTGTGCCTTTTATTCCGAGGTTGCCCAGAATTCAAAGCACTTATTCAGAAAGTTTGTAATTCAATTTAGTACGCTATTAACAGGATTCTTTAGAGAAGATCATGGAAAAAGAAAATCAAACTTATTTTTGGGTCAATGACCAATTTTAAAGGAAACACATACTAAACCAGTTTCAAGGAAAAGGTCAGAATCCATGAGATGTTCAGGGGAAAAAAGTAAAAACATTAATTTCCACAATTTTCCGACATTCCTTAAAAATAAAAACAAGCCTAAGTATGGAATTGCAAAGTCCTGGTTCCCCTATACTAATGGTGGGGAACAATCCTGCCATTCATAGGAAGGTAGGAAGCAAGGTTTTTTCCTCAACACCAGGGAAGTTTTGGCTTCCTTGCCCTTCATTTATTCTAGGACTCAAAATTGAATGTTATAAATCTTGAGTTAGTCTCTCAGAACAAATAATAATATACAATGAATTAAATGCTTTAAAGCTTGCTTTTTACTAGCATAACTGTCTCTTCATTGTAAATTGTGTATTAAGACACTACTGTATTAGAGTGTTAAATACTGAAAAAATATAAAAATGAATATATATCCTATAGGATTAGGCGTTTTTTAAAAGAGAAATAATATGCTACATACGGTGTTTACCTGGTAACTAATTTAGTTAGTATATCTGGCATGAAAAGATTAATTGAAAATGGATGATGGAAATTATGCATTAATGTTAAGATAACAAATGTTGTAATTTTGAAATTGTTTCATCAAACAGAAAACAATTATTTTCCTATAAATTTTTCTATTTGGCACAACCATCAAAGAGCCTTAGAAGAAAGGACAGGTCTCCACAAGCTCAGAGTACCAAATATTTGTCTCTATCCGGACAGTTTTCCAACGGGTAGAGTTGGGGTAACATTTCTTTCCATAGAGCAAGTGATCTGGAATAACCTGCCAATGCCCTGAGAATGTTTCTTTTTTCCACCGGCAAAGTCAAGCTGGATAAAAGTAAAATTCATTTTCTGGGTTATTTTATGATTGTAAAAATATTTGTGTCTATCTTTTCAGAGTGACCAAGATTAGGTATAGTGAAAGAATTTTTCCTCTCTGAAACACCTTAGTGAGAACACATAAAAACCAACTCTAAATCATGCACAAAGCCATAGCAGAGAGAAAGTAAATGTTAAAGCAACAATAATATGATTCAACAAAAATAAAAATGAGTAATAGCCCAATATAAAATGCTGGGAAATTACAGTAATTTCACAACCCATCAGAAACACCAAAACACACCATTACTTTAACAAATATTTATTGATCACCTAATAGATGTCAAAGGTAGATGAAGATATATGTGTGGTAAGTTTCTGGACTGGAGAACTAAATGAAAAGAAACTAACACAGGATATATAACTCACAGAATCATGGAACATTAAAATCAGAAGAGACCTCAGTAGTCGTACAGAGCAGGAGACCAAGTCCCACCAGGTGTAAGTAACTCTCCCCAGGCATGGGGGCAGAAGAACTAAATCTGCTTACTTAAAGTATAACAAGATTCCTGGCTCAGTAGAAATGTTTTTGAGACAAAATACAAGGTTAAGACTACTAATAAATACTTGTTTCCACTTAAAAATTTGGAGAGTAAATTAATATATTATTAATTATCCTATATAATAAAAGGCTAATATGTAAATAGACCGAATGGCGGAACGACTGGTCCCTATGACATGCACTGACCACCAGGGGGCGTGCACGGAACATGGCGGGCGTCGGCTGTGGCGGGATGGTGGAGCAGGTGAGCGGGGATGCCAGACCAAGGCAGGGTGCTGGTCGCTGTCATCGGGGCGAGCCTCTGGTGGTTACTAAAGACTCTTTGCTCCCGCGCCACCGTCCCACCCAGCACTTGCACCTGCTGCTGGCACCAGAGCCACTGCTCAAACCTACTGCTGGTGCCTAGTGCCGGCCCCTATTGCTCGGTGCCGGCAGCAGGTGTGAGTGGCGGCTGCTGGCCTCAATTGCCCCTTAGGGCTTCTCCACCTCTCCCTGCTCTTGAGGGGAGATTGGGGTTGGCAGCCGCCTCTCGCACCCACTGCCGGCGATGGCCCTGCTTGCACCCGCTGCCAATGCTGGAGCCGCTGTTTGCACCGACTGCCAGCGCCAGCCCTGCTTGCACCCACTGCCGGTGCCCAGTGCCAGTCTTGATCGCTTGGCGCCATCAGTGGGTGTGAGTGGTGGCTGCCGGCCCTGATCGCCCCTGAGGGCTTCTCCACCTCCCCCTGCTCCTGAGGGGCAATTGGGGCAGCAGCTGCGGCTCATACCCGCTGATTGTGCCGGCCCCAATTGCTTCGCACCTTCAGTGGGTGCAAGAGGGGCCGACACCATCAGCGCATGGAAGCGGTGGCGGCGAGAGTGGGGCTGCAGGCAGACGGGGGACCAGGGGCCGCACTGGGAGGGGCGAGGTGGGGGCACAGAGGATGGGCCGAGACCCGCCCCTGTGTCTACCGCAGTCTCGCAGCCCACAGTTCCTTTCAAGGTGCATGAATTCGTGCACTGAGCCCCTAGTATACATATAAATTTAAATGATATTCTTAGACTGGAGTACAAATGACCAGATTTCACATACAGTTTTCATATTGGCTGGGATTTCACCTTTCATGGCATCAAATAAGGAAGCTTCTGCCACTGCTCAAAACCACAGACCTCAGAATGGAAGTGGCTTGACATTGGAAGACAAGAGTGAGGAGACCCTCCTTGGTGACGTTTTTAGAGTTTTCCACACAATGCAGAGTTAATGGTCCAAGTGGTTTTCAATTGATAAACATTTTTAAAAATCAAAGCTAGTCATGTGTGCCAGATTTTCTTTCATGAAGTAAAACATGTCTCTCTTTCTCTCTCATTTACGCACACATTATACACACATTGGGTAAGCCTTTTGAGTAATCTGAGCATTGAAGATGGCTTCTCAAGTACACTGATAACTTGTTTTCTTCCTCACAAATATTTGAAGCCTGCCTACATGAAAAATTGGAAAATATATAGTATAAACTGTGACCAAGTTTTTCTATTTGGCTTCTAATTTCTGATAGCTGAACATTTTGAAAATGTACCTAAAGTGAATACAAAACGTGTCATATGAAAGACATTGTCAGCATGAATATGAGGTAATAAAGTGATCAGATTTTTATAGATGACCTATTGGATTTCATCTGCTTATTTCAACCATATTCTGCATATTACAATTTATAAAGGACATAAGTGCTGAAATCGGTTTGGCTCAGTGGATAGAGCGTCGGCCTGCAGACTGAAAGGTCCCAGGTTCGATTCCGGTCAAGGGCATGTACCATGGTTGTGGGCACATCCCTGGTAGGGGGTGTACAGGAGGCAGCTGGTCAATGTTTCTAACTCTCTATCCCTCTCCCTTCCTCTCTGTAAAAAATCAATAAAATATATTAAAAAAGAAAAAAAGAATTCTCACTTATTAAAAAAAAAGGACATAAGTGAAAAATAATTTTGTTTAATACGTGTGTGGGTGATTTTAATATTCAAATGTTGATAACCATCCTATATAATAAAAGGCTAATATGCAAATTGTCCCCTTGACAGGGAGTTCAACCATGGGGTGGGGCCAGCCAGCCAACTGCCTGTGGCCCTGCCCCCTGGCCAGCCCTGCCCCCAATCAGCGCCCCCCCAACCCTGACCGGGGGTAGGGCCGATTCGCCAACTGCCCATAGCCCCTCCCCCCAGCCAGCTCATCGGCGCATGAGAATTTGTGCACCAGGCCTCTAGTAACAGATACAAGAAGTTAATGAGAATGAATGAAATCTTTCCTATTGAAGGCAAAGTGATGGAGCAGGCGTGCTATTAAGAAGGATTCCTTTTGTATCTTCTATTCTCCTTAAAGGCTGTTTCCTCATAAGCTTTTCCCCAAACATACCAAGTGCAAATAAGCTTTATGTGCTTAGCATGGTCCTATTAATAAAAATTTCTAGAAATTTAATTGGAAGAGGGTTGCACTCTACTCTCAAAAGCTTATAAAAAATAGTAAATTAGTACCCTGTCTTTAGAACCTGGGATTCTTTTTAACAAGTGAAATTTCTGGCAAAAGAAATACCTTATTCTTGCAAATGAAGTAAACATCCAGACAGATGTTTTATGACATCAATAAGCCAAGCATAACAGAACCCTGCATTTATCTGAACCCTGAAGAAAATTTATAGTGGCAGGTAAGCAGAAAGAGCCATTAGAATGAGGCACAGTGGAAATTATAAAATTAAAAAAAACTCCAGATATGAATTTCAAAAATCTTTTTTAGCTTTACCATGTCTAATTTTTTTTTTACTGTGCTTTAAATGCAAAAAAAAAAAAAAAATGTCTCTTAGGCTGGACACAATGGTACTAAAATGTGTTGAATGTCATTGACTGTTCCATTATCTGTGATGGAATCATTTCCAGTATGGCTTATCTGTATCAAGGTTTTCTTTTAGCCTCAACACAATCATACCATGGTGTAAGAGCTATAAAGGGCCTCGTAGAGAATTATCCAATCCCTTGTTTTCACAGATGAACAAACTGAGGTCCAGCTGAATATCTGGTTCAAAGTCACCCGCTATTATAGTTCATTGCTCTTCCCATTATGTCCTTAGCGCTGCTCTCCCACCAATAACAACGGCCAAATCACTGCATGCAAAGATGGGGCCCTTCTATGCACTTGCTCCACCTGGATGACTTTATATTCAAACTTCTTAAAAATCCATGAAGTATATGCTATTTTACCACCAGTGAGGCACTGAGAGCTTAGGTAACTTTTGCAAGCATCTGCCTCCAGAGCTACATGACACCCTCACTTGGAACTATTAAACTTCTGTTGACTTTCTTCTTTTTCTTCTTTGTACCCTGTATTCAATGTGCTCATCTTTCTGAACTCATCTTTCCCATAAACCTGCTGACAGCCTTCATTCCCAACTCAGTTAATGTCAGCACTGTTCTCTTAGTCACCAAGCTTGGAACCTAGAGTCATCGTTGACACCTCCTGCATTCCTCACCCTTCTCCACATTTCTACCACTGGAAGGGCTCTTAAACCCACGTGCACTGCAATTTCCTAAATATGGCCTCATTCCACACTGCGTGAACAATTAAAAAGCCTATTGGAAACTGGTTTTCTCCTAAGGCCTTCTCTTCTCCAATTCATTATACACACTGTAGCCAGTGTAATAATAAACTTTGAAAAATAAAAAATGTAAAATAAAAAAAATTGGAACAAAATTTAGTAATTTTAGTAATTATAAAGTTTAGTAATTTTCTAAAACAACAGAAATCTAATTGGTTCAAAAGCTGAAGCTTACATAACATTTGAAACTTTACTGTAAATGTATAAAGTGTTTTCTTCCACAAATTACTTCTTAAATCTCATACAATTGTGTGAAGTTGGTAAAATTTTCCCTATTTCAAAGGTGACGAACCAAGCCCCATGACATTAAGTACTACATATATGTAGTAGATAATTTTAAAGACCACAATTCTATTATATAAAAGTGTAACTTTATTTTCTTAAAACTGTACATATTTTCTAGAGACAGAAAACAATCCAGGTAAATGAAGTCAAATCCAGTAATTTCTTAATCATTTAAAATTTAAACTCGGTTAAATTCAAAATCTGACCTCCACTAATGTGAAGGTATTTATAGGCTTATTTATTTCATCCATATTCTGGCTTCAGGGGTTTCAGAGAAGGAATTGTGGACCTGAGAGATATTTTCTCTGGATATAGAAAATATAGAATTCTAGATTGACATTTTTTTTAAATATTTTAAAGATTATTTTAATACATTATCTTGTGGCCTGCATTGTTTATAATGAGAATTCTGTCATTCTTATCTTTGTTCCTTTACATGTGATGCATTTTTTCCTCTGACTGCTTTTAAGATTTTCTCTTAATCATTGGTTTTTAGCAATCTACACTAATAAAAGAGAAACATGCAAATTAACCATCACTCTGCTACACCCACCAGCCAATCAGGAGCAAGTAAGCAAATTAACCCAACTAAGATGGCGGCGGCCACAGAGCTGGAGCGAGCAGGAGGCTTGGGTTGCCCCCAGTGATGGAGGAAGCCAAGCTTCCTGCTCATCCTGTCCAGCCCTGGCCTCTGCTCAAGGCTACAAAGTTTCAATTATAGAAGATAAATAAATCCCAGATACCTGCTTCCAGCTGGCCCTGGCCTCCGCTCAAGGAGGCGCTGAGAAAAAGAAAAAGAAAAAAAGAAGGGGCTGGGAAGTGTGGGTTGCCAGGGGACGTGGCCAGCCTGAAAATGGCCATCAGCCCCTCATCCAGGCTGTCCAGGTCCCCATGGGGTGAGGGTCCCCACTGGGGGGCTTGGCCAACTTGCAAACAGCCATCAGCCCCTCACCCAGGTGGTCCAGGCCCCCATGGGGTGAGGGTCCCCGCTGGGGGGTTTGGCCAGCCTGCAAACAGCCATCAGCCCCTCACTGAGGCTGGCCAGGCATCCCAGTGGGAACTCCCACCATGAGGGGTGTGTGGCCAGCCTGAAAACGGCCCTCAGCCCCTCACCCAGGCTGGCCAGGCACCCCAGCGAGACCCTCCCCTCCTGAAGGGGCTGTGGCCAGCCTGAAAACAGCCATCAGCCCCTCACCCAGGCTGGCCAGGCACCCTAGCGGGGACCTCCACCCTGAAGGGGGTGTGGCCAACTTGAAAATGGCCCTCAGCCCCTCATCCAGGCTGGCCAGGCACCCCAGCAGGACCCCCATCCTGATCCGGGACATCCTTCAGTGCAAACCAGCTGGCCCCCACCCGTGCACCAGGCCTCTATCTATACTAATAAAAGGGTAATATGTTAATTAGACTGGGAGACCTTCCAGGAGACCTTCCAGACGTTCTTCTGGACAAAGCCATGGTAGTGGGGCCGAGGTAGAGGCTGTTAGAGGCCAAGAGGGGAGGGCAGTTGGGGTGATCAGGCCAGCATGGGATGGCACTTGTGGATGATCAGGCTGGTGGGGGGTGGGGCTGTTGGGGGTAAGCAGACCAGCAGGGGGGCCAGTTGGGGGTGAGCAGGCCATCAGTGGGGGTCAGTTGGAGGTGATCAGGACAGCGCAGGGGGGGCAGTTTGGAGTGAGCAGGGGGGCAGTTGGGGGCAAGCAGGCTAGTGGGGAGGGAAGGTGGGGGCGAGCAGGCCAGCAGGGGGGGGCAGTTGGGGGTGATCAGGCTGGCAGGGGGGCATTTGGGGGTGAGTAGGCCAGCAGTGGGGGAAGTTGGGGGTGAGCAGGCCAGCAGGCAGAGTGGTTAGGGGCAATCAGGCAGGCAGGCAGGTGAGCAGTTAGGAGCCAGCAGTCCCGGATTGTGAGAGGGATGTCTGACTGCAGGTTTAGGCCCGATCCCTGTAAATTGGCAGTAGGCCATCCTTTGAGGGGTCCCAGATTGGAGAGGGTGCAGGCCGGGCTGAGGGACACCCCCCGCCCCTGTGCACGAATTTTGTGCACTGGGCCACTAGTTTGATTATAATGTGTGGGTAGGATTTCTTTATGTTCCTTCTGCTTGGGATTGATTCAGCATTTTGTCTGTGGGCTTATAGTACTCATCATCTTTGAAAAACTTTCAGCTTTATTTATTCAAATATTTTTTCTTCAGTCTTTTTTAGCTCTCTGTGTTTCATTTTGGAAAGTTTTGATTGCAATGTCTTCAAGTTCACTGGTCTTTTCTTCTACAGTGTGTAATCTGTTATTAATCCCATATAGTGTGTTTCCCATGTAAGATCCTTTTTTTTCTTAACTTCTAGAAATTTCATTTGAGTCTATTAAAATATAACTTTAATGTCTTGCTGAATTTTTCTTTACATCCTTAAGTATATTTATGAAATTTTATGATAATTGTTTTCAGGTTTTTGCTTACTACTTCCATCATCTCTATCATTTATAGGTATCTTTTTATTGAGTTGATTTTTCTCTTTAATATGGGGTCATATTTGCCTGGTTCTTTGCATAACTGTTAATTTTTTATTAGAGTCTTGACATTGTAAACTTTTACATTATTAGGTGCTAGATTGTACTGTGTTTCTTTAAAGGGTGTTGACTTCTGTTTTGACATACTATAGTTAAATAACTTTCAGATCTGTTTGATCCTTTTGAGGATTACTTTTAGGTTTTATTAAGATACCTTCAGAACAATATTTATTCTGGTATTGATTTTACTTCACTTCTGAGGCTCTCTGCAATGCCCTGTATATTTTGAGATCTCTCCATTCTAGCTGTGGGGAATATGAGCTATTCCCATCTAAGTATGAGTCCTGGAAATTATTTGGCCTAGTTTCTCATGGTTCTTTCTTTAGTCTTAGGCAGTTTCTCTTATGCATGCACTGATCAATTCTCAACCAAAGACAGAAGGAACAATTTCTCAGCTCTCTAGAATGCTCTTTTTTGATGCTCCATCATTTCCAGCACTGCATCCTGAAAATGTTACTACATTAGACTCTCCAAATTGTGATCTTTGTCCTTTCAGTTCAGCATGACCACCAGGCTCTAGTCTGTTCCCTTTCCCTCTTCCGTGGCTGGAAACTGCCTCCAGACAGTAAGCTGGGACAACTGTAAACCTCAGTTCATTTGTTTTGTTTTTTCAGTCAGGAATCACAGTCCTATACTTCCAGTTGTACACTGTCTGGAAACCACTATTTTGTATAATTCATCCAGTTTCCTAATTGTTTTCAGCATAAAAGGAAATTCCTATAGGCTTACATGGGTAGAAGAGGAAGGTACAAATCTGTACACTTTAATATTGTGACTTTGCTTTCCTGACAACTTCTGTGCCAATCTATACTTATAATAGGGTAATATGCAAATTGGTCTGGGACGCCGTCACCTAATGACTGAGCAGCAGGAGGGCGGGGCAGTGAGCTACCTGTGGCAGAGAGCTACAGGAGGGCAGGGCAGCGAGCTACAAACAGTGGAGAGCTACCAGCGGCGCTGGGTGGGGCAGTCAGCTGAGGCAAGTGGCAGTGAGCTACTCACGCACGGATTCGTGCACAGGGTCACTAGTATTATATAATTCCTTACAACTTGAATTGCACTTTTTCTCATTAAAATAATGAGGGCCAACATTTCCCCCTTTAATAAAGAAATATATAGTCTAGAAATACTTCTGTTAAGAACAATTATAGTGATTCTCAATGACATTGGTGATGCTAGCATGAGAGGGAGTGGACAGTGAACATGATACACTGTTAGCGTTTATTTAAATGTTACTTAAAATGCTTTGCTCTAAATATAACTGTCAACATTAATAGAGCTTGGAAACTAATTAAGGAGGACATTTGTACTTATACAGTAGTCTGTCTCTGGAATATATTTGGGAGATGGACCTGTAGCAAAGTGATTAATAAGCAAATTTAACTATTGTATGATAATTAATAGATACCCAGAAGCACAGTTAATAATTGCTGCTTATTCTTGTCCTCTTCTCTGCAGTATCTGTTTAAGCTCATGAATAAGACAGCCTTGGCATGCCAGAGCGCCTTTGTTGAAGGAGTTAAAGACACTGGCACAGAGCAAGGCAGCTGGAAGCATGGAACTAGAGCTACACCCAGGAAGCTTTTCTAACTTGAACAAATTCAGAATGGTTCAGGGGGTGGGGTGGGGGAACATTCCATTTAGGCCTGGTGAAGAGAACCAGAAACATCTTAGAAGAAAATAAAGGATTAGTAAAATAGGTACTACATTTTATCTTAATGACTGTGCTCTTTAATAATTTACTTTTAAACGTAAATGAGGAGAGCTATCTCATTTCAAAATACATTTTAAAAGTATATTATCAAATTAGTACCAGTCTCTTCCTCAAATCATTTTGCTGCTGGGAAACCTGTATTTTGGACCACAAAGCTTTCCATAATATCAGTTTAGTGTCCATTAGACCAGCCTTGCATGGAGGCTGCCTCGGAGAGGAATTGAGTTCGTGGTCATTGGAATCAGCCAGACTGCATTTTCAGTATAACATCAAATACTTACTAGTTGTGTGACCTTGCAATATTAGTCTACTTCTCCTGGTTCCCTTACCTGGAGCTATTACTCAATTTCTCCAACTTTTGAGTTGTTTAATGTTGGTTTTAAGGTGGAGTTTATAATAGTGATTGTCTCATAGGTTTGCTGTGATGATTCAACCAAACAATGCATGTAAAAGCCTTAGTACAATGCCTGGCACATAGAAAACTCTATTTTAGCTACTGTTATTACTATTATTAAGGGGGAGAAAAATCCCGATTCCTGCAGAACACTAGCTTTGTAAATTCAAGTAATATAAATAGACAGTAAATGTTATAAACTATGATATTATAGAAATAAATCTGAGTGGTTGAATGAAAAGCAATTATATACAAATAATATTAACCATGCTCATTGTTTTCCTTTAGAAATCAAACTGGAAGCAACACACTCCATTTGCCTCAGTTCCTTGTCACTATCCCTTACCCCTTGTTCTATTTATAAATGTGTTGTTCAGAATCACTAGGTCCCTTAGTAAAGTATGAAATTATACTTTATGTTTAAAAATTCCTGACAATTTCATTATGAGAATCCACAGGCATCTCTTCTTTAACTTATCTGGATGTAGCACCCAGAAAAATCCTAGCAGATACTACCATTCTAGGATAATCACTGGCTGTCTGGAAAATGACAAAGAGCAGAAAGTGTTACCTTCACTGGGCTCCTGACAAATATTTTTTTTATCTACTTTCAATAGAATAGTTGGTTTCCTTACTGATAGATGGCTTCTTTGTTAAGGTCGTCCTGGCCCATGATTCACTAAAAAGAATTCAAATGCACAACTCCCAAAGGCTGTACAACAAAGTGCTTGCATTTACAAGCTTTGGAATTGAACAACTTTGTTCAAATCCTTGTTCTGATAGTTGCTCATCGATTGGGCAAGTTCCTTACACTCTGAGCCTCGGTTTCCTCATCTGTAAAATGGACACTAAAAGGTGTTTTTACTTAACAGGGTTGTTGTGATGAATAAAATGGTGTATATAGAGCATTTAGCATGGTGCCCTACCCACGGCAAATGTCCACTTAATATTATTTATTTACTATTACATGTTAGTCTGGGAAGCCAGATCATCCACATGAAAAACTGAGAACACTAACCATGTGCCAGCCACTTCTATCACTACTGATTCATTCATCCACGGAGCAGACATGTGTGGACTGGCTGATGCTGTGTCAGGCCTGTGCTCAGGGCTCTAGTTACTTAGTTGAAATTCTCTTGCCATGAAGTATTCACCAGAGACCGTGAGCCCCGGGAAGACAGTCTCTCTGCTCACATGTTGACAGTGGCATGCATCTCCATGGGCCTTGCAGGCTGCCTACCAGATAAGAGATGCTAACCAGATGTTGGGGTGTTATTTTTTTTTAATGGATAAATGAGTAAGGGATGAATGAATTATACAATACAAAGATGATTAATTTGAACTCTCTGACCTCAGGGAACACATGTTCTAGCTGGAGTTGGAATTAGGCCCCCCAAAAGGGAGAGGAAGCAGGGAAGGTAGGAGAGAATTTCAGGCAGTAGGATCAGCATGATAAAATACCAAAAATGTCTATTACAGTTATGCTAGTACAGTTCAGAGACAAGGACAAAAGAATGTGTAATAGAATTTTGACATTTCTAACAACAAAAACTCCCCCAGAAATATCTTTATTACTTCTCATAGAAAAAAGAAATTCAAGTCAACTTTATACCTGATGCCAAAGGCTAGAAAGGAATGCTGTCACATAGTCTTCTACGGTAGGTCACACCTACTCCTGCCCCAGCAGCCCTATTTGCTTTTGACAAGGGGTGCCAATCTCTACCCACTTCCACTCCTCCACCCTATGGATAATTAGGAAAAGACACAGGACAAATGGGGATCAGATACCAGCTGTATTGAAGGTCCACTGGCAATGACCTTTAAGTAGGCCTCCTACTTTCAGTCAGAACTGGACAGCCTCATCGGCCAGCAGGGCGAATCTGATTAAAAAACCCAATCGAGCCATCCTCCACTCCACCCACCTGTCCCAAGACATTCCACAAGGAAACAAGAAACAGAGGCACAGGGCATGCTCTGCTGAGCGAAGAGAAAAAGGTGGAACCTGTTTCCTACTTTTAAGGCAAAATGACCTGCCAATTCACTAAAAAATGTGGCTGATCAAGGGGATTAGCCACTTCCTGGCACGAATGGTTCACTGGACCAGAATGGTTCACTGCAGTGGTTTCCTGTAAGGAAACAAGAGGAAAAGGAAAAAAGGCACTCCACATGCAACTTTCTATTCAGGAGAGAGAGGATCCTATATTGTTTTTGGATGAAACAGATGCTTGTTCTGCTATCGTAGCAGAAAGCCAAGAACTCTGATTTGATTTATTTTACCCCCTAACTAGGAATGGCCTGATAAGACAAACTTACTAATAACAAAGCAATAACCAAAAACAAGAGACCACAGCTCAAATATCCTAAAGTCAAAGTCATCTTATTATTTATTTGCCTTATAAGTAATAATCTGGGCTAAATGAAATATTTAGTTGCCTGGGTGTGCATTTTCAAATAGTTCATCTTGGAGACAACACTAGGAAACAATATTGTCCACATTCAATACATGTTTTATTGAGGGTTTTTTTGTTTGTTTTTTTTTGTCATGAGGAGTCCAGGTAAAGACCCTTACAAATTTTTGAGACTGCATCTATGTCAGCCCTGTTAAAGAAACAGAACTGTGGGGTCATGAAAGCTCCCCACATTTTTGTCTATGTGCCTGAGTAGACCCAAAGATTTCCCTCCTCCCCCTTTGGAAAAATCTTGGCCTTATTTTGCTGGATTCCAGCTACTTTTTCATAATAAAGTCTTGGGCTCATTGGCACTATTTGTAAAAAACAATCAGAGAGGATTGCCTGAAGGACACACAGTCTACTCATCCAGAAATTCTAAAAGGGACATTGAATTAAGACAAGTACCACCATATGATTTCACTTATATGTGGAATAATGACCAAATACACTAACAAACAAAATAGAAACAGGCTCACAAAGAACAGACTGACAGCTGTCAGAGAGGAGGGCGTTGGGGGGCTGGGTGAAAAAGGTGAAGGGATTAAGAAAAGCAAACAAGGGGGAAACCAAGATGGCGGCATAGGTAATCACCTATACTTGCTGCCTCTCACAACCACATCAAAGCCACAACTAAACGGCAGGACAACTACCACCCAGAACCCCGGGAAGGCTGGCTGAGAGGAAGTCCCAAAACTAGAGAGGTGAAGAAAGCTCACTGAGACCGGTAAGAGATGCGGAGGCGCGGAAAGTGCTGGCACCTGGATGTGCTGCTCTTTAAACCAGGAGGGAGATACAAGCTCCCGCTTGCTCTGAACTCCAGTTCCAGGCAAGACTCTGGGCGAGACTCTGGGTGACCCAGGCACATATGGGGAGAAACTGGACTGTCTGGCATCGGGACAGGAACGCAAGTGCGGCTTACTCTTTCTTAGAGGTGCCTGCAGCGATCATTGTTCCTGCACGGGGGCGCAGGACACGGAGAACCAGGGACTTCTCCGGTTCAGGTCAGCCATTGCTGTTTGTGCCGCCCTGGTGATTCCCAGAGACCCCGCCCCACCCAATTTACAACCCCACCCAAGCTGTGCGCATCAGCTTTTGCATATGAATGGCCTGTTCTTTCACCTAAAACCTGTCAAACTGCAGCTGGGTCAGAGAGCCCCAGAGATCCAAAAGAAGGCCCACTACCTGGCAGCAGCAGCGGCCTTGCTTCACAGCTGGGCCTCGTCTGGGCACTTCCAAACCCCATACGAAGAGGAGGAATCTGCAGATGTTTCTGTAGCTCCTGCTGGGCGGCCCCAGACAGTGGCTGACCTTGCACCTCATTGGAGATCCAAGAGCCAGTGTACCCAGTGATCAGAGTGAGACCATACCGGATTACAACTCTTCACATCCATAAGAGACACACTCAAGGGGCAGACTCAGTGAGCACCAAAGCCCTACTGAAGCAAGTCCTTCCCTTTAAGGGTGTCTCCTGTGCAACAGATCTTCCAGTGTAGACACAGCTGGTCATCACAGCCAATTGGCCTGGAGGTCAATTCCTCCCAGTGATACCAACAACAATCAAGGGTTAACTACAACAAGACTGTGCAAACAGCCCACAAAGGGGTGCACCAAGAGTGTCCACCTCAGGTGACTGGGGAGGCTGAGCCACTGGGCCCTATAGGACACCAGCCACACAAAGCCACTCTATCAACTCAAGGAGACTTAGCAGCTACCCAGCACATAGAAACAAGCACAGAAGCAGCAAAAATGCGGAGACAAAGAAACAAGTCACAAATGAAAGAAATGGATGAAAGCAAAATACTGGATATAGAGTTCAAAACCACAGTTATAAGGTTACTCAAGAATCTTCTAGAAACCTCCAAGAAATTTAGGGAGACCCTCAAGGATATGAAAAAGGACCAATCAGAAATGAAGCATACACTGACTGAAATAAATAATAATATACAGAAATTCAACAGCAGACTAGAGGATCCCAAGAATCAAGTCAAAGATTTGAAATACTAAGAAGCAAAAAACACCCAACCAGAAAAGCAAAAAGAAAAAAGAATCCAAAAATATGAAGATAGTGTAAGGAGCCTCTGGGACAACTTCAAGTTTACCAACATCCGAATAATGGGGGTGCCAGAAGAAGAAAGAGAGCAAGATATTGAAAACATATTTGAAGAAATAATGACAGAAAACTTCCCCTACCTGGTGAAAGAAAAACTTACAAGTCCAGGAAGTACAGAGAACCCCAAACAAGAGGAATCTAAAGAGGTCCACACCAAGACACATCATAATTAAAATGCCAAGGGCAGGCCTGATCGGTTTGGCTCAGTGGATAGAGTGTCGGCCTGTGGACTGAAGGGTCCCAGGTTCGATTCTGGTCAAGGGCATGTACCTTGGTTGCAGGCACATCTCCAATAGGGGGTGTGCAGGAGGCAGCTGATTGATGTTTCTCTCTTATCGATGTTTCTAACTCTCTCTCCATCTCCCTTCCTTTCTGTAAAAAATCAATAAAATATATATTTTTTAAAATGCCAAGGGCAAAAGACAAAGAGAGAGTCTTAAAAGCAGCAAGAGAAAAACAGTTAGTTACCTACAAGGGAGTAACCATACCACTGCCAGCTGATTTCTCAACAAAAACTATGCAGGCCAGAAGGGAGTGGCAAGAAATATTCAAAGTGATGAATAGCAAGAACCTACAACCAAGATTACTCTACCCAGCAAATCTATCATTCAAAATTGAAGGTCAGATAAAGAGCTTCACAGACAAGAAAAAACTAAAGGAGTTCATCACCACCAAACCAGTATTATATGAAATGCTGAAGGGTATTCTCTGAGAAGAGGAAGAAGAAGGTAAAGACAAAAACTATGAACAACAAAGTGACAACAAATACATATCTATCAACAAGTGAATCTAAAAATCAAGTGAGTAAAAAATCTGAAGAACAGAATAAACTGGTGAATATAATGGAATCAGGGGCACAGAAAGGGAGTGGACTGACAATTCTCAGGGGGAAAGAGGTGTGGGAAGAGATTAGACAAAAATCTTACACCTATGGATGAGGACAATGGGGGGGGCGGGTAAGGGCATGGGGTTGGGTGGGAACCGGGTGGAGGGGAGCTATGGGGAGAAAAAAGAGGAACAACTGTAATAATCTGAACAATAAAGATTTATTTTAAAAAAAAGCAAACAACTTTACAGACACAGACAACAGTATGGTGAGGGAAAGGGGCATGGGGGGAGGTTGAAGAGGGTGAGGGCGATAAATGGTGATGGAAGGAGACTTGACTTGGAGTGGTGAACACACAATACAATATGCAGATGATGTGTTATAGAATTGTACACCTAAAACCTATATAATTTTATTAACCAATGTCACCCCAATAAATTCAGTAATAAAAAAGGGTTTGCCTACTGTAATAGTGAGTTGCACCTGCTATAGGAATGTAATTAATGATGCTATTTATGTCTCCACACATTGCCCACATGCATCTCCCAAGGGGAAATTCTTCTCTGAGCTTGGTAGCAAGCCCACTTTCACTTCTCCCCAGTAACTGATTTTTCCGTATCTCTTGGTCTTTGCAGGCTGAAACACCTACCAGGCTCACCTCCTAATAAGAACATTTAGAAAGCTGCGAGTGGAACTTGTGACCCATCTATAACCGTGTGGATATCATTCATATCTTTAATTGCATTCCTGCTCTACCTGATTTTTACTTTTTCTTTTATCCATGTTTTGATTGATTCTACCTTGTATTTTATGTATCTGTGCAGCCTCATGATACCTAAATGAAAAATGTAAAAGTGTAAGCAGGAATCTGATCCATGCCTACAATGTGATTACGTTCTTCAAAGTTGTGGTAGGCCAATATCTGGGGTTTCTAAAGCTTTATTTATATAATGCCAGAACACTGGACTGAAAAGCGAACACTTCCGAGTACCCTGGACTGACCCACTCTTTCATCAGGAACTTTCAGTGCTGTGTAGATACTGCCTTTGAGTACTTAAATAAGCAGCTATGATAAAATAGTGTGTGGTCACAGTCTAACAATAAAATGATGACAGAAATGTTTCCTTTTCCCAAGAGCCTAGAGCTTCAAAGCGAGAAGGGAGACTACTGTGAAAATGTCAAATTTATTAAAAGTGAAATCTTCCATTATTGGCATCTTTTTACCTGGATTTATTCACTTTTTGGGAGCACAAGGGAATGGTTAAATAAACCAGAAATACTGAAGATAGTTCTAATAGCATATACAGAATAACATGATTGATATTTACCTTCAGGAAATAAAGGCTGTGCTGAGAAGTAAAATATACCTTTACTTTGACTTTTAAGATAAGCAGTTTTTGAGTTATTTTCAAAGTTCTATAATTGAACTGTACAATCAGATATTGCTATATGGCAATTGAAACAATGAAGCACTATTACTACCTTATTTGACAGAAATCATTTTCATAAACTGTTCTGCACTTAGTTCTTTTTTAATGTCCTGAAAGTCTAGTCTTTTAAAGTTCATCTCGTATTTCTCTCTTCCAGAGTCTAAATGTGAAATATTTTCCTTAATCAGTCTTCGCTTAACAGCAAATGAGACTACACCCCAAATTGTTTCACAGGCAAAATATTTTTAAAAGGCAGTATATATGAATTTCCCTTAGACTCAGGTTAATTTGATAATTTTTTTCTGAAATCTGTAATTTCAATAACAAATATTAAGTGCTTTATGGATTTTCTGGTAACTACAGGGGATCTAAAGTTTCATTTCTAGAAAACACAATTAACTAATAAAAATCTCAGAATTCTTGTTTTTGCTCTAAAAATATTAGTTTAACCTCAACAGACACCTGCCCTCTTGGAGAGCTGTGTGAGTGCCCACGGAGGACCGTCTGCTCAGAGTGATAAGCAGGGATCTGTGTGTGTTGGCAGTGGGCGGGGACCCTCCCTCAGGGCCTCCCAGGGTTTGATCTGGAGACTAATGATAGCAAGTTTGAGGGAATTTTTCCTGTGGACATGTACACTCCTGAGTTTATCAGAATTACAGAAAAGAAGTAAAACAAAACAGAAAAGTTACGTCCAAGGAAAATCTGAGAAGAACCATTCAAAACGTGCGAGACACACTCGACTTAAGATGTCCTGGAAGGCTCATTGCTGTAAGGGCAGCCTAAACATCCCCAAGCTCTACTATTCAGGAATCTTATTTCCAGGCACAGTGTCCTGGAGCATTTGCAATTTTTCACTTGGAACTCCCAGCACTTTTCTTTAAAAATAGCCTCAAGTCAGAAACTGAAATACTGATCTATTTTTCAACCCCCAAGTTGCTCCTTAGTCTACGTAACATTGGATATTTCTGAACAAAGGGATTCTTAAGGCTGGCTGGGGTTCAGGCAAGTCCTAAACTTACTAAAGGGAAAATAAGTTATTCACAAAAGAAAAAAAAAATTATGTCTCTCCTCAGTTGGAAAAAGATCTATTTCCCCCTCTAATGTTGAATTATGTATTAAGTCAGTTCAAATTTTATTTTGGACCACTGATCTGTAATTTAACATAGTGTTGTTTTTTTTTTTTTAAAAATTGGTGTTTTGGTCCATTTTATGTCAAGTTGTTTACTAGAATAATAATTCAATGGGTAGAAGCATAAAATAGAGTTCTCCTTGTGTGACTGCTCACAAACGGACATGTTGTATTCTTGGCAAAGTTTACACGTTACAGTTTAACAATGTCATTGCTGACAACAAAACACTTCAGTTAATACAAAACAATTTCTATATCTTAAATCATAGCTATATCTGCTACTTTTAATAAGATAAAAATATCTTTCTATAACTGGTTTTAAAAGTAAATTTCTAAAATACTTTAAAGCCCACGTAAGAGGGAAAAAAATTTATGGAATTTTCCTTTAAAACTGCATATCGTATTTCACAAATAAAGCTAATAAAAAAAAAATGCAGAGCAACATTACAGTTCACAAGTATTAAGAATTCAGTGACCTCCATTTCTAGGATCCCCTCCTTAGCGGATGCCACCGGGACACAAAGCCGCATTCTACACGAAGTGGCTCCCTGCAGGGCCGCAGGTGAGTGACCTGCAGGACACAGGCTGGAAGGTACTACTGAGCTGCATTTGTCCTTACCGTCTGACTGCCATCCAGAATTGCTCTAGGGAAGCAGTTCCTCCGCAATCTTTTCAACAGATTCCCTGTTTTAACGTCCACCTGTGTTACTGCACAACAGTCTGACCCGGGCTGAGCCACGGAGCAAATAATAACACTAACTGCAACTCCAGACAGAAAAAAATAGAAGTTCATTTTCCAGACTCTTGTGGGAATACCGAGCCTGTCTGCTGAAACTGACTCCAAGAGTTCAATGATATTGTAGACTCAAGGATTTCTTTACACTCCACGTAATGGCTTTTCCGTCCTTGGTGTTTTATAACACACCACTGAGCCATGATTTAGAAAGTGAGGGAGGTTCTCTCTCCTCCCCAGCCCCCTCGCTCAAGCTGAGTTATACGAAAATTGTAATTGCAAAGAGAAATTCAAACAGAGAGCCACGAGGGTTGTTCCATTCAGGGCTCTTACTGAGCGCCACCACTGTGATTTCGGTCAGTGTGTGCCAATTTTCTTTATTTGGGAAGAGCATCATTTCTTTAGGCGTTTCTTCCCTTTGGGTTTTGTTTTGCTTCATTTTTTGCCAGGGAATGACGGGCTCTCCAATCCTGCCTTAAGGAGCCAGAGGCTGCATCCTCGCTGTCATTTTCAACTCTGTTTTATCTTCTTTTGGCAAGGACAGCCATGTCCTTTTGGGGAGACCAGTGTGAAGCCACATGAGCCCCTGTCTTTGTATATGCAGGGGCACCTTCAAATTTTTCTGAGAGCAGAGATTTTGGCAGTTCTCGTCAGTTTAATTCAGTAGATAGGCCAAATGGGTTTGATTGCATTTGGTCTATGGCCTAGCATAATAAAAGATTACCTAAAAGAAATAGGGTTTAAACCGTATCTAAGATTACAGAGGGAAAGAGTCAAACACCTGAGGAAAAGATCTTGTTTTTCCCCCTGACATTAAAAATCATGCTGTAAAAATAATGTACTTGGTTCTATCACGGGAGTATATCATCAAATGGTTAGTACAGACACGGAGGTAGTTCCTCTAAACAAACACAGGTGTCCTGAAGCTCAAGCATAAACAGGGGCCCTCCTTTTTGGTAAGTTTGCTTTAAAGTCTTATAAAGTGATGTTCTGTATCAACAGAACAGGGCTGGTACTATGGTGTGGTTCACTCCCTACTCCACATTTGTCTGGGGACATACTTGATCCTTGGCTGAAATTAAAGCGCCCTCAATGAAGTCCTGCTTTTCAACAGTGAATAGTAAACTGGAGATGGCATGTTGGAATGGAGGTCTTAAAAGAAGCTGGGATCCTCAACGAGAAAGAGAAGACCCCTCAAGAGAGAGGAGGCAAGAGGCCCAAGAAACACAAGTGGTTTGTTTCTCTTCAAGAAAGGAGGCCAAGGTGCAAGACTCCCCCGTGTGCTCTTATCCCAAGTTCCCCAACATGAGCTGAGTGACCTCCCACCCCCCCCCTCGCACCGCCCTCATCCACATACATCTCTGTTGAATGGAGAAGTAAAGCCAACACCAATGTTGCCAATTTAAAACACAAAGGGTTTGGTTATGAGCACTTAAGAGCGTATTGATATGGATATTAGCCTCCATGTCAGATAAGAACTGATGTTTGCCCAGGACCCACTGTGTGCCAGGGCTGCCACGTTTCCTCAAATGAATCCCACAGCAGCCTAGTGTGATGCGCCTTATGTTACAGATGTGGAGGGTGGGTTCCAAAGAAGGTGAGTAACTTGCTCAAGGTTACACCATCTAGAACGTGGAACAGCCAGGATCTTAACTCAGGCAGGCCTGTCGAACTTTAAAGCCCACATTCTATCTCGAAAGCTTCATCCTTATGAGAGATTTATGGAATAGAATTTTATCCTGGGGAACTATGAAATAGACCCAAATCCAATAACTTTTTAAAGAAAAAAATACCTTGTTTTTAAGTTAAGATATATTATGTTCTCTTTCTCTTTTAAAAATTTATAGTCTCAATTATCCCTTTCCTCTCATCAAAAATTAACCTCTATGATGAATGATGGGATTCTCAATAATGTGAAATTATCACAAAGTCCAAAAAAGAACAAAATAAAACAACTTATATATATATATTAATACTTGAAATATTCAGGAATGATATACATAGAACATAATATACTCTATATATCCATAAAGTACGAGCTGAAAAAATTACATTCCATTCTTTTATGGTATTTTTTATTTTTACATTTTAAAAAGTATATCAAAGCTTTAAAATAACATGCTAAATTACAAAGAAAGTCTTTATGACTCAAAGGGAAATGATGGAAAATTGAAACATATAAGAACAAACACACATTCTATTTCTTTAAGAGTTTAACCCTTCCTAGTTGCTAAGTTTTTGGTATCTGTGTCCACTTTTCAAATGTTTCCTCACACATATTTTTGAAGAGTTATGAGCAGGCAGCTTTCTCCTGTATTCTCCCACGTAGACAGTGTCCCAGCTGCACATCGGCTTTCCCATTGCCCCCGTCCTCAAGGTCTGGGCAAAGTTTTAATTACTAATTTGAGAAAGAGGTGGCATTTTAAAATGTAATACATTTTGCCCTTTTCACAGGCCACGTAGAATGAAGCCCCAGTATGCTTGAAAAAAATCTCTTAGCAACTGAGAGTGGAGCTGGCCAACAATGGATGATTCATTGATTTAGTTGGAGTGTGCAAGAATGTCTGCCAAAAGGTCTGAATAAACTCACATTGCTAGACACTATGGTAAAACGCACCCTGACCTCTTTGAAAACTCTATCAGAGGGGAAAGTCAGACTCAGCTTTCCAACAATTCATGGGCATCTGGAAACACACTTGAATGATATCTAGCTTTTACATTAATCGATAGACTTTCTTAAATTATTATGTTCACCCAATTAGATAATATGTGCTACGAATTGAAGATTTCCAAGGGGCTGACACCACTGTGTTTTTCGGCACTAAAACTAATGGTTACACATTCAAGTTAAATCTGAAAGGAGGCTTTCTGAAATCTGAAATGGAAAGAACTGACAGTTTGTTTGTTTTTTACAATACGGACTTAAGAATTATGCAAGATTGCCGAAACCGGTTTGGCTCAGTGGATAGAGCGTCAGCCTGCGGACTGAAAGGTCCCAGGTTCGATTCCGGTCAAGGGCATGTACCTTGGTTGCGGGGCACATCCCCAGTAGGGGGTGTGCAGGAGGCAGCTGATCGATGCTTCTCTCTCATCGATGTTTCTAGCTCTCTATCCTTCTCCCTTCCTCTCTGTAAAAAATCAATAAAATTAAAAAAAAAAGAATTATGCAAGATTACCCTAAACAATAATTTGCACATTTAAGTTGGTAAATATCATGCAACAGTACCTGGTGTCTGTTAGTTTACGCTTATACGTAGAGATTATATCGCAGCCTCCTATCTTATGTTTACATAAAATTCAAGAGTTCAGTTCTTTTGCTTACATCTGTCATTTTTCTCCTCCAACATCCTTTTTAGAGGGATAATTTCTCCTGGTTTAGAGCTGGAAGACAATGCACATGGAATTTAAATTGTTTGCTTGAGCTCGTAGTTATTCAAAGTTTACAATATAGATTTTCAAGTTAAAGATTTGGAATTAGGTCCATTGAACTACTTCACCAATCACAACTTCAGCAGCAATATTAAAAATAATCACTGAAACCAAATCCTGTTTTTTCCAGTATTGGACAAAGACATATTCTTTTGCTCTTAAAAAAAAATACCCATTCTCTTCCCTTTCTTCCTCTTTCTCCTCCTCACCCTCCTCTCCTTCTTCCTCTCTGTCTTTTTCTTGCAGTGTTTTTTGGTAAAATAGTCAAATAATAAAGATAAATTGAAAGATCCTCCCTCCATCTCTGCTCTTTCCCTCAGAGGTAACCACTGTTATAAATTTGGAGTATTCTCTTTCATACTGTTTTCTGGGCATTTACATAATTATATAAATACATTTAAAATATGTAATTTTGAATTGTTTTTGTCTCTCTAATCTATTCTCACACATTGTTATACAAATTAGTTTAAATAAAACACTTCTTGGAAATATTCCCATATTTGTACATATAAATCTACTTCACTTAAAAAATCCTTACAAGTATTTCATAACATGTATCTTATTTTCTGAAATGGTGCAAATTATACACATTCACTAAAAAGGTAGCTGTTCTTTCAGCATAAGCTAGGTGGATAAACAGAATGAAACAGAAATGTACGAAAAAATATAGATAAGTGGGGATATTTAATTTTTTACCTCTGTCACTGATGACAAATCTATGCATCTGACAGCAGTAGAATCAATAAATAGACTTGTGCCCTTGCTGGTGTGCTCAGTGGTTAGAGCAGTGGCCTGCACACTGAAAGATTCAATTCCTAGTCAAGAGCGCGTACCTGGGTTGCAGGTCCAATCCCGGGTCAGGGTGCACGGAGAAGGCAGCCAATGGTCTAACATCTCTCTCTCTCTCTCTCTCTCTCTCTCTCTCTCTCTCTCTCTCTCTCTGTCCCTCCCTCTCTCCCTTCTACTCTCTCTAAAAATCAATGGAAAAAATATTCTTGGATGAGGATTAATAGTAACAACAAAAAAATTAAAAATAAGTAGGCATGCTACATTGGAGATTTGGAACCAGTACAAACTGAGTACTAAAGTAAAAAGGACGGGGCCATGTCTACTGGGGGATCACAACAGGAGTAGAGAGTTTTGAGGAACAAACCTGAATAAAACCATGATGATCCCTATCACTATGGAACTAACAGCCAAACTCTAAATACCCTCCATCTTCATCTCCTCCTTTTTATTCCCACAATCACTGTCAGTCCAGACCCTCAGTGTTTCAGCATAAATTATTTCAGGGGCCCCTAAGTGGTCTTCCTGAATCTAGTGTTTTGACCTTCTAATCCACAGCAGAAATATTCCCAAACAGCAAGTTCTGATCATGTCCCGGGACTAACAAAACACCTTCATTATTTCTCCTTGCACTAAAATACAGGACAAAGCGTAACCATCTCAGGATGGCATTTATAGTCTAACCTCCCAATGATTCTCTTGTTACTTTAAGTTCTAGTCACATCAAACCTCCTACTGTTCTGTAGAGATTCTCTGCCACACCTCTATGCTTTTTCGCATACTGCCAACATCCTTCACCTTTCTCCACCTGGAACTCCTACCTGTTATCCCAGACCCCGCTCAAGCACTGCCTCTTTTGTGCAGGGCTACCTGACCCCCACAGCAGGTATTGACTCCTGTGCCTCCAAAGCAGTCTGCATTCACCTTGATGGCATCTCATGCCGGTTTGGCATCATTTGTAATGCCTGTATGAGCTTTCAGTGCTGTGTGCAAGACAAGCTGCTTATTAGTTAAAACCAATTTTGAGGGTCCTATGCTCAAGTTTCATCACAACTTAAAGCTATGGAACATGACTCATTATTTCACTACTCTTCATCCCTACTTGAGATGTTGTGTTAAAAGTTAACTGGGCAGATCCAATGCCTATTGTAATCATAAAAATTCTCTTAGGTATATACCAACAGAGAGTATAAAAAGATACATATAAAGAAATTCCTTAACATTTGTCTCCTTTTGAGAAAAGGGAAAGTGAGATTAATATTGAATATTTTTAGGTTTAGCTACTGAATGTGATTTAGTTTAGAATGTATAATTGGAATACATTTTAAAGGATAATTTTGCAGTGGTAGGCATGACTTAGTCCCAGGAAAATTTTGATTCCCAAGTTTACTTAACTTTATTCCATAAGTAATTAATTCTTTCTTCTCTGATGGAACACCAAAGCAAGTAAAGCAATGAGGAAAAAAACACACCATTTACATCTGATGTAACAAACTTGGGGAATATGGACCAACAAGGACCTGGGGAGGGAGGGAGACACCGCATAAGCATAGTTATTATCAAAGAGGGGCTGGGTTGTAGTAGACAGGTATAGTTCATCCACAGGAGTGAGATGATGTCTTAAGACCCAATTCAATCCAACTCTTCTTCAGAGGTCCTGTGACTGAGCTCCTGGCAGGGACCCAGACCTGCCAGTTTTGGTCTAGCCCACAGATAATCACAGCATCACAAAAACCACTGTGGGACATGTGAAAATATTCAGCCACTGTCATCCACAAAACAGATCAGTAACAGTATGACAGAGAGGCAAGGGTCCAAGAAATAGCAATAAACTGTTATGAATTACCCCAATTAAATTTTCACAGAGCTTTTTAGAACAGAATTATTGAAATAATATAAATTAAGTAGGCTCGGGGAGGGGTTTTCTTTTGCTTTGTTTTTGCATAGTTTTAAAAGTAATTACCTTCACAAAGTAGTTAGAGGAGCTAGAACAAAGAATTATAAATTAAACATCTGAACAATTGCAATAAATAGCTTTGAATAAGATTTTAAAACACACTACGAGTGTTAAGGTCAAGTAAGACAAAGAGAAGACCTCATATAGCTGGAAAAACCATTAGGAGGGTAAGGGACCTGCCTGTAGCAGGATGCTCCTTGGCCCGACAAAGTCAATGCTGACCCTCTGACTGGGGGATTGAAGCTGGTTCGATTATCACACTGTGTTGTCATGGTGTCTGTCTTTCATTTCTGGGTCCCAGTCCTTAGCAAAATGACTGTTCAGGGTACATCTGTCTAGCTCCAGATGCCAGGACAGCAATTAGTTCTCATGGTCTCTACCTACAAAGGCTGAAAAAGACATCTGCGGTTTCCGATAGCTGTCATGATGACAACTGCTGAGCCATTTGAGGGCAAACCGCTGTGTTTCAGTACCGCTCGGAGGCTCTGCCTGGAGACTGCTGCTGAGGCATCCTTAGAAGTATTCTGCTCATGCTGGCTTTTGCCGGGAGAGAGAGGAATCTTAAAGAAACCAGAGACACATCAGCTGACACCTCGGCTTTAGCACGGTAGGGGCCAACCTATAGCTGGAAAAGGAATTCGAAAGGGATGAAAACAGAATCTTCACCCCACCCAGGCCTGGAGAAATTTTCTGCACTGATACAATCAGAGCTTCCTTCTAATTTATCCTGCCAACGTAGCTGTGCTTGTAGAATTTAGGAAAGAAAGAGGCATTGGACTGATTTCTTAATGTCTTAATGTACCACATTCCAGGCATAGTATTAGTGGTAGGAAATGGAACTTTTAAAAAATTAATTTTAAAACATTTTGTTTTAAGGCCTGGAATGGTTGATCTCTCATTTACTATAAACTGCCGTTATAATTGAGCTCTGACAACAAGAATTTATTGAGTGTGACGTCTACTATACCATGCTAGGTGTTCTAATGCTATTAGCTAAATGATACCGATAAACACAAAAATAGTCTGCTGTTAGGACACACTGATTTTCACCTTTTAGAATGACCTATACTGATTGTTTCCCCTCTTAGCAAACCACGGTGTCCCCTTCACTTAGGGGAAGACCGCCTTCCCACGAATCTAGTCTCTCAGTCATTACTGCCTCTGTGCATTGCTTCGCCATCCCCCTATCTAAAAAGACCTCTCCTCTTCTTCACTACCAATTGCTAAGATGTAGCTCAAACTCCACCTTTGCTTCTCTCCTAATCCCATCTCTTCCCACCGTCATCATGTTGAGGGCATCTATTGCTGATGCCTCTGCCGTCAGGTGGAGGGAGATGAGATGGGTGGAAAGGATACTCTCCATTCTTGAGAAAGCACAAAGTTGGTTCCCTAGGGAATAAGGAAGCCTCTCAAGAAAAATACAAATAGTAAAGATGCATAAAATAATTTGAGGAAAGGTTATTTTGTTAATGTATTCTGAAATACACTGGAGTAAACTGTAAAATAAATCCATCACTGTGTACACATGGGTAGAATTAATAAAATTAAAGAATTTTTTAAACAGTCTATAATATTACTTAGAACCTACATATCACCTTGCCACATGACTATTACCGTTATCAAGCTACAATTCATTTTGATGGAATCAAGACAGTTCAGTGCCCTTTAAATAACCGAACCAAATCTCTGATAATCAGGAAGTAAAGGAAGTTTACTTGTAGTTTTACCATATAAGGACACGGGATCGCAGTCCTGTGAACCTGCGCCTTTGCACATATTTTTTGCAGCTGCTGATACACTTCAGAACCAAAGCTGAGCTTTGAAAGTTTGGATTCCTGTGTGTTGTGATAATCAGCTGGGGTTTGGAAATGCCTTCAAAAATCTAATGCTCTGGCATTTTAACAAGGCTTCTGAAAAAACAATTTAACATCTGGAATCAAGTATTCTGTGGAAGTCCAAGACCAACAGAGCAAAGAACATTGCTTTCAGTAATAGTTAAACTAGGCCCTTCCCTCTCCTTCATCAAACAAATGGGTTTATTTTGTAAAGATTCTGAGGTGGTTTATAATAAGTTAAATATAGAATAGAAGCATAGTGTAGAAAACTGGATGCTCCAGATATTTATCACTGAAAGTCTTTCCTAGATGTGCTTCCTTATTCTTTCATATAATTTTCTCTTCCAAAACTCAATTCTGAAAAAAAAATCACAAACTACTAAAGTCAACCAGTCCCCTTCATTTAGCCGAAGAGACTGCAGATTGAGGATGAGTAAAGAAACGACAGAGTTCAACTTCACCTTTTCCTACATGCTTCGGAAGAGGCAAAGACAATGACTAGGCATGTGTGTTTCTTAAGTCTCTCATCAGGTCAAATGCAAAAAGAAGTGTTTATTTCTACTGAATGTTCACTAATTCTCTACAGAGTTTTCAGACATTTTTTAAAACAACATTTTAAAATGTGTTCTCTACTAAAATAATAATGAATGATATCTACTGAGTGCTTACCATGTGTCAGGCCCTTGCATTTAACTTCCAAAATAATTATTATCCTTTTCTTTTTATGATGAGTAATTAACAGAGTGGAACAGTGAGACTGGCTCAGAGAGAAGCAAATAGAACACTGAAATAGAAGGGAGATCCCAGAAACAGACCCACACATTCATATAGGTACACAGCTCATGGCTAAGAAGGCATTGTAGATTAGCAGGGAAAGAACAGACCGTCCAATCATGATGCCAGAAAAGTCTGTTCTCCATATGGGGGGTGGAGGGGGGGAGAAAGAAATTGAATTCCTTCCTCATAAAATACACAAGAATACACTTCAAATGAAAGTAAGATCTTAAATTTGCAAGGCAAAATTCTGAAACTTTTAAAAGACAATATAAGAAAAGGGATCTGACTATTGTTAAAATTAAGGGTTTTTGTTCATAAGAAAATACCACAGAGTGAAAAGACAAGCCACAGACTTGGAGAGGATATCTGCAAAACATATAACCAACAAAGGCTGTTTCCAGGTCATATAAAGAACTCCTCTGAAAAAAAGGAAAACAACCCAATAGGAAAATGGGCAATCCACAGGTACAGAATAAAGAAGTGGGACAGACCCAAACAGTGTCTGGCACAAGGGAGGTGCTCAAACAGTATTTGTTGAATGAATGAAAACACAAATGGCCCATAAACACATGAAAAGATATCCGACCTCCCTGGCAACGAGGGAAATAAAAATGAAAACCACAATGGGATGCCATTTCATATTCACTACCCTGGAAAAAACTAAAAATCCATCAAGTGCTGGAGGGGATGGGACACAGTGGACACTTTCACCCATTGCATGTGGACACAGAAACAGGAACAAGCACTTTGGGAAACATTCAGACATTACTTAGTATAGCTGAAAACATATGTACCTTCTAACCCAGACGTACTCCTAGGTACCACCCTGAGAGAATTCCTTGCATATGTGGCCCAGGAGACATGTTTAAGACGATTAAGTGCAGGATTGCTCATAATAACAAGAAGCTGGAAACAGCTCACATGTAAATCAGCAGAAGAATGGATGAATAAATTATACACATTGATACAATGGAATACAATACACTAATGTTAAGCAAAAGAAGTCAAACAAAAAATACAAACTATGATTCTATTTATGTAAAGGTCACAAATAGACAAAATTAAACACTATCATATTTGGGAGGAAAATACATAGTTAATAAAATTATAAAGAAAAACAAGAGGCTGGGTTAACAGAAAATTCAGGTGAGTAGCTACCTCTGTGGGGAGGATTGTGATGAAAGGGCATAAGGGGTCTTCTAAGTTTTGGTTTCTTAATCTGTGTCATAAATGCACATGTTCATTTTATTAATATTATTATTTTTTATTTTATACTATATTTCTGTTTCTTTTTTTAAATTTCTTTATTGATTAAGGTATTACATATGTGTCCTTATCCCCCCATTGCCCCTCCAACCCCCCATTCATGCCCTCACCCCACTGTTGTCTGTGTCCATTGCTTAGGCTTCTATGCATGCATACAAGTCCTTCGGTTGATCTCTCCCCCTTACCCCCATTCTTCCCTACCTTCCCTCTGAGGTTTGACGGTCTCATCGATGCTTCTCTGTCTCTGGATCTGTTTTTGTTCATCAGGTTATGTTGTTCATTATATTCCATAAATGAGTGAGATCATGTGATATTTATCTTTCTCTGGCTGGCTTATTTCACTTGACATAATGCTCTCCAGTTCCATCCATGCTGCTGCAAATGGTAAGAATTCCTTCTTTTTTACCACAGCTTAGTATTCTATTGTGTAGATGTGTCACAGTTTTCTAATCCACTCATCTGCTGATGGGCACTTAGGCTGTTTCCAAATCTCAGCTATGGTGAATTGTGCCGCTATGAACATAGAGGTGCATAAATCCTTTCTGATTGGTGTTTCTAGTTTCTTGGCCTATATTCCTAGAAGTGGGATCACAGGGTCAAATGGGAGTTCATTTTTAGTTTTTTGAGGAAACTCCATACTGTTCTCCACAGTGGCTGCACCAGTCTGCATTCCCACCAGCAGTGCACAAGGGTTCCTTTTTCTCTGCATCCTCTCCAGCACTTGTCGTTTGTTGATTTGCTTATGATAGCCATTCTGACAGGTGTAAGATGGTACCACATTGTCGTTTTGATTTGCATCTCTCAGATAATTAGTGACTTCGAGCATGTTTCCATATGTCTCTTGGCCTTCCTTCTGTCTTCTTTTAAAAAGTATCTATTTAGGTCTGTTGCCCATTTTTTTATTGGATCATTTATCTTCCTTTTATTAAGTTGTATGAGTTCCCTATAAATGTTGGAGATTAAACCCTTATGGGTGATAACATTGGCAAATATGTTCTCCCACACAGTGTGCTTTCTTGTTGTTTTGTTGATGGTTTCTTTTGCTGTGCAAAAGCTTTTTATTTTGATGTAGTCCCATTTGTTTATTTTATCTTTATTTTCCATTGCCCTAAGAGCTGTATCGGTAAAGAAATTGCTTCAGCATATGTCTGAGATTTTGCTGCCTGTGAATTCCTTTAGTATTTTTATGGTTTCCCGTCTTGTGTTTAAGTCCTTTATCCACTTTGAGGCTTTTTTTGTGTATGGTGTAAGTTGGTGGTCTAGTTTCATTTTATTGCATGTATCTGTCCAATTTTCCCAACACCATTTATTGAAAAGACTGTCTTGACTCCGTTGTATGTTCATGCCTCCTTTGTCAAATATTAATTGGGCATAGTGGTTTGGTTCAATTACTGGGTCCTCTATTCTATTCTATTGATCTATATGTCTGTTCTTGTGCCAGTACCAGGTTGTTTTGAGAACAGTGGCTTTGTAATACAGCTTGAAATCTGGTATTGAGATCCCACCTACTTTGTTCTTCTTTCTCAGGATTGCTGTGGCTATTCGAGGTCTTTTTTTTAAATTTCAGATGAATTTTTGGAAAGTTCGTTCTAGGTCTGTGAAATATGCTGTTGGTATTTTAATGGGGAGTGCATTGAATCTATAGATTGCTTTGGGTAGTATGGACATTTTAATTATGTTGATTCTACCAATCCATGAACACGGTATGTTCTTCCATCTGTTTATGTCTTCCTCTATCTCCTTTTTTCAGTGTCCTGTAGTTTTCCACGTAGAGGTCTTTTTACCTCCTTAGTTAAGTTTATTCCTAGGTATCTTAAATTTTTTGGTGCGATGGTAAATGGGATTGCTTTTTAAATCTCTCTTTCTGTAAGTTCACTATTGGTGTATAGAAATACCATAGATTTCTTGGCGTTAATTTTGTATCCTACTACATTGTCAAATTCATTTATAAAGTCTAATAATTTTTTTGATGGAGTCTTTAGGGTTTTCTATGTACAGTATCATGTCATCTGCGAATAATGACAATTTTACTTCTTCTTTTCCAATTTGGATGCCCTTTATTTCTCCTTCTTGTCTGATTGCTGTGGCTAGCACTTCCAGCACTATGTTGAACAGTAGTGGTGAAAGTGGGCATCCCTGTCTTGTTCCTGTTCTTAGGGGAAATGGTTTTAGATTTTGCCAATCGAGTATGATGTTGGCTGTAGGTTTCTCATATAAGGCTTTTATTATGTTGAGGTATAATCCCTCTATTCCCACTTTGCTGAGCGTTTTTATCAGAAAAGGTTGTTGGATTTTGTCAAATGCATTTTCTGCATCAATTGATATGATTATGTGATTTTTGTCTCTCAATTTGTTTATGTGATGTATCATGTTTATTGATTTGCAGATATTGAACCAGCCTTGCATTCCTGGAATAAATCCCACTTGGTCATGGTGTATGATCTTTCTAATGTAATGCTGGATCCAGCTTGCTAGAATTTTGTTGAGGATTTTAGATTCTATGTTCATCAGGGATATTGGCCTGTAATTCTCTTTCTTAGTGGTGTCTTTATCTGGTTTTGGGATTAGGGTAATGCTGGCTTCATAGAAAGAGTTTGGAATTGTGCCTTCCTCTTGAATTTTTTGGAATAGTCTGAGAAGGATTGGTTTTAGTTCTTCTTTGACTGTTGAGTAAAACTCCCCTGTGAAGCCATCTGATCCAGGGCTTTTGTTCGCTGGAAGCTTTTTGATTACTGTTTCAATTTCATCAGTAGTTATTGGACTATTCAGGTTTTTTTTAATCTTCCCTATTGAGTTCTGGAAGCTTGTGTTTTTCTAGGAATATGTCCATTTCGTCGAGGTTGTCCAGTTTGTTGGAGTACAGCTGTTCGTAGTATTTTTTTTTTTACAATCCTTTGTATATCTGTGGGGTTAGTTGTTACTTTGCCTCTTTCATTTCTGATTTTGTTTATTTGGGTCCTCTCTCTTTGCTTCTTGGTGAGCCTGGCTAGAGGTTCATCAATCTTGTTTATCCTTTCAAAGAACCAGCTCTTCGTTTCATTGATATTTTGTATTTTTTTTTTTATCTCTATGTCCTGTATTTCTGCTCTGATCTTTATTATCTCCTTCCTTTTGCTCACTCTGGGCTTTTCTTGTTGCTCTCTTTCTAATTCTTTAAGTTGTAGAGTTAGATGATTTACTACCATTTCTTTTCTTTTTTTTTGACGTAGGCCTGTAGAGCTATAAACTTCCCTCTCAGGACTGTTCTCATTGTGTCCCATAGATTTTGGATTGTTGTGTTTTTATTGTCATTAGTTTTCAGGATGTTTTTAATTTCTTCTTTGATCTCTTTGATAACCCAATCATTATTTAATAGAATGCTATTCAGCTTCCAAGTGTTTGAATTTTTTGGATTGTTTTTATTGCAGTTTATTTCAAATATTATGCCATTGGAATTTGAATAGATGCTTGATATTTCAATCTTCTTGAACTTGGTGCGTTTTTGCCTGTGACCCAGTATGTGGTCTATTTTTGAAAATGTCCCATGTGCACTTAAGAATGTATAATCCATAGCTTTGGGGTGACATGTTCTGAAGATGTCAATGAAGTCCATCTGTTCTAGTGAGTCATTTAGGATTGCTGTTTCTTTGCTGATTTTTTTTGTCTAGAGGATTTATCCAGTGATGTCAGTCGTGTATTAAAGTCCCCTACTATGATTGTATAGTTGTCGATCTCTCCCTTGATATCATCCAGGAGTTTTTTTTATGTATTTGGGTGCTCCTGCATTGGGTGCATATATGTTTATCAGGTTATATCCTCTTGTTGTATCGATCCCTTTAGTATTATGAAGTGGCCTTCCTTATCTCTTGTTATGGCCTTCGCTTTGAGGACTATTTTGTCAGATATAAGTATTGCTACCCCAGGCTTTTTTTCACTTCCATTTGCCTGAAAGATATTTTTCTATCCCTTCACTTTCAGTCTTTGTCAGTCCCTTGTTCTGAGGTGGGTCTCTTATAGACAGCATCTATATATGGGTCATGTTTTTTTATCCATTCAGCCACTTAATGTCTTTTGATTGGAGCATTTAGTCCATTTATGTTTCAAGTTATTATTGATAGGTACTTGTTTGTAGCCATTTTTATTTTTTGTGCCTGTGTTCCTTCTTACCTTTTATTCCTTCTTTTTACACCAGACCTTTTAGCATTTCTTGCATTGCTGGCTTGATAGTGATAAACTCCCTTAGCCTTTTTTTTTTTTTTTTTGTCTGTGAAGCTCCTTATTTCCCCTTCAATTTTGAATGATAGCCTTGCTGGATAGAGTATTCTTGGATTCGGACCCTTGCTTTGCATCACTTTGTAAATTTCCTTCCATTCTTTTATGGCCTGATGTGTTTCTGTTGAGAAATCATTTGATAATATAATGGGAGATCCCTTGTACGTAACTTTCTGTCTCTCTCTTGCAGCCTTTAAGATTCTTTGTCTTGAACATTTGCCATCGTAATTATGATGTGTCTTAGTGTGGGTCTTTTCGGGTTCATCTTGTTTGGGGCTCTCTGTGCTTGTGTGGCTTTTTTCTTCCCCACATCAGGGAAGTTTTCTCACATTATTTCTTCAAATAGGTTTTCTAACCCTTGTTCTTCTTCCTGTTGTTGGCATCCCAATTATTCGTATGTTGCTTCATTTCATGTTGTCCCATAGCTCCCGTAGGCTCTCCTCCTGTCTTTTAATTTTTCTCTCCAATTGCAGTTCAGTTTGGGTGTGTTTTACTTCCCTGTCTTCTAATTCACTAATTTGGTCCTCTATTTCTCCTAGTCTACTGTTGAAACTTTCCATGGTGTTTTTTATTGCAGCTATATCACTCTTCATTTCTTCTTGATTCTTACATAAGTTTTTGATTTTTTCATCCATCTGGTTTATGAACTGTATGACCCTTAGTCTGAATTCTTTTTCTGACATATTGCATGCCTCTGTTTCACTCAGCTCCTTTTTGGCGATTCCTCCTTTTCTTTCCTTTGGGGGTTTGTCTACCCATTTATGCTCTCACCAAAGGATCTAGGTTTCGAGTCGTCCAGGGGCTGCTCCTTGGGTGGCAGTGGCTCCTCGGGCTGTGGTTGCTCCTTGGGAGGTCACAACATCAGCTGCTCCTCAGTTGGCAGCAGCTCCTTTGGTGGGTGCTGTTTGCAACAGTGGTGGCTCCTCTGGCTGGTGGTAAACCCAAAAAAATGCAAACACCAAATACCCAGCAAAGAGGGAGGGGCCAGAATCTGTAGAGGCTGAGCTTATATGCAGTAAATAAGATTAAGAATTGGATGAATATGGGGAGGACCTTAGTTCAGTATAGAGGAAGTAGAAAGGGGATGAGTGGATAAAAAGAAAGAGAACAAGAAGAAAATAATAAAAATTTACAAAAAATTGATTTAAGAAATGGTATAAAAATAACAAATAAAATAGAATGATGGAAAAATAATGTGAAAAGAAATAGAAAATAAAGCAACAAACCAAAAAAGAAAAATAAAGGAAAAAAGATAACAAAATAATAATAATAATAATAATAATAATAAAATAAAAATAAGAATGAAACAGTGAAGTGTCGTTCCTTTGGCTGGCTTAAGATCCTAGTCTTCTGTACTGTCTGCAGTCTCTCATTTTCCTGTTGCTGGGACTGAAGGCCTCTCTTTAGGCCAGTCCCTGTGGACTCTCAGGGCCTATTCAGATTTTTTTTTAATCCTTTGTACCATTCAGAGTGTATTCTGGGTGTGGCTGTATTGGTTGCCTGGAGACTGGAGGGAGGGGCTATCTCTTCAGGAGAAAATGGCTGCCCAGGTCCCGGACATCAGGTATGACTTAGCGCCAGACTCGCTGCCACTTCTCCTGGACCCTCTCCTCTCCCCAGCCTCTCCTCAGACTCCACAAGTCCGCACCTTCTCCCACACCTCAGCCATGGGTGAGTGTCTGTATCCGAAAGGTCCTAGGTTCAGTGAAGAAAAGCACAGGCCACAGAGAGAGGAAAGACTTCGCCTCTGCGAGCTCCTCTCCTGCTGGCACTCCTCTCCCTTCAGGCTGCCCTTTCTGGGCTCAGTCTTTCATGACTGTGGACACAGATCTAGAATCCCCTGCCACCAGCAGTCCTGTGGACCCCCTTTCCACAGTCAGACGCTGTGCCTGTCCCAAGGGACGTGGCTTGGTGCCATGTGGTTTCCCTCTGACCCTCTGGGCTCAGAGTTCTGGCAGATCTCTCCTGCCCAGATCCTTGATTTTACCTTTCTCCAGGGGTTCTCTGCCTTTCCCATCTGCAAACTGTCTCACCAGCTGAGTCTCCTTTGCCAATTCGGGGTGGATGTTATTCATTTCACCTGCTCATTCTATCCGCTCAGGGACAAGGCTCGGGACATGTCCTTTATTCTGCCGCCATTTTGTCCTCCTCATTTTATTATTTTTTCTTTAAGCTACTCTTTAGAACATATAATGTATTTTTCTTTTTTCCACAATAACAAATTTTTAATTAAATTAAAAATTTTCAATTACAACTTACATTTAATATTATTTTGTATTAGTATCAGGTGTACAGCATAGTGGCTAGACTATCATATACTTTACAAAATGTTCCCCCTGATATATCCAGTATCCAAGTGGCATCATACATAGCTGTTACACTATTATTGGCTATATTTCCTTTGCTGTACTTTACATCCCTGTGACTATTTTGTGACTACCAATCTGTACTTCTACTTCTCTATCCTTGCACCTTTCTCTCCCAGTTCTCCAACCCCACTCCCCTCTGCTAAGCATCAGTCTGTTCCCTGTATCTATGAGTCTGTTTCTGTTTTGTTCATTTATATTGTTCTTTAGATTCCACATATAAGTGAAATCATATGGAATTTATCTTCCTCTGACTGACTTATTTCACTTAGCATATTTCAATAATTAAAAAATGATACGTGAGCTGCATTTTTAAGTAAATCAAATTCTACATGAATCCTACCATAGGAATTACCTACTTCCATAAATTACATCATGAAAGGCTTAGTAAAACAAATAAAGTAATTTTCTGATTTACCTATGTTGTTATTCAAACCTTTGAGTTTGTTTATGTTAGGACACATTTACATAAAATTTACATCAAGGTATGAAAAGAAACAATAGATCTTTTTTGAATTTTTTTTTACTTTAAGAAAGTCACTCGTTATCATAGTCTTTGTATGAGTGTGAGTTTGGTTTCCTTCTACCAAATAGTATCTCAGTTTGATTATCTGCAGGGAAATACGAAGTCTATAACACATTCACAAATTATGTTTATTTTAAAACAATTATCTCTAATTTCTAAAAAAGAAGGAGTTTAGAATGGTGTGGTTAGATCTGGAGTAGGTCAGACAACTGAACTGGCGTTTTTAACCAAGTTTCATTCTGTCGATAGCTTTTACTGGGTAATATTCTGACATGTAACATCATGCAAGATAACACTGGGTTATATTTTATTTTTCTAGAAGACAATTTTTTTGTGGGTGAAACCCACCAACTGAGAAATAATAAAATTACCAGATGAAAAAAAATCAGGTTTTAGTGAAGGGACTCTGTTAGCATTTGGAGACGAAATCTGAGGCCTCCGTAGCCACGCTGGCTGGGCTGGACATCTGTGTGGAGCACAGCGTGCAGCAAGGAGCTGGCTGCAGCCAAGGACAGCTGTCTTCTGGCAGGGCCGGGTCAGTCCTCTGCTGGGTGAGTGGGAGGGGAGGAGAGGGAAGCCAGGCCTGTGGTCAAGAGCCCCATTCACAGAGAGGCAAGTGGGTTCAATATGTTTGCATTCTAGGAATTTTGGTCTCCGCCCCTCCCACCACGCCAGTCTCATTCCCAACATCACCACTCCCAGATCCTGCAAATGTTGACAGGCCCCCTCCTCAGGGCTGGGCTCTTGACCGCTCTTACAACTTACTCAACTGGAAAGTCCAATCATATTTTCTAAGATTTAAGCAAACAGGAGGGTCCTTTAAAGAAAACCAAGGTTAGACTGAATTCCATTGCATTCAAATCTCAAAGCCTAAAAAAAATTCCTCTTTATTCACCTTCATATACATAACTCTCCGTATAACCTGTAGCATCTTCTTGCAGAATTATACAACACACACACAATATAAACCATCTCTACTGTCATCTATACCCCCAAATGGCATCTATTTAATCTATTTGCACTATAAAAGCCATATTGCTCCTGAATTGAAGAGCAAAGTTAGGAAGTCAACTGCAATGTGTGCAAAATAATTGCGAAAAACTCCGATTTGAAAAATAAAAATAAAAAACTCGCGTCAAGCTGAGATTCTATAAAAGATGGTCTTAAACAATGTCTTAGACATGTAACTATCAAGCATATTTACACACCACATACCATTCTGCTAATGATTACAAATAATGGGCGCTTTGCGGAAAGACTGTAGGAAATGGTGGCACAAGATAAGCTTTCAAAGAGTTTGATTAGGATGGGCAGAGCGAGCCCTTTGAAAACATTAGGCTAAGAGACTGAAACAGCAGCTTCATCTCTTTGAACCTCATTTGTTATTAAGTTGCTGCTGCCGCAGGCAGATAAGATCCAAGACCAAATACAAAAACATACATTTGATTCAGCATGAGGCTTATCTCAGTAACTGGACCTACTCTGTTAAAAAAAAAAAAAAATTGGCCTGAGAAAAGCATTTTTCCTTTTAGGTCTAACAACTCAGGATCTCCCTTCAGTGTGAAAAAAAAAAAAAAAAGTAAAAACATGAAAGGTTCCATTTTTCTTCTGTCCCATTAAAATAGAACCAATAATCCTCAGTAAAACAAGACAAAACAAATGTATGAAGTTCCTTAAAAATTTTTTCGTTTTATATGGTTTTCATTACATAATTTGACACATCTGGGGTTTTTAATTTATAGGAACAAAAAGTGAAAGAGCATTAGTTTGGTCTGGAATGGGGGAACTTTTATGATCTCACATCCACTGGAACACAATTTATGGATCAAATACCAGGAGAAGATCTCATATTTCATGGGGATTTAATATTTCATTTGCATATTTCCGTTAAATGCCCACATTTTCAGAGTAGTCAACAGAGGTTTTTATCTTTTCAGGTTCTCACTCAAGCAGGCTGGAAACTGTAGCAATTTCTTCAGATGATGGCAAAGCCTTCCTCAGTGTTCAAAAATGTTGCCACTGACACTTTCAACACAATTCCCACGTTCCCTGCGCTTTCTTGGCCCGTTTGAATTGGTTCCTGGTTCAGGTGTTTGCAGCACCAGGATTGCCATCTGAGCCATACTGTGGTCCCCACCCCATCACTGAGCTCAGAGGTGGGTAAAGGTCTGGAGTACAGACTGAAGGCCAGGGCAGGAGAAGCCAGTCAGATTTCCCTATCGGAGCTCCATCTTCAATCTCTGCGCATCTGCAGTGGGGTTCATGATGCCCGCTCAACCAGAGGAGGAGTGTCCTTCCTACCTCTTTTGCAAAAAGTTGGTCACTGATCCAGCCCAGCCTTCCTCTCCTTGAGGACACCTGTGAAGTAGGATCTAATCAATCAATGAAAAGTTACACAGGGTAAACATAAATTGATGCCTGAAAACGTCATCCTTGTTCTTAGGAAAAAGCCACTAAGGTTGGAGAAGTACTGCAGCCTTGCGAAACTCCAGGAGAGACCGCCCACATGAATTTTATAAGAATGGTGTTTCCTGGCCGAAACCGGTTTGGCTCAGTGGATAGAGCGTCGGCCTGCGGACTCAAGGGTCCCAGGTTCGATTCCGGTCAAGGGCATGTACCTTGGTTGCGGGCACATCCCCAGTAGGGGGTGTGCAAGAGGCAGCTGATCGGTGTTTCTCTCTCATCGATGTTTCTAACTCTCTATCCCTCTCTCTTCCTCTCTGTAAAAAATCAATAAAATATATTTAAAAAAAAAAAAAAGAATGGTGTTTCCTGGAGATGTGTATGGCAGTGACCCTTAGGACAGCGGCAAGAGGAATACTCTTTTTCCTCCCCCTTTCTATATTTGTGTATAAAAATAAACGCTGTTTGTAGGTCAGTTTTAGATTTACAGAAAAAATTGTGACGCTAATACACAGCTCCCTTCCATTAGCATGGCACACTTGTTACCAAACACCAGCACATGGCTAATGAATGGACACAGCGTAATTGGCTAAAGCGCATGCTTTATTCAGATTGCCTCCGTTTTAACCTAATGTCCTTTTCCTGTTTCAGGATCCCATCCAGGATGCTACATTGCATTTAGACATCATGACGTCTAGGCTGTGACAATTTTTCAGACTTTCCTTGTTTTTGATGAATCAGACAGTTTTGAGGACTGTCTAAGTATTTTGTAGAATGTCCCTCAATTTGGATGTGCCTGATGCTTTTCTCATGACTGGATTGGGTTTATAGTGTTGGGGGACAAAGACCACAGAGCTGAAGTGCCATTTTCATCACATGATAACAGGAGCAGATACTGTCAACAAGACATTATTGATGTGGACCTTGATCACCGGGTTACGACCGTGTTTGCTGGGTCTCTCCCCTGGAAGGTTACTTTTTTTCTCCCCCTTTCCATACTGTAGCTTTGGGAGGAAGTCACTATGTACAGACTGCAATAAAGGTGTGGGGAGTTTTCGCTCTGTCTCCTTGAGGGCAGAGGACTTACATTATTTGGTGTTCTTCTGCATGGGAGTATCTGGCTTTACTCCCACATGTATTTGTTTATGCAGTACATTTTTTATACCAGTATGGACTGAAGTATATTTCTTTGGTGAAAAGTCTGTTCCGACCTTTTGCCCACTTTATAATTAGTTTTTTCCTTATTGTTGAGTTTTAAGAGTTCTTTGTATTTTTTTTTTTATCACATATGTGTTTTGCAAATATTTTCTCCCATCTGTGCTTGTCTTTCATTCTCTTAACAGTTTCTTTCAGAGCAAAACTTTATAATTTTAATAAAGTGCATTTATCACATTTCTTTTTTATGGACCATGCATTTGGTGTATCTAAAAACTTATTGCTAACCCTAGGTCACCTATATTTTCTCCTAAGTTCTCTTCAACAAGTTTTATGTTTTGCATTTTACATTTAGGTCTCTGGTCCATGCTGTATAGATTACTGTAACTTTATAGTAAGTTTCCAAATTAGGAGTTGTGAATCTTCCAGCTTTGTTTTTCTTATTCAGCATTGAGTTGGCTATTCTAGGTTTCCTGTCTTCCCATATATTCCATATAATTCATTTTTTTGATATCTATAAAATAGCTTTTTGGGATTTTGATTGGGAATGCATCAAATATACAGATCAAGTAGAGAATAATTAACATTTCAATAATGAGCCTTCCAATCCACGAACATCGGATCTTTTACTTAGGTCTTTTAAAATTTCTTTCACCAGAAATTTGTAGTTTTCCACATATATATCCTGTACATATTTTGTTAGATTTAAATCAAGGTTTGCCTTCCTTCTTTCTTTCTTTCCTTTCATTTTTCTTTATTTTTTAATGTTATTTTAAATGTGGTTTTTTTTATTTGAAATTCAAATTTTTCATTGCTGGTATATAGGCAAGCAACTGACTTTTTTGTATTAACACTGTGCCCTGAGACTTTGCTATGTACTTCCTTATTAGTTCCAGTTTTTTGTTTTTTGTCTTCGGTCAGTTCTTTGGGATTTTCCTGTGTAGACAATCATGTCATCTGTGAACAGTTCTATTTTTTCCTTTCCAATCTGTATAGCTTTTATTTCCTTTTTCTTGTCTTACTGCACTAGCTAGAACTCTCAGTACAATGTTGAATTGCAGTGGTGAGAGAGAACATCTTTGCCTTGTTCCAGAACTTAGGGGAGAATGTCTAGTTTGTCACCAGTAAGTATGTGTTAGCTGTAGGTATTTTGTAGATATTCTTTATTAAGTTGAGAAAGTTCCTCTGTATTCCTAGTTTGCTTAGATTTAAAAAACCATAAATTAGTATTGGATTTTTTCAAATGTTTGCTTTTGTACCTACTGATATGATCATGTGATTTTTCCTTCTTTAGCTTGTTCATGTGCTGGATTGCATTAAGTAACTTTCAAATGCTGAGTCAGCTTTGCATACGTGAAATCAATACCATTTGGTCATGGTGTATACTTCTTTTTATACATTATTTAATTCAATTTTCTATTATTTTGTCAAGAATTTTTGAATCTACATCCATGAGAGATACTGGCCTTTAGTTTTTTGTTTTTTTCTTGTAGTATCTTTATCTGGTTTTAGTTTTAGAAATTTTGGCCTCATAGAATTAACTAGGAAGCTAAGAATGAGTTTCTGGAAGATATTATGGAGAATTGGTGTCATTTCTTCCTTAAATGTTGGAGAGAATTCAACAATAAAACCAACTGAGCCTGGTGCTTTTCTTTTTCTTTTGTTTTGAAGGTAATTAAATTACTTTGGATCAAGATGATAAAGGAACTATAAGACTAGAACAGAGTATAGTATAGATTATGCAACTGGTCATACCCATGTTTTCTGTATAACTATGAACTAAGATGATATCTGTCAACACATAACATAAGTGCACATATGAGTACAGAAAAGATCTTAGTGAACATAATTTTTTAAAAATACATTTCTTTTTTTCCTTTCCTTAGCATCTCCATACTCTCAAATGTAAAAACAGATACCATTATCTTCCTCCTCTTTAGTCCACATGGGTATATAATTAGAAAATGCCAGTCAATTGTTTTTGAATTCCTAAAGGGCTTAACATAAACATATATACCACCTCTCTAAAGAAAATGTCCAGACTCTGAGATTTAATCTTTTTTTACATTTTTCTATATTTTCCATATTTTCTCTGAGTATGTGTTTATTAGTTTTATAATTAGAAATAAATGCAAAATAAAGAGGGCTCTATCTTTGGCTTTTCTTTCTAGTTTATCATTGTAAAACAAGAAGTAAGTATGAACATACAGGAAAGAGGTAAAAATTGCATTAGTTATACCAACAGCAATGAAAATTATCGCAGTCCTAGAGTCCATTGTCACAGGCTGTTCTTCAGAGAGAGTATACTTTTTTTAATTGAAACATTTACTGATGCTTTGCTAAGAAGCCTTCAATGTTTCAACTATTCAGCCAATGCAATATAGTTTTGAAATGAAGCATTTCTTTACAGTTCATTTCCAGGTGAGCTGTCATATCATGTTAAATGCTGGCTGAAGTTAAGTGCTACATTTCACAATATTCTTTTATGTTGAAACCAAAATCTCACATTGAGATTGTATGTTTTAGATTTGTACTTTTAAAAGGCAATCCATCACTTCCTTTCTTTTTTTTACTTTTCTTTATAGCCTTTCACTGGTTCATCTTTACAAGCTAGCAACTTTCAGATGACTCAGTTTTCTTTATTGTTGAAAGTATTACATATGACCCCTTCCCCCCAACCCTTGTTAGTTTTTCTTAAGTATTTTATTTTGACTGACCTGAATTTGCATTCCTCCCCCTCCACTCCCAACTCAAGCTTCTATGGCTAGTCACACCAACTCTCATACATTTATATTTTTACTAGGTGCCCAGTGCACAAATTCGTGCACCTTGAAAGGAACTGTGGGCCACAAGGCTGCGGTGGGCACAGGGGCAAGTCTCGGCCCATCCTCTGTGCCCCTGCCTGGCCCCTCCCGCTGCGGCCCCTGGTCCCGTCTGTTGGCAGCCCCGCTCCCACCGCTGCCGCTCCCATGCGCTGCCGGTGCCGGTCCTGCTCGCACCTGCTGATGGCATGAAGCTATTGGGGCTGGTGCCAGCAGCAGGTGTGAGTGGCGGCTGCTGCCCCGATCGCCCTTTAGGAGCAGGGGGAAGTGGAGAAGCCCTCAGGGGCTATCAGGGCCAGCAGCCGCCACTCGCACCCGCTGACGGCACCAAGCGATCGAGGCCAGTGCCAGGCGCTGGCAGTGGGTGCGAGTGGTGGCTCCGGCACCGGCAACAGGTGCAAGTGCACAGTGGGACTGCGGCATGCGGGAGCAAAGAATTTTCAGTAACCACCAGAGGCTTACCCTGATGACAGCGACCGGCGCCCCACCTTGGTCTGGCGCCCCTCCCCCGCACCTGCTCCACCATCCTGCTGCGGCAGATGCCCACCATGTTCCGCGTTCTGCCGCTTGCTGCCGATGCCCGCCATGTTCCACATGCACCCTCTGGTGGTCAGCGCACGTTATAGCAACTAGTTGTTTGGTTGTTCCACAATATGGTCTATTTGCATATTAGGGTTTTATATAGAGAGATAATGGATATATTAGAGCTAGACTTTCCTAGTTCATAATGAGCACCTTGGCCAATACAAACATAAAACATCACATAATTAATTAGAGCATACATTTTTAAGCAAAAGTACCAGAGTACTCAGTTAAACAACTATTTTCCAAGCCTGATCACTATCAATACATAAGGATTATATACCAAGTCTGAAATTTTACATCAACTGAATGCTACTTTGCCAGAACCTAAATCCAAAATAAGAAAAGTTCTTATGATTTTCCAAGGTATTTAAAAACGTCCTCTAAAACCACACATTTAGTTTGGTTGGTGGCTTGTTTTAATACACAATAGTTTATGGTCTTAAAGAATTCTGAACTAAGTTCAAGCCTTGCACCCACCTTGTATTAGCTGAATGATCTTAAGCAAGGATGATAACTTACCACATTTTTCTCTGTATAAGACGCTATTTTTTTTTCTAAAATCGTTAGACTAAAAATTGAGGCGTGTCTTATAAACAGAAGTCAGCCAAGAAGGGAGCTGAGTGGGTGCGTAGCTGCCCATACCTTGTCAAACAAGCTTCCTCCAATCACAAACCTATTGTTATTGATGTCAGCTGAAGCCATAATTGGAGGTGGAGGTGGAGAGTGTGCAGATGCAACAGGGACCTGAGCATTCTGAACCCATAAAGATGTTAAAAAAATTAAAAAGATAAATACCAGTAAGCAATGGTCTTACTCTGCAAAATTCAAACTGAATGTAATCAGCTATACAAAAGAGCATGGAAATAGAGCTGCAGAGAGACCATTTGGACCTCCTCCCACTGAATGTATGATCAGACAGTGGAGAAAACAGGAAGAACAACTCCTTAAGATGCCAAAAAAGAAGAAGGCCTTAAGAGGAAAACCAGCAAAATGGGCAAACTTGGAGCAGAGGCTTAAGACTTGGATTATGGAGCAGCGCCAGAGTGGCTTCTGTGTGTCAACCAAGCTTATTCAATGTCAGGCAAGAATGTTTGCAAGCGAAATGAACATTGTTGATTTTACAGGAAAGGCAAAATGGTGCTTCAATTTCATGAGGAGAGAAGGGTTGGCCATGAGAACACGAACAAAGTTAGCTCAGGAAATGCTACCTACCAGTTTATGAGAATGATCTCACATATATAGACAGTGACTCAGAAAACAGCAGTGATACAATAGAAGTTGAAGAAATTGATATGTCTGGAACTAATAGTGATGAAGAAGAGAGCAGTGATGCAACAGAGGCTGAGTAAAGTGATATGCTGCATAACATCATGGTACTGGCATGTAAACATTACCTGTGGTAATTACTAAGTAAAAAATGTGTTCTGTTTTATGTTTAAAATATTGATTTCTTAATTTTGGGATGGAAAAGTGGGGGTAGGCAGGAAAAATATGGTAATTATACTGTGCCTTACTTTCTCTTATCTGAAAAATAGAGATTCATTCACTCAAAAAATATCTATGGAGTGCCCATTTCATGTTAGGCACTATTCTAACTGCTGGGGATACAGCAGGGAACAAGACAGATAAAAAAATTCTCTCCTAGTGGAGCTTACATTACATTCATCACTAGAAAGGATAATTTCAGTTCCTCCCTCACAGGACTGTTGTGAGAATTACATTAGTTAATACATGTGAACCACTTAGGACAGTGTCTGCCACACAGTGAGAGCTCATGAAAATTAACCATCATCATCAGAGGATATTTAATTTTCATAAAAAATTCACCTTTCATATTTCCCCCATTCCTTGTCTCCTTGGACCCAGAAATAATGGACTGAACTTAGTGTTCCATCTACATCACTGAGTCTCAATTTCCTCATCTGTGAAATGGTCACATCTGCCCTCTCTACTCCACAGCGTTAGCATGAAAATCAAATGATATATGAGGGTGGGCAGGAGTAGGTTTAAAGTTGTATTGTGACATTCTTTTGAGTTAATAAGGTTATTGTAATAACCAAAACCTGCTATAAACCTCCTGTAATTCATATGAACTATAAGCTTCCTGTAATACATATGAAAGTGCTTTATAACCATTTTTTTCAAAAAGGAGAAAAAACAATGGAAAATAAACTAGAGAAGGGAGTAATCAATGATGGCATGTCAGAAAAGCTGTCCATTTTCTAAGACTTTTTAATGTGAAACTCCAGATTTCTAGCTGTCAAGTCATCTACTCAGAAGAAACACACTAGTCATGGAACTTTAGGGTTTTTAATTCCAATGGGTTCATATGGCAACTGGGATTTCAGCAAGACTTTTACAGCTGTAACATCTCTGTATAGAAACGGCATGTGCAAAATGTGCGTGTCTTGCCAGTCCATGCAGGGCCAGCTCAAACGGACAGACCAGAATAGTCATCTATCTTCTTACATGATCGTTAAACTGGGTGTATTTACATGACTGACTGTTGTCAACTGCTCTTGGAAAACAAACAAACACGGTATAAATATTATGACACAAGTAAGAGAGAGAAAGTGGAGGAGATAGAAAAAGTCACAGAAGGGGCCCCTGATATTTGGGCCTATTTTTTTTTCTTTTTACATCCTTCCCATTTCATATGATGTGTTTCCTAATGCAGTGTGACCCCCAATATCCCAGGTGAGGGAAGGTGTAGGAGAGGTTCTTCAGGTATAAAATTCTCCTCCAGCTTTAAGATCTGAACATAAATAAGAGAAATATAGCCTGAGGTGCTGAGGCCCAACTCTTCTGTTCATGGCACCAACCCATATCCTAGTCTTAGCTGGCTGCAGAAAGTTACAGACGGCCGTGGCAGCCAGGTGTTAACCAGGTGAGTCCCTGCTAAGCGCCACAAAGTTGTCTATCCATATTGAGAACCCAAGTCGTTGGTGTTGCTCAAGATCCTTCAAGTTATCCACCTGCCTTTCCAGATTTCTTTGGGTCAAGGCTCAGAAAGGGGATTTTATTGCATGTGTACAGGTTTGCTTGGTGACAAATGCCACTCAAGAAGGGTGAGGCTATTGCCAGGTCAGTGAACAGATATCTGAGAAGGCAGCAGGAATGGTCTGTCCCCCTCTAACTTCCTGCAGCAGCCTCAAGACTAATTCCAGGCAACACAAACCAGCCAGCAGCTTGCCTGGACAGCAAAGAAAACTGCTTTTTTCAGGATGACCGAGCATTTTAGCCCCAGAGGGTCAGGGCCCTGCTGGGCTACAATTTTCTAGTGAAAGCTTCTCTTATTGAGCATGTGTGATAAAGGATGAGAATTTGTGGCCATGTGGCTGGAGAGAGCAACATGGAGGAAAAAACAACAGGAAAAAAGGGCAACTGCTGAAGTCCTGAGCTACAGACAAGAAGGCCGGGACACTGAGGAGGGCTGCGGGGACAGAGAGCTTCTGAACCCTGCTGAGGGCAGCAAGGATAGCTCTGCAGAGCAGGATCCTGGGCAAATGCCTCACCTTCCTTGTGTGGTAGCGAGAAGACCAATGTTCCAGGGACTGAATTGGACTAGGCCAGTGGTCGGCAAACCGTGGCTCGCGAGCCACATGCGACTGACACCCCCACTTCTTCTAACGCCACTTCTTCAAAACAGACTTGCCCAGGCTGAAAACCGACTTCTGCGCGTGGGCCACGAAGTTTCGATCGCACTGTCCATGCACGCCCGCACGTGGTATTTTGTGGAAGAGCCACACTCAAGGGGCCAAAGAGCCGCATGTGGCTCGTGAGCCGCGGTTTGCCGACCACTGGACTAGGCTACTCCTGTGTTTATGAACCAGGAAAACTTTCCTTCTGCCCTCTCTTCCTTAGTTAAACAATATGATAGTGTTTAAAAATCACTTCCGTAGGTCTTCCCTCGTACAGTAACACATAGTACACTATTAGGCATGTCTTAATCTGCTACTGGGTGAGTAGCACCTCCATCCCAACAAAGCTGATGCTTGGAGGTGCTAGCAATCTTCCTTAGATAATTCATTTACAGCCTCATAAAAGGAGCAGAAAAATCAAACTAGGTGAGGTGAATGGTCTCAAAGTGCTCCTCCATTTCTCACCCATGAGATGTCTTTTGGAATCAATACAAGAGGCAGGGCGCTCAGAGGATGATATACTTTTCCCAGCTTCAGGCACTTGATTTGTGCTAATATCCCCGGAGGGTACTATCTATGTTAACTCAAATGTTATAAGCTTTATAGTTCAACTAGAGGCCCAGTGCATGGATTCGTGCGGGATGGGGGAGGGGATGGCGGGGGGCGGGGAGGGTCCTCAGCCTGGCCTGTGCTCTCTCGCAATCTGGAACCCCTCGGGGGATGTAGCAGTGCACCAAGCCGCAGGCGGCCAGGGAGGAGCCCAAGCTGGGGCTGGGCACTGTGCCGCTCGCGCTCATCCCAGCCCGCTGCGCCTGCCGCTGCTCGCCGCTCGGTAGCGCTGTGGCAGAGTCAGGAGAGGCTCCCACTGCGTAGCTGTGCTCGCCAGCCATGAGCCTGGCTTCAGCTGAGCAGTGCACCCGCTGTGTGAGTGCACTGACCACCAGGGAGCAGCTCCTGCATTGAGCATCTGCCCCCTGGTGGTGAGTGCACGTCATAGTGACTGGTCAACTGGTAGTTCCAGTCGTTCGGTCCTAACGGTTGCTTAGGCTTTTATATATACAGATATTTTGTTCATATCTATGTACAAAAGTTCTGAAAGAGCCTCAAAGAAATGCGAGGTGACCTTGCAGAATTAGAAAGTTTTGAAAGGACTGTGTTTAGTTGTATGTCCTTTGCAACCTCTCCTAGACTATGAGCTCCTTGAGGGCAGAGGTCTAACCCTGTTTGGTAGTTCTGGAATGTGAATGAATAAACAAAAGCTCAAGATAGCTAGATTGAAAACCACCAAGCAGAGGACTTCTTGAGGGCACGGCTTCTCCATTTTCCATTTCCCTTTCCTGATGGGCTAAAACAATACATGGTATAAAGTAGACACTTTTGCTAACCTATGCTAAATCAGTGAGAAAGCTCCCCAGTATCCTTCTCAAGGGTATGATTCTAAGATGTCTAAGCAACACTACAACACAGAGATAATGCAAATTCTGCTGTTACAGATGCTTCTAAACATAGTCAAATCTATTTTATTTTTGTGTGGATTAATCATGGCCAATTTCTATTCCCAGTGGATTCCACCCTGCCCGGAATGATGAAAGAACACCATATCCCTTGATGTCACAATTGAATTGTACTCAGGAAATGGGGTTATTTTAATATTATTGTAAACCAAACATAATTAAGAATGTGACTCTTCCCAGGAAAATATCACATGACATACTCCAGAAACAAATATAAATAAATTGTAGTTTACTTGGTGATTTAGTTTATTGACTCCCACCTCCCATTAGGTAATTGAAATGATTAGTACTTAAGGCATCTACAAAATAAACAGAATTTTTCACTTTGAATTCTGGTATTTTAGTATCTTGAAGGCATGGTGTGGTGAAAGCAAATTAGGGGCATGAGCTGATCAAGACTTGGAGTGACTCTCACAAACCCAAGCCAACAAAGCATAACAATACTCCAGACCTTGTAATTCTCCATTTAGTTTTGGCTAAAACGTATTGGTTCAGAGAAGATGACTCCAAACCATGGAATCCATTCTATGACACTGATATGAACCCATGTAAAAAACTGGTTAGGGGCAGGGTTGTACGCACACACGGTATTCTTTTATTTGTTTTTAAGGTCTTGTATGTGACACTTGGTGACTTTTCATGGAAAGGCTGAGGCGCCAAGAAGAGTTGTAATTAGGAGGTAAAACATCAAGGGCCTGGCAAGGGACCCGAGCTGGCAGACCCAGAGGAAGGGAGCAGCAGGAAAGTAGTGTGGGTTTGAACTGGGCTCCAGGGCGGTGAGGAGAACTTGCTTTTTCACCTCTGCATATAAATCTACCTTCCCTCAACGATTTCTGGAAAAATGCATCAAGTATTTTGTTTACATCTATAGAGATTCCTGTCCTTAATTTTAAACAACAATGGTAAGTGCAATAATATACATCTAGCACATAGTCTGAGAACATCATTGGAATTTTCTGGAGGAGACTAATTAACACATAAAATTATAAGGAATTTCACAGGTATTATTGCTAATCCAACAACTAGGCAAAAGAGTAATATACATAAAACTTGTACTGAATTCTTTAGCTGGAAAAAAATTGAGCAAATTATTAAAAATCTCATGCTTCCATGTTTAATACCATTCTCTCACAAGAATATCATTAAAATCATCCATGTTCTTTCATAAAAACAACAATGTCAATAAGCTAACAACCATGCAGTACAACCTAGGTGTATTATTTGTAGCCAAAGCTATGTTAATTCTGGAGAGAAATATTTGGGAAACTTTAAACTGAGAATAAAAATAAAATATTTTATTGTTTCTAATTTATTTAATTTGAGATCTATGTAAATATGTTAGATACTTGCTTTTGTAGAAAAAAAAACACACACATAAAACTCAGGTAATTATTTCAGTTTTTTAGAGCAAATGTAGGACTAAAATATAGCAATTCAACATTTTTGTATACCATATTTTTATTCATTAAAAATCAATTTAAGGGATGCTATTAGGGTGTAAAATATAGTCAAGATGATTGATTTTTCCCACCGTGATACCATTCCTTGTTTTACATTTATCCCGTTCCCTCCATTCCCTATCCCCGTGGTCGGCAAACTGCGGCTCGCAAGCCACATGTGGCTCTTTGGCCCCTTGAGTGTGGCTCTTCCACAAAATACCATGGCCTGGGCGAGTCTATTTTGAAGAAGTGGCATTAGAAGAAGTTTAAGTTTAAAAAATTTGGCTCTCAAAAGAAATTTCAATCGTTGTACTGTTGATATTTGGCTCTGTTGACTAATGAGTTTGCCGAACACTGCCCTATCCTAATAGCACATAAAAATAACTTGTTTCTCTTTTCCTTAATGGATTGTTTTTTAGGTTTGACATTTAACATTTTGAACCATCTAGAATTTATTTTGATGTACCATATGATACCCAATTTTAAAAAATGATTAATCAGTTGCCTAGCCTACTGATTTGTGATGCCTCTTACCAATCACATTTATTAAATTCTTATGTACAGTTGAGTCTGGGCCTAGATATCTATTATGTTTTATTAATTTTCATGTCTATTCTTACACCAGCACCACTTGAAGAATTACTGTATAATATTATACTTTTAATATCTTATAACTAGAGGCCTGGTGCATGAAATTCGTGCATGGGGGGGAGGATCCCTCAGCCTGGCCTGCACCCTTTCCAATCCGGGACTGCTGGCTCCTAACTGCTTACCTGCCTGCCTACCTGCCTGCCTGATAGCCCCTAATCACTCTGCCTCCCTGCCTGATCCCCCCTAACAACTCTCCCCTGCTGGCCTGATCACCCGTAACTGCTCTCCCCTGACGGCCTGATTGCCCCTAAACACTCTCCCCTGCCATCCTGATTGCCCCTAACTGCTCTCCCCTGCCAGCCTGATTGCCCCTAACTGCTCTCCCCTGCCAGCCTGATTGCTCCTAACCACCTTTGCTTTGGCCCCCTCCACTGTGGCTTTGTCCGGAAGATGTCTGGTCTATCTGGTCTAATTATCATATTACCCTTTTATTAGTATAGATAAGGGGAATTCTCTAATCAACTACAATTCCCTCCTCTTTAAAAATGCCCAGGTTGTGGGCTTGATCCCCGGTGGGGACTGTGCAGGAGGCAGCTGATCAATGATTATCTCTCATCATTGATGTTTCTCTCCCTCCCTCTCCTGTCATCTCTCTGAAAGAAAAACTTTTTTAAAGTGTTCTTGGCTATTTTTACCCACTTATTCTTGAATTCAGACTTTTAAACTTTAACTCATCTGTGAAGGCAAAAACAATCCATTGGGATTTTATTGGAATATTGTTATATATATAATATTAAATAACATTAGCATTAATGATTATTAAATATGTATTAATTTAGAAAAATAGAAATCCTCACAGTATGTAGTGATATTTAGTGACCATCCAGAAACATTATCCTTTTATCTTGTTCTTGTTTTATGTCTCTAAGTAAAGTTTTATAATTTTTCTTATGTGGGTTCTATACATTTTTTAACAAAAGTTTTCCCCAGTCATTTTATATTTGCAGAAGATTTAAAAAATATTTACTAGTGATACTACCAGTATATGAACAACAACGATCTTCCCACCTGATTTGCCTCTTTTATTTTTTTAAAATATATTTTTATTGATTTCAGATAGAGGAAGGCAGATGGAGAGAGGGACAGAAACATCAAAGATGCAAGAGAATCATTTATCGGCTGCCTCCTGCATGCCCCCTAACCAGGAATCGATCTGTGACCTCTTGGTTCATGGGCTGACACTCAGCCATTGAGCCACATTGGCCAGGCTGCCTCTGAGTTTTAATAGTTCTCTACTTGATTGCCTTGGGATTTCTAATTAGACAATTTAGCAAGGTAAATAATCATAATTTTGGTCTCTTCCTTTCCAGTAATAATCCATTCATTCAATACATATTTATTGAGCATTTACTATACAAGGCATTATGCTAGACAATGGGAATACACATGTGAGAAATACATATAAAAAGCCCTACCCTAGTGGGGCTTACATTCCAGAAGGAGATAAAAACAATAAATACAATACATGAATTTGGTATGTGAGAAGGTGATATATTTTCTGGAAAATAGAGCAAGGTAGAAAAGAAAAGGAATGCAGGAGGTGAAGGGTTTTGCAATTTTAAGTAAGGTGGTCTGAGCAGACCTGCCTGAGTAGTTCGATGAAGAGAGGGAGTGAGCCATACATACATGTAAGAGAAGTGTTCAAGGCAAGTATTCAATCACGAATAAGTAGGGGAAACCCTGAGGAGAGAACGTTTCTGCGCAGTGGCCAGATAGGAGTGAGTACAGGATACAAAGTAAGTGAAGTAATGACACATCTGATCGTGTAAGCATCTTATTTTCATTTTATATTTTATTGGCTTGGCTAGAAATGTAAGAACAATTTTAAACAGAAGTGAAAATAGGTCTCCTTAACTTGCAATAATTTTTAATAGAAATACCTTTATGTTTTATGTTGATCATTGATTTAAACGGTTATTTATAATATTTTAAAAATTATGTCAATTCACCATATTAGCAGAATAAAGAAAACCGGATAATTAGCTCAATGGTTGTAGAAAAGCCATATGAAAACATTTAATACCTATTCATGAACTCATAAAAACTCTCAACAAACTAGGAATAGGAGGAATCTTTCTCAATCTGACAAAGAGCATCTGTGAAAACCTTGCAGCTAACATTATATTTAATGGTGAAAAACTGAATGCTTTCCCCTTAACAGTGGAAACAGGCTAGGATGTCCACTCTCACAACTTCTTTCAATGTTATATTAAAGATCCTCCTTAAAGCAATAAGTCAGAGAGATAGGTGGAGGTGGGGAGAGAGAGAGAGGGAGAGAGAGAGAGAGGGGAGAGAGAGAGAGAGAGAGAGAGAGAGAGAGAGAGAGAGAGAGAGAACAGAAGGAGAAAAGGCATATAGTTCAGAGAGGAAAGAAGTAAATTGATGTGTGTGTTTGGTTTGTATGACATGATCATGTACCTAGGAAATCTTACAAAGTCCACACAAAAAAATACTAGAACTAATAAGTGAGTTTATCAAGGTTGCAGATACAAGGTCACTACACACAATTTAATCAATTGTATGTTTATATATTAGCAAAAAACAACTGGAAGAGAAAATAAATTTTAATAAACAATAAAATTGATAACAGCACCAAAAATATCAATTAGATAAGGGAACTATAAAAGTACAATACATTGCAGGGGGGACATTAAATACACCTAAGTAAATATTTGAGTAGTCTTTGTATGATTAAATATTAAGATGTCATTTCTCTCAAAATTGACCTACAGATTCAATATACTAGGTAAACACATGGGTAAAAGGTAAATGAAAAAACTGTGGATTTTTTTCATAAGGTACTGAGGAATACCATGCATATAATGGATTATTATTCAGAAATAAAAAAAAATGAACCACCTATTGATACTGGCAATGACATGAAGGAATTTCAAAAGGTTATGCAGAGAAAAAGAAGCCACATATAAAAACCCCTCACCTGGCAGAATGAATCAGTGCCCTCATCTTTCATTTGCCAGAATAGTGTCAGAGGAATCCAGCTAAAATAGAAGGTTTAAATAAGATCCAGTCTCTCATAATATAATAGCTAAAATGTTCAGGTTTCAACTGAAAATCTTGCATCATCTCAAGAGTAAGGAAAACCACAATTTGAATTAAAAAAAAGACACCACACACAACAAACATTAACACTGAGATGACAGAAACGCTAGAATTATATGACAAAGATTTTTAAGCAGCCATAATAAAAAAAAAAACAACTTCAGTAAGCAATTATAGATATACTTGGAACACACAAATGAAAAAATGGGAAGCTGCAGCAAAGAAAAGACAGACAGAAGAGCCAGATGACCTTATGGAACTATAACAAAAGTTCTAAAATTCATATCACCAGAATCGCAGAGGAAGAGGGGAAAAAGGTAAGGCTGAAAAAGAACTCAAATGTATAATGGATGAAAGCTTCCCAAAATTGGCAAAAGGCACAAACCTACAGATTTAAAAAGCTGAACAAATTCTAACCAAGATAAACAAACAAACAAAAATCCAAGATACATCACAGTCAAACTTCTGAAAACTAAAGACAAAAAAACATCTTGGAAGAAGCAAGATAAAAATGACAACTTGTCTAAAGAGCAAAAACAATTCAAATAAAAGTGGATTTTTCATTAGAAACTATGGAGGCCAGAAGGAAATGACACAAAACCTTTGAAGTACAAAAAAAGGTTGTCATACCAGTATCCTATATACATGAAAATGTCCTTCAGCAATGAAGGAAAAATCAAGACATTCTTAGTTAAATGAAAATTAAGAGAATTTATCACCAGCAGGCCTAACCTTTAAGAAAATGGCTAAAGGATTTTCTTTAAATAAAAAGGGAATAATAAAAGAAGGAATCTTGGAATATTAGGAAAGAAGAAACAGCATTAGAAAATAAAAATATGAGTAAATTCAATATAATTTTCCTCTTGAGTTTCCTAAATAACACTTGACACATTTAAAGCAAAAATTTTAATAGCATCTGATGTAATTCCAAATGTGTGTAGAAGAAATAAGTTATGAAAATTATATTATAAATGAGGGAAAGTAAAGGGAAGTAAATGAGGAAAAGGTTTTGATATGCCAAACTGACAAAATATCAAACCAGCAGACTGTGTTATATAATAACCTATATTGATCACTAAAAAAGCTATACAAAGAAATACACTCAAAAACACTATCCTATCTAATAAAAGAGTAATATACAAATTGACCATCACTCCAACACACACAAGATGGCCACCTCAAGATGGCTGGCAGGGGAGGGCAGTTGTGGGTGATCAGGCCAGCAGGGGAGGGCAGTTGGGAGGGACCAGGCCTGCAAGGGAAGGCAGTTGGGGGTGACCAGGCCAGCAGGAGAAGTCAGTTAGGGGTGACCAGGCTGGCAAAGGAGAGCAGTTAGGGGCGACCGGGCCTGCAGGGGAGGGCAGTTGGGGGGGACCATGCCTGCAGGGGAGGGCAGTTGGGGGAGACCAGGCCTATGGGGGGGGGAGTTGGGGGAGACCAGGCCTGCAGGGGAGGACAGTTGGGGGGACTAGGCCTATACTGGGGGGAGTTGGGGGGGACCAGGCCTGCAGGGGATGGCAGTTGGGGGTGACCAGGCCAGCAGGGGAGGGAAGTTAGGGTGACCAGGATGGCAAAAGAGGGCAGTTAGGGGTGATTGGGCCAGCAGGGGAGGACAGTTAGGGGAAACCAGGCCTGCAGGGGAGGGCTGTTGGGGGCAACCAGGTCGGCAGGGGAGGGCAGTTAGAGGCGACCAGGCTGGCAAGGGAGGGCAGTTAGGGGTGACTGGGCCAGAAGGGGAGGGCAGTTGGGTGCAACCAGGCCTGCAAGGGAGGACAGTTAGGGGTGACCAGGTCAGCAGGGGAGCAGTTAGGTGTCGATAAGGCTGGCAGGGGAGTGATTAGGGGGTGATCAGGTTGGCAGGCAGAAGTAGTTAGGGGCAATTAGGCAGGCAGGCAGGCATGTGGGTGAGCGGTTGAGAGCCAGCAGTCCTGGATTGTGAGAGGGGTGTCTGACTGCCTGTTTAGGCCCCATGCCACTGGGATTGGGCCTAAACAGGCAGTCAGACATCTCTAGAGGGGTCCCAGATTGGAGAGGGTGCAGGCTGGGCTGAGGGACATCCTTGCCCACCCCCCATGCACGAATTTCGTGCACCGGGCCTCTAGTAGATAAATAAAAAAATGGAAGTCTAAAAATTATTTAAGTAATCCACAGGAAGGCAGAAAAAATGTAGAACTATAAAAAAACCCCCACACAGAACAAACAGAAAACAAAAAATAAAATGGCTGACTTAACTCTAAAATATCAATCATTACATTAACTGCAAATGGTCTAAATGTATCAATTAAAGTGGATTTTAAAACCTGACACAAATAGGGGGGTGAGGGCATGAGTGAGGGGGGTGGGGGAGCAATGGGGTGATAAGGACACATATGTAATACTTTAATCAATAAAGAAAAAAAACAACAACAAAAAAACCTGACACAACTATATGCTGTCCACAAAAACACTTCCAACATGATATAGGAAGATTGAAAATAAAAAAAATGAGGAAAAGATATATCATGGAAACCTTAGTTAAAAGATAACAGGAGTAGCTTTATTAAAGTCAGATAAAGTAGATTTCAGAGCAAAGAAAAACTGCCAGAGATAGAGAAATACATTACAAAATGCTAAAAGGGGTCAATCCATCAAGAAGACACAGCAATCCTAAATGGCTATGCACCAAACCATAGCGATGCAAATTATGTGAAGCAAAACTGATAGAACAGAAAAGGGAAATTGGCAAATCAACAATTACAGTTGGAGACTTCAACACCCCTCTCAGCAATTAGCAGAACAACTTGACAGAAAGGATACAGAAGAAGTCAACAACAGCAACCAACAGAACCTAACTGATATTTATAGAACACCCAACAGCAGAATACACATTCTTTTCAAGATATGTTTAACATAATATATCCTGGGACATAAAACAAAACTCATGAAATTTAAATACAATGTACAGATGGTGTATTATAGAATTGTATACCTGAAATCTATATAATTTTATTAAGCAATGCCACTCCAATAGATTCAATAACATTAAATTTAAAAATGAAACAGAGGATATTACTACAGATTCTGAAGACATAAAGAAAAACAAGAGAATACTACAAAGAACTCTATACTCATAAATTCAACAACTTAGATGAAATGGAACAATCTTTGAAAAACATGGACTACCACAATTTATCCAAGATGAAATTGATCATTTGAATCGTCCTATATAATACCAGGAAAATTTAATTGGTAATTTTTAAACTTTAAAAGAGATCTCTTCCAGCCCAGCTGGTTCCACTGAAGAGTTCTGCCAAATGTTTAAAGTTTTTACACCAATTTTATACAATCTCTTCCAGGAAACAGAAGATGGAACATTTCCCAATTCATTTTATAAAGCTAGTATTATCTTAAAACCAGACAAAGATAACACATACATACATGCACATACACACAAAACTACAGATCAATAGCCCTCAGAAATTTAGACACAAAATTCCATAATGAAATATTAGCAAATAGGATTCAGAAATATATAAAATGAATTATATACCATAACAGAGTTGTCTGATTCCATATTCTAAGAATAAATCAACATAATCTACCATGCTAAAGAAGAAAAATCATATGACCATACTGACAGATGTGGAAAAGCATTTAAAGAATTCAACACCCACTCATGATAAAAACACTCAAAAACATAAGAAACACTAGTGGTCTGGTGCATGAATTCGTGCACATTGAAAGGAAATTAATTAGAAGAAAGATTCGTGTGGTAATTATGTTACTGCAAAAAAATTACATGTCAAAATAATATATATAATATAGTATTATAAAATTAAAACATGTATGTGATTGGCTCCAGTGAGAGCTTTATATATATCGCGTATGTGTGAGTCAACGTTTATTTTTAAATTGCCAGTGTGCGTCATATGTACCGCTGGTCGGCTGCTCGGTTGGTCAGATAGTCGGACGTACATACAGTCGGTCACTTAGCCTTTTATATATATATATAGAATATAGATAAGAATAGAGGAGAACTTCCTCAAGTTGATGAAGATTATATATAGAAACTGGTTAGAGCTGTCTGGTTATTATTCTTCCACCCCTCCACCCCAGTAGACTATGGTTTAGTGACTAGCATACTGAACTCATGTGGGTCTTTTATCCTAACAGCTAGCTGGATGACATCAAAGCTAAAGTCTAAAGGGAACTGCCATCAGAACTTTTGTGGGGGCAAACTCATCTCATCGCCACTGCCGTTAGAATTAGCTGACAGGGATTTGAATCCTGATCTCCGCTGCTTCTATGTGGGTACCAATCTGGGGGTGTCTGCTCCCTCCTTTCTTTCCTCAGCAACCTTTGGGTGATGTGGAAGAAGCACCCTTCACCCACCAGGTTCTTAAGTTTTAGAGGCACGTCTTGTTGAGTGTTATTCCTTTTACTCGGCTTGCTCTTTCAGTTTCTCAGAGTTTACCATCTCCCTGAACTCTGTACAAGTCCCCCACAGGCTGGCTCATGAAACTGTCCAATTAACACGGAGCAGTGAGAAGCAGCCTGGGTCCCTCCTCCTCCTTCCACAGTCTCCATGCAGGGCTAGCCATCAATGCCAATGCTTCCCATGAGTTCAATTCAATTATAAAAACATTCATTATGTGGCAACACAATGTCCCTGAGCCCCCCGCGGTTTATTTGGCCTTCGTGCAAATGGAAACTCTGCAAGCTCTCAGACTGCTGTTTGGATTCTTTTCTTACCCTACATGCCACCTCACAGTGCACGAGAGAAAGAATTTATCTCATAGTAATACCACTGCAAAGTCTAGCAACTGGGAGTTTTTTGCATTATGACAAGGTATTGGGAGGGAGGTAAAAGGATGAAGAATTAGTGATTACTCTACCAATGGTTATAATAGAGTGTTCGGCTAAAAGCAAGGGGGTGGGGAGTCAAAAGACCCAGTTTAGAATCAAGCTTTCACCATGAACTAGTGGGAAATCTTGGGCAAATTGCTGTCTCTCTCCAGGCCTTGGTTTTGCTGCTTGTAAAATATGGATATTGACACCTATCTCAGAAGATTAAATGAGATAAAATGTTTCAAGTCCCTGACACACAATATTCACTTCCTAAGTGGTCACTAGTGATGGTCATAGTCAATTGTGTTTGAACTCAGCCTTATTACTTGTCATCGTGGTAATGTACCAGGATCCCTGGTATAGGTGATTGCATCTTCCTGGAGACAAAGATTGGAGACAGCTGCTTATGGAAGTAAAATTAAGTAGCATAAGACCCCACTACTCAAATATGATAAAGTGATTAAGAATTAGGAGGTAAGGGCCATGTCTACACTCCCCATACCAAGTGCCATATTTTAAAATCAGAATATGTCCTTGGCCGGTGCCTTCATAGACCACTATGCAATTTATAAGATGATTAAAAGGAGGGTACAGAGTCCTTGGCCCTCACATCATAAATCCTGCAGATTACTTCAACTTCCAGAATACAATGAAACTATGTCTGGAAATAAGGCAGAGGACATTCTAGACAATATAGATAAAACTATAATAATTTGCTTTAGTAGCACATGAAACAATATTCCCTATTATTTCTCAAAGCTCTAAAATGGTTTAGCACTTAAATTTTATTTTCTAAAAATGTATTTTCACAAACTTGAGGAAAATATGCAGCAAGATTTATGAAAATACCGAGGTGCTGTATTTTATTTTCCAGCACACTGAAATCATCAGAAGAGCCAAAGAAGAAAAACCCTGCTTTGTCCCTGCAACCACTCTATGCTTCCTAAAAAGGCTAACCCATCTCTTTTCTCTGCCATCAAACAGTTGTTTGCCAGAGAGAGCTAATATCTTCTATTAATGATAATTACGTTGATTTAATAGTTCAGGGAACATGAGAGCGTAGTGTACTAAAGTAAACAGTGAAGGTTTGGGTAGAAACATTCTTGGAAAGCTGTGAACTATCACTAATACAAATGAAGAGGAAGCAATAATGTCTAGCTGGTGAAGACATGTGCTATGGGGATGGCACACTGTGAGCCAGGTCAGAGGTGGCTCAGGTACCAGGCAGTGCTGATGCTGCGGGGGCTGTGCTGATTGCACTGGCGATGGTGCCCTGCACCTCTCTGCACTTCACTCTCCTGGTGAAGTAATCATCTGGGTAAGTATTATGGTGAAATGGGGAGGGGTGTGGGCTGAGCTGAAAAGTTCCGAGGTTGGGAAAGCAGAGAAGCTCTATGGCCACACAGGCCATTGCTGATGGGAAGAGAGATCCTGAAAGGAGGTGAGGGCCACGTTGTGGAGTGATGGGTGTTTTTGACAACATGCACTTCTTCCACATTTCTCCCAAGGGCAGGCCCTATCTCCCAAAGTTGAGACAGAAGAAGCTATTCACGCAAGGTTCATGGTATCACAGTGGTTTTATAACAAGTTCACAAGTTCTTGGGCATTCTTCCAGTAAAATGTAAAGACTAATTAATTCTCTTTCACTTGAACATGGGTTGGCCTTCATAGCTTGCTTCTAATGAAAAAGCAAAAAAAACAAACACACACACACACACACACACACACACACACACACACAAAACAAACCTGTGATGGTGAATGATTTATGAGACTAGGTTAGAAAAGGCAATACAGCCGAAACCGGTTTGGCTCGGTGGATAGAGCGTCGGTCTGCGGACTGAAGGGTCCCAGGTTCGATTCCGGTCAAGGGCATGTACATTGGTTGTGGGCACATCCCCAGTAGGGGGGTATGCAGGAGGCAGCTGGTTGATGTTTCTCTCTCATCGATGTTTCTAGCTCTCTATCCCTCTCCCTTCCTCTCTATAAAAAATCAATAAAATATATTTTAAAAAGAAAAGGCAATACACAGCATCCACCTGTCTCTCTTTCTCTCTCCCCCGACTCTATCTCTCTGATGTCCTGAGCCCACATATAGGAAGCCAGCAACTCTGATGCCACCATGCTGGACAGAACACGTGGCAAATCCACCCAGAGACGGAGAAAGAGGCGGATGGAGCCTCAGCTGTGCCAGCCTCCAGCTGTTTGAGTTTTTCCAGTATCAATTGCCAGAAGCATAAATATTTATTCTATTCCTCTTTAAGCCACCCCATCTGAGAACAAGCAAAGCAGAAATAAGCTATCTCTACTAAGTCCTGCTCAAATTGCAGATTCATGATCAAATTAAGTTCTGTCATTGCCTTAAGCCATTCGTTTTAGGATAATTTGTTATGCAACATTAAATAACCCGAACAAGCATCAAGATGACGATGGGGGAAGATCTATTTTCATATCTAAGCTTTTGAGATACGATCTATGGATACCTGGAGAACTCGAGTGAACAGACGAGGGTAGGCCAATAGAGAACGTCTTATGAGAAACTAGTGGAGAAGGTGAGTAAAAAGTTCTATAACAGGATGACAAATAAGAGGATGGAGCCTGGCCGGCGTGGCTCAGTGGCTGAGCATCGACCTATGAACCAGAGGTCATGGTTCGATTTCTGGTCAGGGTACATGCCTAGGTTTCGGGTTGCGGGCTTGGCCCCAGTAGGAGTCTTGTAGGAGGCAGCCAATCAATGATTCTCTCTCATCATTGATGTGTCTATCTCTCTCATCATTGATGTTTCTCTCTCTCCCTTCCTCTCCCATCCTCTCTGAAATCAGTAAAAATATATTTTAAAAAAAGAGGATGGGTTTTGGGCCCAAGACAGACTAATATATATCTAAATAACTTCTAAATAAGTTTGTGATCTTAGTCAAGTTACTTAACTTCTCTGAGCTTCAATGTGTATATATGGAAAACTGTGATCATAACATTGAGTTCATACAGTTGTTGGAAAGAGTAAGTGAGTTGATAGTAAGTGCTTAATTAATGATCACATTGTTACTTATGCAGTCTTCCCATTGTTGCATTCTACCACAATTAGCAGTGGTGGAATACTAAAGTTCCAGCTCATGCCAGTTAACAAAGCATCCTTTTATATAGACAATTCACCCATGAATCAAAAATTTCCCACTGTATTCTCTACATTGTGCTAAAACTGTGGAAACTACAGAAGAATGTAGACCATAACCCTGGGAAGCCAGTAATTTAAACATCCCAAACTGAGGTGACATGTTGAGCAAGTGAATTCAGCTTCCCAAGTGTCTGATGCAATTCTTATCTCCAAGTCTTCTTCCAAAGGGCTACAACACTGTGGAAAAGGCTTACACCACAATCCCTGCCTGCTACAGAGAGTTCTGCAGATTATACAGATCGTGAGTATTTAGCACTCAATACATTACACATTACATTTTATTTTCTAACATCTAATATCAAATATTTCTGAAACCATCTGGTTTTTAAGACAAATTTTAATTGTCTAGTTATTACACATTAAAAATTGCTTTCTGTCTCCCTCTCTTTCTTGAATATGCCAGTGCCTTTCCCCACCCCCTCCTTTCCCCAAGACATGCATCAGAGCTCCCTCTCTCTCTCTCTCTCTCTCTCTCTCTCTCTCTCTCATTCTCTCTCTCTCTCCCTAAGCTCCAAGGACCCTTCTTAAAATAAAATAAAAAATAAATAAATAAAAGGTGCTTTCCATATAAGATTACAACACTTGAGTACCTATTAGTGAGATTTAAGTCTAGTAGAGTGACCTAGTTTCTGATAAAGATAATTCCTTTGTAATGAATGAAATTGGATGATTAGTTTTCCTATTTTAAGACATATTAATGAAATATATTTTTAAAAGCATAATAGAAAAGCAAAGTTTAATCCTAATACTAGTAAGACCACAGCATCTTAAATGCGTGTGTTCACAAACAGTTCAGATAGCCTTTGATATGATGCCTCACAGCTGTGCACAGAGGAGTTTATGCTCTTCTGAAAGAAACACAGAGCTTTAATTGAACCTGGATAATTATCCAGGTCAAAACAAAACAAAAGCTACCATGGGCTTTAAAAACTTTAGATCCAGGTAAATTTTGCCTAACTTATTAAGATTTTTGCTTTTTCAGTACTTTCCACAATAATGACTATTGAGTCTCTGCTGTTTATGAGCATTAACCTAAGAAGAAACAGAAAATATCATGGTATAACTGAGGTATTTTATTTATTATGCTTTTTCCTAATCAAGAACATGCTTTTTTTCTTTAAGGCAAAGTATGATTTCTTTTCTTTCTTTCTTTTTCTTTCTTTTTTTTTTTTTTTCATCCCTGAGTCAAATCTTCAATCTTCTCTGCAGTTCCAAACAACTCCAACTCCATTTCCTTTGGCTATTAGCCTCTCACCTCTCCTACTTTCCAATTTCCCTCTGAAACTGATGTGTAATACCCAAATTGCATTGTGAGTTTATAAGGGTCTAATAGTTGTGAGCAGCCAGGAAGGATCACTATATAGTTCTATGAACTGTCCCCAGAAACTTGGAAGTTTATTTCTCATCTCTGGCTCTACACACAATACTCTCAATAGTTCTTGTCTTTGAAGGGGCTGGAGAATGTTATGTAGAACTTTTCAAACTCCAACTTTTCACAGGTCAGAAATACCCAGGGGCTCTGGTTTTTAATGTAACTTCCTTAGATAACAACAAGTTTCCGTTTTCCAATCCGGGAAGTGGATGTCTGTAATACAACATAAATTACACAGTTTCTGATTTTACTGTCTAGACACCATCAACCCCCTTAACACTACCTTCTCTGTCAAAATTCTGGGCATGGCCCAAAAACAACTGATGTCCAGCTAAACTCGGAAATATATTCCTTCCAACTAAAGCTGGCAGGACTCTGGTGAGCACATTTGAAGCCAACAAAAAGCAGGATTGGAAAATTAAGAATGGTTGAAAAAAAAAACAAAAAACTAAAGGGCAAGCACAAAACCTTTCACAAATTAACAAGGCTCCATAGCATCAAGTACTTGAAAGGTTTCCATCTCCACCTTAACCTCCAAATAAAGTAGCTAATCAGCCTTGTAGGTAACTGCAGACATGTTTATAGCCTCGCCATTCTCAGTAGAGGCTCCACTGTCTGACATACACCAATAGTAAGAAAATTAAGTGCATTCTCAAGAAAACAGCAACGCTCACCTGGATGTTTACACTCTTCTTTTCTGCACTCAAAGTCACTCTCACAGCACACAAGTGGAGACTGGAGTGTGGAGAAAGGAGACAAGACACCAGCTGCTTGCTCAGGGTTAGAGGCTCCGGAACTGTATAAGGATTGAAGATCTGCAGCTCTTTTCAGATCACCCACCCGCTTTCCTTGGAGCAAGCCTCCAAGGAAAATTTCCTCAGGAAAATGCTACATTGTCCCCATAACAGTAGCAATCACAGCAATGGCAGCCATCGTTCACTGAGTGCCTACTATATGCCAGGCACTATACCAATGTTTTGTATTTATTGTTCTCACAACAGCTTAGCTTTCAACTCTATGACATGTTTGCTATGAAACAGGATTCAGAAAAAAAGAGAAAAGAAAGGTTTTTCTTGGATCACACATTTAAGGAGGATTATTTTCTGAAATTCCAAAAGGATGGTTTTGATAATATCTTGCTCATATATAGCACTTTAACATTACAAAGACTTTTCACATTTTTAAAAATTTTATCTTCACGGAAAGTCTTGCGCAGCAGGAATCACTGTCCCTATTTTACATATGAGAAGACCGAAGCTCAGGGAGACTGTGACCAAAGACACACACATTCACGAGGAACAAGGCCAAGGGCTGGAACACAGGTGTCCTGACCTCAACTCCTGTGCTTTTCCCGCTACTCAACCCAAAGTTGCCATGTCTGAGAATGGGCCCTGAGAATATTGTGAATGCTAAACCATACTGAACACATAGTGTGCATTCAATTCAACTAACTTTCATTGATTACTGACTGTGTACCATTAGTAGAAGTGAAAAAGTCACAGGTGATGGAGAAAAGAAGTTCACAGATTACTGAGGTAGACCATTGTGCAAATACTAGTAAGTAACTATAATACAGAGTGGTATGTGCTCACTAAAGTTCAGGGGACACAATAACTCTAGGAGTTGGGTGAAAGCTTCAAGGAGGAAGGACATCTGAAGTAGGTTTAGTAGGATGAATTCAGGAGTTCAGCAAGCAAACTCTGTTTTAATGTCAGGAAAGAAGAGTAAAAGATTAGTGCATTGTGCAATGTAAGCACTGTGCCCAAGACCAAGTATTTAGGAACTTGACATATGTGACTTTGCATACCAGACCATGGTCATCATATTAGAAGTGATGGCTAATGGTAGAAGCAAAGAAAGATGCACAAAAGAATGAAACAATCTTTCTCTCCTTCCTAAAGGAGAGATGAACTTATCCCAACAGTTAAATGTCATCTGAAACTCTGACCATTTGTTAAAATGGCAGACCAAAATAGTATAGCCCAGTAGAGATAGATGTCTGGACTCTCCAAACGCTTTGTTTTCTGGTATATCTTTAATTGGGATTTTGGTTAGAAGTAGAGACACTCGTGCTGGGCTGTATTACCCCAGAGGTTGTTCACAAAGTTGTGTACAGGAGTGCTTTCAGGAAGAGAGAGCTGAAGGCTAGACTAGCTCAGCTGTTCATCTCCTTTTGAACTCCACCTTTTGTCCTATCCTTTGGCAATGTTATTTCAAAGGCATCAAGTTGGAATTCCTACCTTCAGAGGCTGTCCACTATTCCAACTCTCCCTTGTGCTCCCCCTGCCTTGTGTTAGTCCCATTTCCCTCCCTCTTCCTCTACCGCAAACTTCCTATCACCACCCGAATCATCCAATTTATGGCTTAGCATCATGGAGATGTATCAAGTTTCTGTGTGGAAACTGAGGATCTCATATCTAGCCAGTTCGTCCCCATTCTCCTTCTCTTTTCCCATTTGCCCTTTCTCTTCTCTGTCTCCACTCTCCTTGCAGCCTTTTATATTATGTCTTAATTTTCACCTGGGGGCAGGAGAGAAGTGTTCTCACTAAAGGGATATAGGGCAGGCAGACCACCTTTCAACGGGAGAGAAAAAAAAGGTCACCATCATTGAATTTCAAAACTCGAAGGGTAAAAAGACAAGACTGTGGTACACACAGCATTTTTTCTTTCACAAGGGTTCAGTGTTCAGATTCACTTACTGGTAGGAGGAAGCTGGCTATCTGTGAGACACACTCATGGCCTGTCTGTTTTACATGCTGGGATCTGCCCTGTCCAGACTCCGCTGCTCTAAGCAAACTTACTCTGGCCCTTGATTGTGAAGCATAGCTGACTGAACATTGGGCTCCTGACACAGATCCAGTTTATTCTTAGGCTGGCCAACTACCTATGACTTGGTTGCCTGGCTCAAAAATTTAGTATGGGCCCATGAGACTCCCGATTTGGGTATCTGAAATTAAGAAACTGGACGTCTGAGTTGGATTGATATGGCAGCTAAGTTAAAGGGATATGAGGTAATTTCTGGACCACAAAGAGGCCAAAGTTATGAAGAAACAGAACAGAATGAAGCAGATCCACAGAGAGAAGAGAGAACATGAGGAAAAAGACACGCCACGTCCCTAACGATTTTGTGGTTTCAATTGTTGTATATCCTTGCATTTTTCCTCCTCTTTCTTGCAGTAGATGTGGATAGGTCTCTGTTGACTGCTGCAACCCTAAAAAAACACACCTGACTAGAATACAAAACCATTGACCCAATAATATGATTGCTAGTCTTAGCCTGGAGGTAGACCTGACAACTCCCTATCAAGTTAGTTCCAAAGCTTGCCAAAAATTCAAATCGAGTTACCAGGAATTGTAGGTTTAGTCAGTCTAAAGTATGCAAAATGTTAACCAAAGTTGCACTGGCCTTTGCTCTCTGAATTTTCCCATCAACAGGCTAATTCTCAATGGAAACACTGGAAAGATTTCTCCTCTGCAATACTACCTTCTTCCTTCACATTCAATCATTAAAACAAGCTGGCTGTGCCCCTGTATTCATCACTTATAATCAACCTGGGGAAGACATGGAGACCTTGTACAGTGCAATGTGTTCAGCAGTAAGTATCAACCAATTATGATGAGGAGCCAGAATCTTCAGCATCCTTTCTTGTGAGGACATCAAGGTCTATTAGTTTGAAGTTGTTATTCTGAAACATCTATCAAAATTCATGTTTTTTTATTATTGCTAATTCTGCCCTTTCATTCTCCCAACCACCTCTGTTTATCTTCTAAAAGATAAAGAATGGCAGGAATTGAATGAGAGTTTCTGAGAATCTGGTTTATTTTAGAATTCTATGCAGGATTCATTTCCTCCTCAAACCACTGGCTTTTGTTTATAAGTGAATGTCTCTCTATTGCTTTCCTTCAGTGCAAATATTCACATGAAAAACATCTACACAAATGAGTGGTGTCATAATCTGAAGAAATGTGCTGTGAATCAATAGCAGCTCCAAGGCCCCACAATGGCTTGGGACACTCTAATGACTCAAGTGACCTTTCTGCTAAGGGATTTGCATCACTTCCTTTGTTCTAGGATTGAACTATATGGAATTACAATAATGTGAATTATTTTTCTTCTACAAAAAACAACACGAAACCCAGGAAATCTGTAAAAAACAGTTTTGCCCTGGCTGGTGTTGCTTAGTGATTTAGAGCCTGCAGACCTAAGGGTTGTGGGTTCAATTCCTGGTCAAGGACATATACCTGGGTTGCAGGTTCAATCCCCAGCTCCTCGTGCGGAGGCAACCAATTGATGTGACCCTCTCACATTGATATTTCTCTCCCCCTCCCTCCCTCCCTACCTCCCTCCCTCCCTCCCTCCCTCTAAAAATTAATATCCTTGGGTGAGGATTAACAAAACAAAAAACACACAACAGCTTTGATAATTGAGACTATCACTTTTTAATTTGTTTAATTAAACTCAGTAAGATTACTTTTCTGTCAGCAAATGCCAATTTACTAAACTGTACTAAAGTCAGTTTAGTGAGAATTCCAAGAACAAATTGATTAATTAAATTGAGCCAGAAGAGTAGCATTTAATTGATAGCTAATTATTACAGGAGGTGGGAAAAGAGAAGGAAAATTAAATGTATGTAGTCAAGTCACCTTACCCCAAAATTCCTAATAGGTTGAACCTAATAAATACTTTAAAACATATAAGCATGTTGGGTCTGAGTTCCAGTCAGCAGAATGGTCGCCCAGGGCAAGGCCTGCAACCAGGAATGGTTCCAAGTGTGGGCAGAAGGAAGAAGATGCAGGATGACAGTGGCATAAAAGGCCTCGCAAAAGGGACCAAACGGATGGGTTCACCCCAGCATAAGGCAGGTTGGGGTGGCCTGACACATGTACCAGGCCGATATATGAGAGGGCTGGCACATGGCTTGGCAGTCAATTTCAGGGATCTTCTCACCCAAGGATTAGAGGTCACCCTTGAGGTGTTTTTGGGGGGGGGGGAATCTAGGCAAGAAATCAGCAAAGGGGGTCAAGATATAAACCAGTTAAGGGACCAGGGCACAACTTCAGCATCTGAAATGAGTAAGGGTCATATCAGAGCAAGGCCAACAGCAGGCATGAGCAAGCTAACCCACTGACCTAATGACCAAGGGGCCCTTTAATTTCCTCTGCTAATAACCAGACTTGGAGCAGGACCAAGACGACTGGTAAGGATGATGGATGTGAAATGCTGATGCACAATAAATACGTGATAAATAATATCAGTATTGCTGTTACTTATTGTGGGTAAAAGGATTAACTGAGAGAAGGTGGTTCACACAGTGTGGGGTCCTGAAAGGAGCTTGTAAACGAGACCTAGGCACACAGAGAAACATATTTGGTGGGTGGAAGTCCAAGCTATCCAGCGGCAGGTCCCCATGGCACTTAAGAGTACAGGGGCAGGACTCTAGTAGAGGATTCCAGTCCTCTACAGAGGGGAGAGGGAATGCTCATAAAAACAAAATCAGGAGCCGTGGCATGGGTAATGCATTGATTTCTCTTAAATATGGGTAACATTGCCCTCCCACCCCCCAGAGCAAGACAGAAGAGAGAGGAAGAATAAGAAGCTAATATGGTTTATCCAAGCCATCTCCAAAGCTACTGTAAGTGTCTTAACTGTGGAATTAAGGGTTGCTGGGACCCAAAGCCAGGCATACTATCCTACCTTCCCTGCTCTAAGACACAGGGAGAACATCCAATCGTACTCTATGCGCATTCCTACTCCCTCAACCAAAACACAGGTGCACAGGAATTAGACAAGTTGCAGCTTGCTTGTGTTGTTTCTAACATTGTGGCTTGTATTATTGTCTGTCTTGTTCACTTTGGGGTCTATGTTACTGAGACACACACTGGGTTAGGGTGACATCCACTTTCAGAATAGTGATGATCTCTGTCTGTATCTCTTATGTATTTTTTCACATAATTTTCCCTTTGATTCCACTCTGGGGAGACTAAGACTTAGTGTAGTTGTACGGATGGAATTAACCGTTGTTTTCTACCCCCACAATGGAAACTTGAGCTGGGACCATTCCCAGGATTTCTGTTCAGACTTACTCAGCATGCCCTCTGGTGTATTAGACACGGTCAAGGTTCTCCGTGGGTTGCTCAATTATTTGGCAAGGAACCCTGTCAACAAATATCAAGCCCTGACTAAATGCATGGCTGGAGACACTGGTCAAGCCCTCTGTGATTCTGCTGGGTGGGGAAGGTTTCTGGGCTAGCCTCATGGGTGAGGGGTAGAGGGATGAGTAGTTGTTGAGCTGAAACCTACCTTCTTGGTGCCCTCACCAAGATGGGACAGCTGTCCCTCAATGGCATTAAGCCTGTGGCTATGGTATTTGTATCAATATGGTCTCACTACCCCAAATTCTCTAGTGTCTGGCACGCCTTCTCTGTGGTATAATGGCCAAATGCCTGGGCTTCGGAATCAGAAAGACCTGGATCCCCATCTTGGCTTCACTATTTAGTAACAATTTGACCTTAGGCAAGTCAATGTAACCTCTCCTGAGTTTCCCCATCTGTAAAACGGAGGGAATTGTATGGGTGAGATGAAGTGGGATAAACAAGGGAGCATGCATAGCACACAATTAGGGATGGTCATGTGTGTTCTTGGAGCCTACTTAGCTCCCACACTCTACTTACAGAGTGCATATTCTGAAATGATTAGTCTCCTATGTCTCTAGGAGTTCCATAAAACAGCCAGTCCCTTAACATGTGTCACTTCTGTAGATCCTGCTGTCACAGTTCTGAAAGCCGTCTGAGGTGGTGGTGGGGGGGGGGGTGTTCTAAGACTGTGAGTCCAGGGCCCCATCTTTAGGGGCTGTGGCAGGTGGTCTGTGGCCCAGTTCCTATAGGTGCTGAGTTTAGCGGTCAGAAGTAGCCACTACCTAACACCCACAACCATGATCCTCACAGAGAGCTTTCACATTCATTTCTTCATTTAAGCATCAGCACAACAGATGGAGAACGAGAGCAGCACGATCCGCAGTTTCCATATGGGAATCCTGAAGTCCACAGCAATCACCCATGAGCCCTCAGCTACACAGCTCTTAGGTCGAGGTTTTAAGAGGAGAACTTCAGGTCCTGCTCAACGCCAACCTCCCTCTTTACTGCCCGAGGGAGGAACTCTAGGGACACCGTCTTAGGCCAGTTGTTTATCATTTTTGATCAACAAACATTTATTGCTTACCCTTTAATAAGAGGTCTTATTTAAGAACTGATACTCAGGCCTTTCTAGCTAAGGTCTCATTCACTTTTTACAGCCTTCTGAGGGAAGTCGTCTTTTTCCTTTGCAGCACTTACCACTGTTTCTAAGTACACATATATTTGTGATTATTTTATTTTCTGTCCCCAATTACACCATAGTCTCCATCAGCACAGGTGTTATGTTTACTTGATCAGTTTTATATATAGGAGGCACTCAACAATGGCTGCTTGTTGAATAAATAAGTCGTGTTATCCTTTGTTTCAGATGACAGAACTGTACCCAAAGGTTATTTGCCCAAGTTCACCTTACTAAGTGGTAGATTTAAGTCTTTAGAGATAGCTGCAGCTTTCTAGGAGTAGCCTCTTTCTATCAGGGTCCCTCTCATAGGGTTTTCAGAGCTTAGTGATCATAGTGTGAGGGGCCCTGGTCAAATGTAGTCAGTCAGAAACATCAAGAATACGCTGGTCATCTCTAGTCCCTAAATAACAATGTTACTACTGTCATGATGTACAATCTATCACTTACCATAACGTTACTGGTGTAATCACATTTGTTTGGGGCATCACAGTATTCAGCACATTCTGATCTTCAATATCCTTGGGAAGCAGGCAGAAACTGAAACCTGTGAGTTGCCCATGATGATGTAACTGAGAAGCGGAACCAAGACTCAACTCCAGCTGGAATTCTACCTCGCAATGTAAGAAGTTTTAAAGTTCTTAAAAATGGAAAACCTATTCAATGGGTAAAGAAGTTGGAAATGTGAATTCAGATCTAATGCCCATATACAACCAGTTCAAGATCAAATGCTAAGTTTAAAGGCAGAGATCCTATTCACTCAGAAGGTTGGACGTGTGAAGAGAAATTATAGAAAGGGTAGTATCTTTTGATTCAGGTGAGTGTGATGACTTACTCCTAAAATGGTGAGGTGGAGAGAAGGCCAGTGCCCCACATCCGATCTGCCTTTCGGGTAGCACAGGTGCTGGGGGACTGGCCCAGCTGTGCGCTGAGGCTCCAGCGGATGTTTTTAATGCTCTTCCCAACCTCCTGGCATGTTTCAGTAGAGGCAGCACAGGAGCCCAAAATAGAAGAGCCATGAACCCTAACTGCTAGGCAGAGTCTCAGTGTCTGGGTCGGCGACAGGCAGCCAGGCCACCGCCAAAGGAACAAAGGTCTCCAGTGAGAGAAAGGAGCAAGAAAAAAGCACAGCTTCAATCCTGAGGGATTCGAATGACTGCCTCTAGAAAGACAGGAAGCATGGTACTGCTTTAATGCATATTTAATGCATCTAATCATCATAACCAAGTCACAGGGCAGCCAAAACCACACCGGTTTTTACAGATGATGAAACTGAAGCCCAACTTGCTCCGGAACACACAGCTAATAAGCAGTGGAACCACAATTGGAATTCACAGCCTTCCTCTTCCACCCCTCAGGGCACACTGGAAAGGAGGAGAAACCACAGCTCAAGGCACGTCTGTCAGGGAGTCAGTCTGCCTCCTGAGTCACTCTAAAAGCATGTGTCTCCAGATAGTAGGCTCTGTGAGAGAGAGACACATGCTGGGAATGATGATGACTGAGGTACCTGAGACACTGTGGCCCTTCCAGTGACTATGGATTTGGGGAACAGAGCAAGCTGAATCAGACGCAGGTGGGCAGATTATGGGGAGCAGGGGGAAAGCAGATTCAGTAGAAATGAGGCTGGAGTCAAAAAACATGAAACTGTCCTGGGCTCTAATGTGGCCCTTTTTAAAAAAAAAATGTTTTTATTAATTTCAGAGAGAGGAAGGGAGAAGGAGAGAGGGGTAGAAACATCAACGATGAGAGAGCATCACTGTTTGGCTGCCTCCTGTATGCCCCCTACTTGGGATTGTGCCTGCAACCCAGGCATGTGCCCTGATCCAGAATAGAACTGTGACCTCCTGGTTCATGGGTCGATTCTCAACTGCTGAGTCACACTGGCCAGGCTAATGTGGACCTTTTAATAAGAGGCGCACTTTCTGAACACCTGCAATCCTGGGCTGTAGTAATACAACATAATGATTCTGTTTACAAACGACCATATCACTTCTAAGTGTATGTAAATTCTCTATAGCATTTATGTGAGGGAGTCCTTGATATTTGAAAAGGTCTATTCACTGAAAAGAACCCAAGACTTTCCACTTACTTTTTCTCTACCTTTCCACTGTTTGTTTTTCTCTTCCTCTCCATTTCCTGCATTTTGCTGCATTTAGATGAGGGGCTTTACCTTCCTACTAGGCAACAGCGACCTGCCCATTTGCTCAATGAAAGTCAAATGCCTCTGACACACACTAAAATTCAATTGATCTGAAAACAGCAAAGATTGTCAGCGAAAGCTAAAATGATAGCATTTGTTTCAGTCTGTGCTGGTCTCCTAGATAAGTAGATTTAACGACTGTGACCCACAGTAAGGAATACACTTTGCACTGGAATCCACAACACACAAGGGAACATGTATATGCATGTATGTGTATAAACAAGACAAAGATCACATGGAAAAACACAACAGGTTGTCGTGTGGGTAATGCACACACTATGACATTTTCAATTTGATTCTAGTTCATCTACAAACAACAAAACAAACAAAAAGTGGAGTGACCCACTAGGTTGACTTTATGATCCACTTATCAGTTGAAAGTTGTAATTTGACGATCACAGCCCAGGCCCAGAAGATGAGGACAAACTCCCGGTGTTATAAGAACACCCAGCCAGAGGGGAGCAAAGAGGGGTAGGGAGGCCCCAGGAACTGCATCCACTCCTTCTCCTCCGTTGACAGCTCCAGAAAAGGGTGAGATGAAGAGGAAGGCAGGGTGACATGGAGGTGATCACAGACCCAAAGAGTCCAGTGGAAAAGGAAAATTCACTTAGAAACATAATTCTCCTGGCTAATGGTCCACCAGAATAATGTAACTCAAGAATCCCTCTAATCATTTTTGATGAGCCACATTATTAACAAGCATTATTCGCAAGGAAGGTAATGTGAGAAAACAGATTTTATCCAAACCTGATTTAGAATAAGTATAAATTATTCTCTGTGTGTGTGTGTGTGTGTGTGTGTGTGTGTGTGTGTGTTTAAAACAGGCCACGGGACGGTGGCTGTTACATTTGTGGAATTTCCTGTCATTAGGCTGACCTCGGGGCAGGCAGGCGTTTCAGGGAGTGTGTCTCGAATCATAATCACAGTGGAGCTCTCAGCCGCGCTGAGGCCAGTGAGCTGTATCTTGTGTGTTTTTGTGCATTTACTTTCAAGAAAACGTTCTCACTGAAACCCCTATTACTCCTCTCCCGCACCAAGAAGCTCCTCTCTGGGGTCCGGTCAGCAGCAATATTAATCCTCACTTTTCTTGCCAACCACCCAGAGGCTTCCGTTACCCAGCTCAGTGCTCGCAAAGAAAAACGCAGACACGGACATGACCATCGCACTACCCATTTCTCCTCATGCAATTATAGCTCCAAGATGCACAGTCCCAAGCCCTTTTCCTACCAACACACAATTTCTCCAGTCCCAGCCACACAGTGTTCGCCTCTATCAGTAACGTCTCTTATAAAAATCTTCAAAGCCCTCCTTTTGCGGGGGACAAAAGGACACGTGTGAGGGAGTACACTTCGCTCTTAGTACTAGGCTGCTCAGCTGTGAAAATCAGATGCTCTGTTTCCCTGTAGACATAAAGACACTCATTACTAACCAGTCAAATACATTGTTAGAATGAACCCCCAACCTGTACGTCAGTCCAAATGTTTCATACTTAAATGAGCACCATCAAATATTATTGAAATAAGTTCCTTGGGGAAGAAAATTAAATTTCCATTGGGCACTATTCCATAGAGGCTTAAAAGTGGATCTCCCCCTATTTAGAATTGCAGAAGGGTGAAGAAAAACATGATAAAAACAGTCTTTTTCAGGGTCTCTTCCTAGGCCTCCAGGCAGTGGTCTGAGCATGACATAAACATTATAATTGTTTTAGCACATTCTGTGTTTTGACACATTCTGGGACTCTCTGAACAACAACAATAAAAACATGTTCTGGGTTTCCATCGCAACCCCAGAGTTCCCACAGCCAAATCCTGACCTCGGACCCTGAGGCTGCCAGTGGGAAGAGCACAACCCTTCCTGATGCGAGAGCTTTAGGGCGTGCTGCTGCCACCGAACCTAGTACTCTCATCAAAAGTGAAAGTGATGCAAGTTCAGATGGAAACTATGCTTTCCGGTCTGAATCCAAGTAACCTTCCCTTAACTGGTTTAGAATGTCACCAATGGAGAGGGAGAATCAGCTTCTAGCAAATGGTGAAGTCCACAATCTTCCTCTTCCTCATTTATTTTTTTTTCCTGGATGGACAGGGTCCAAACAGCCAGGATTTCATCACTGTAAGGAGTGGAAATCAAGCATGACTTGATATGCATAGAGAGACATTTGCAATTTTGGTTATGATTCCCAGAATGCACTGGGAAACAGGTGTGGCCCTGAGTCTCGAATGTCTATGAAGAAGCTCAATGGCGCGATATGTTTGAAAGGAGATACTGTGGGTTTTCAGTCCTTTTCTTAACCATGACCCAGAGTAGGAAACATATTTTGTATACTTACTCAGTTCACATACAAACACAAACACATACAAATGAAAAGAGTTTCATGAAACAATACTGACCCAACTATGTTGCTGTGTACTCAGACATTGTCTATTGATTCTCTTACAATAAAAATAAATGAGCTGGTCATGGTCCACGAAATTGATTTCATGACCCCACTATAGTGAGTGGAAAGCAGCGATTTGGAAAAAACACAGACACACACGACTGTACAAAAAGCTTTGTCTTGAAGCTGTGCTCTATTCAGAGATAAACTGCTTATATATAGGGATGGTTTGGGAAGCTTGGAGATCAGGAGAGGCCTCAAGCTTTAGAAAGATTTAATTTGAGAGTAACATGGCAAAAAATGAAGAAATCTACACCCTTTTGTACTAGGGCCCCTCTCTCTTCCTCCACTTTCAGAGAAAGGGGAGCAGGAAAGGGAGGGCCCCTGGGGAGGACGAAGAGGGCATACCAAGAACAAGAGCAAAAACAGTTTGAGTTCCTCAAAATGAAGTACTTGGTGTAAATTTATCCACATAAAACTGTTGAATTGAAAAGTATGTTTATATCACAAATGACCTAAAATATGACCCACAGCCAAACTATAGTTATATTATTCTTTCTTCATAAAATGATGGTTCATTTATGACTAAAAAACATAATAATTAAGAGAACAAAATGGCCGAAACCGGTTTGGCTCAGTGGATAGAGCGTCGGCCTGCGGACTCAAGGGTCCCGGGTTCGATTCCGGTCAAGGGCATGTACCTTGGTTGCGGGCACATCCCCAGTAGGGGGTGTGCAAGAGGCAGCTGATCGATGTTTCTCTCTCAACGATGTTTCTAACTCTCTATCCCTCTCTCTTCCTCTCTGTAAAAAATCAATAAAATATATTTAAAAAAAAAAAAGAGAACAAAATGGATGTAGTATTTTTTTCTATTATCTTGTAACTGCACCAAGATTATTTAATTAACTAATTTCAGGTTTTCTTAATCATTACAGGCTAAAAATGACTATGCTTTACCACAAGCATAGTTGTAAGTGTTAAAAAAATAATTACATCAAAATCTTACTGTGTTTACACTCTTAATTTGTATGCAGCTTACTATAGGGAGGCTGCATTGAAATAGGTGTCTTTTCCATTTTGTGTTTACTCAGAAATGTAATTTTCTGTAGTTTTGGAAGACCAAAGTTCTTGACTTTTGAAAATGAAACTCAATTTTAGCACCAGAAATGGAAATCAGCACATATATATGGAGGGTTTATAAGAAAGAACCTCTCTGGGCAAGTCAAGACTTTTAGTTCTAACAGAAAACACAGCTTATAGCACATACCTCGGACCCACTTGCTCTCCATTTCTTCGAGTCATTGATTCACATTTACCAAAGAAATATCAAATAGTAGATACTGATGAAAGTGACTTATGATGGTAGCAATTATGTGGGTCTAGGAATCATGCTCTTTCAATGGCTTTTATTTAAAGTTTTCTATAGGAAAAATTATTTATCAAATGTGTTATAATGCACAACTTTTGAAATAGCAAATTCAATTTCATTTCATAATGGATTGTTATTAATAAAGCATGGATTTATATGAGTGGTTAATCAAGTAGAACAAGCATAATGTCTTAGGTTGAACAAAATTCAGTATTTTTCATTCATCAAACCATAATCCCACATCATGAATGTAAGTTATCATAATTTTCCCTTCCATTTTCCTCTATCTCTTTCTTTCTTTCCCACCCTCCACATCCACCCCAACACACACTGAGGTCCAAAGGGAAGTATAGCATCTCCAAGCTGAAAAGAATATTACATCATATCACTACAAAAATCAAAACCAGTGTTCCCTGACCCCCTAGAACGGTGTTGTGTCCCTAACATGCTGCCTTCTGTAGCATACACAACATGCAACCCCTAATTATAGATTCACTCTGCACTTGATTTTTATTAGTGTGAGATTCAATGGTGTCTACTGCCAAAATGGAGATTTGTGAATAAAAACACACTTCAACATCAAATAGAAAATAGTTTTCCCTTACCTGCCTTTGAAAGGGATAATGTTATATACAGCTGACCCTTGAACAACACAGGTTTGAACTGCGCGGTTCCACTTACAGATTTTTTTCAATAAATATACAGTTGGCCCTCTGTATCCCTAGGTTTCAAATCCATTGATTCAACCAATCACAGACCAGTATTTTCCATCCTACAGTTGGGAATCTGTGGATGTGGAGGGCCGACTATATGCATTGTTGTAGGCCATCTTATAAAAGGGGTTGAAGCATCTGTGAGTTTTGGCATCCCCAGGTGTCCTAGAATCAATCCCCTGCAGATACTGAGGGATGACTGAGTTTGCGGGAAGTCAAAAGTTACACGTGGAGTTTGGACCACTCAGAGGTGGATCCCCCCTTACCCTCCTCACATTGTTCAAAGGTCAACTGTATACCTATATATTACAGATGCCTGATTTGCCTGACACATCCTAATGTGGTAAATTTTGACCAAAGGGAAAATATTACTGCCCAAATGACATTCTATAACCTCAAGAAATGAGTCTCAAACTCAGAGTACACTCTAGCAGTTGGTTACACTGCTCCCAAACTGTGTTAGTGAAGAATCCTGGAAGGGGTGCCAAACCCTTTTGGAGCACCTGATAGGAGAAAAGATGGGAGTACAGTTAGAAATGGGGTGTACTAGGCCCCAAATCCCTCTACCCCCAAAACAGGAAATATGGTTAAGGATGTGGTTTTATTGGTGAAACCAATAGAACTGGGGATCTAAAAACTCAGAAATCTGAGAGGGCACAGAGGGCTTTTTGCAATGCTGCATCCTTCCGAACATTAATGAAGTTAATTCTTACTGTACTATCACCGCATCCCATCTTACAATGCTCTCTAACTCTGAAGGCTCTCTAGCTCTATCTCTGCCTCCCCCTGGTTACTTCTAGCTCAAAAATGGCTTCTTCTGAGAAGTCCTGGTGTCAGACACACCTCCCAGAGTTTCCCTAGCACCAGACAGAGTTCTGTCATAAAACTAGACCTCATGCCCTGTGAGTGTCTGCCACCAGTCTGCCTCCCTGACTGCGAGGTCCTTGTGGGAAACAGTGGAATCTAATTCATCTACATCTCCCCAGAACCAAACATCGGGTCTGGTAAAGTAGTAGACAGTTGCTAAATGCAAAAGCACAAATGTATATGAGTGATGAAAGTATTCCTTCATCTTCAAAAAGCACAGTCATTTTAAAAAAATGGTTTTTACTGGTTTGAGAGAGAGGGAGGGAGGGAGGGAGGGAGGAAGAGAGAGCGAGACATCCATTTGAGAAACACTGATCAGCTGCCTCTCGCATGCACCCCAACTGGAATTAAACCCACAACCTTTCAATGTATAAGAATAGCCACCTGGCCAGGACAAGAAAGCACAGTCATTTTTAATCTTACCTGGGAATATTTTTTCTACTGAATTTTAGAGAGAGGGGGAGGGAGGGAGGGAGGGAGGGGGGGAGGGAAAGAGAGAGAAATATCAATGTGAGAGAGACACATCAATTGGTTGCCTCCTGTATGCGCCAGGGAAAGAACCTTCAATCCAGGTATGTGCCCTTAACTGGGAATCAAACTCACGACCCTTAGATGCGCAGACTAATGCTCCACCACTGAGCAATACCAGCCAGGGCGAAAGCACAATCATTTTTAATGCAACCATGGCACTCATAAGCAAATTAGAAAACTGTAATATTTCTTAAACAAAATAAAAACAAATAAATCAAGGCAATTTTTTTATGAAAGCAAAGGTTTATTTACTTATGCATATTCAAATCAAGCAAAATACTGAAGTATTCATCTTCATTGGAATGACAACTTACCCCTGGATGCCCATCCAGCTGCAAAATGGGGAGTGCTTAAAAGTTGTATTTCCCTTAATTTGCTAACCTAAACTAAGTCACGTTTGCCCACATGAATTTGCTGGGGGAAATGAAACCAACCCTGTAATAATGTATACTATCTTGGTGATTTATTCCTTCCCACGTGATGCTACTATTCCTTCTGCACTCAGCTTCAGGAAGACAATGTGCATTTTCACATATTAAAATATTTGACAAAAGACAAAGTGAACGAGGATGGCATTACATGCATGCATCTTTTAATGGAATTTGTTGTCTGAAATTACTCCTGCTTGTCCGTCTGCATGAAAAGTACCTGTTTATAAAATGAGCCTAAGGACTGACAGATTTGATACCTAATACCAGTTTAGGGACAGCAATGAAAGCCAACCTCAAAGGTCAGAGGAGAATTATGATGGAACATCAGGGATTTAGTTATAGTAAGTAAATATTTATTGACTACTTGGGGTGAACAATGAATGCACTGTGTTCTGTATAAGATATAAATGAAATCTCCTCTCTCTCATTCGATTTCCATTATTTTATCTTTAATTATGATACCTCTTGATTAGGGGGAAGAACTCTACCACATGTCCAGATCTCCAGTCAGAAAACTAGGCTTTCTGAAGTGGTTACAGATTTTAATACCAAATGCCATAAAATAAGTAATAACCAGCACTCACTTTTCAATCATGCATCTCCATATTTATATTGAGGCTCATAAGAGGCCATGAATAATTTATTTATGATGCAAAGGCAGTGGAAAGTAAATCTGTTTGTCCAAAAATCTTAAGTAGATTTTTCTGTGTTGCGGTTTATATTAATGGATGGATACCTACCATTACTATAATAAAATTAATTGTGAAGAAATCTGAGCTCATTAAGAATTCAAAAACTTGCAAAATCAATTTCCCTGCATATCTGAATTATAAGGGATCCATCCCTGCCTTCTTAGTCTTATAATGATTCTCTAATGACTCTAGGAATCTCTGCAGAATGCTCATTTTCGCTAATAGTATCTAATAGAACTCACTCCCTACTCATCATGTTCTTTATTTCAAGGCTTTCAAGATCAACTGTACGGGAATAGATTACATTATTGGTTGCATCCCATTTTCCAGGATGCATCAATTTCCAAGTGCTTTTTTGCCAAGGCCATGTCGAAGAGCTGAAAGGAAACTGAAAGGGAGCAGTTGTTCTAACCAGTAAGAGGTGATACTTTATCAAGAACCGTTAATCTGCTGCCACGTGAGGAGCTTCCAGCACGTTCGCTTTCCATCCTGGTGAGAAAGTAATTTCTAATTATGGTTTATGGTAGTTTTCTCACCTGAAGTGAAACTGAAGTTTTAGGAAATGTGTGTGTTTAAAAAGTTATCATCCAGTCGGCTGGTAGGTAAGACACAACTATGCACAACTGTGCCTAGGCAATTTTGGGGTTTCGTGTAAATGACTGAATTATTATTTTTAACTAAATTGGGGGGGGGGGAAACAACTATACTTTATAAGAGAAGAGACTCTAAAATAATTCACTTAGTTAATATCCAAGTTAGATTACATAGTATTAGCTTGTGAAATGGGATTTTGTTAGTTATTTTATATTGATTTAACTTTTTGTTATGATTAACCACAACTGGGAACAAGGATTTCAAGCAAAAATGACCTTTGCATTCTTATGAATACCTCATTTCTGCCACTTATTAGCTATGTGTGACTTTGGACAAGTTACTTAACCATAGTTACCTGAGTCTCAGTCTTCTTATCTTTTAAAGAGAGCCAGTAGTTATTAGCACCTTTTGGGGTTCACACACAGAACTCGGCAAACGTTAGACACGGTCTCGATGCTCTCTTGCCTCTGGGATCAGCATAATTATGCTTTTTCCTAACCAAAGAACAAACCCAGGACTAAACAGGTAGGTCTGAAGAGTTAAGGACCCCAACAGAAGGGTAATTTCTATCCAAATATGTATTTGCTCACCTCTTCCACTTATGTCCCTCTGCACCACTCTCCCACGTCTAATTCAACTTTGGGAACTTATTACCTTGTACTAAGCACTGCCTTCTTCGTATAGACATCCCTAACAACGCAAATGCTCCAGGAAAGGATAATTAAAGGCATTATCACTTTGTGTGTGTGGTTTTTCTCCTAGACAGAATATCTGACATAATAATATTGGTGCCTGGGAAAGGACAAAAGAGCTGTGAACGAAGGACGAAAGGGCATAGGATATATTTCACAATTTTGCTTGAGTAAGCTTTGCCAATTAATCATGTATTAGGCATTAAAAAGCTTCTAGAAGGAAACTGAAGAAAGTGGTATTAGTAGTTGCCTCTGTGGGAAGAAACTGGGTAGTCAGGTACAAGAGTGGGGTCAGGAGGTCTAGACAAACTTGCAATGCAGATATTCTCGTGCCTTTTGATTTGGTACTTCAGGCATGTATAATCTATGCCAAATTTTTAGTTAAAAAAACACACCCCGATCCTCACACCCTGTCACTTATCTTACTTCATCATTTAGATATTTGTTCACAGAACTTGGACATTTAGAAGTTGACCTTTTTTCCTCTACAAAGTAAGTTGGATTCATTTAAAATATAATTGGCTTATCAAGGCTAATGTGTTTGTTTCCAAAGTATTAAACATATTAAAATATTCATATTCCTGAAGACACAGAGTTATTAGACAATTAACATTTGATGACTTACTGTATATACAATTTCTTCACTAAAACCTGGATTTCCTGCAGACAGAGCCTGTGCTTTATTAACCTTTGGAGGCCCCATTGTGGCAAACACAGAGCTTTTGTAGAAGGATTACTTTCTTGAGTTCCGTACTTGCTCCTTTCTTCCAAGGAAGAAAAGTCATTATACATAACATGATGTTTTGATTAAGAAGGGACTTCTCAGAAAATTTATAAAAACAAACAAAAAAACAAGAGGCAGAGAAAAGGAAAGGGAGAAAAACCTATCCTTGTAATGAAACTTTTGTCACTGCACTGACTGGGGATGCTTGCAAAGCACCAAATATGTCATAATGAGGAAAAAAACTAAAGCTGATCTAAAATCATGAACACACCTGTTCAAAAATATGTTTGTTGCATGACTATTGGGTGCAAGGCCTTGGGATTAAAATGTTGAACAAGCCCAAACTGGTTTGGCTCAGTGGATAAGGCGTCGGCCTGTGGACTGAAAGGTCCCAGGTTCGATTCCAGTCAAGGACATGAACCTTGGTTGCAGGCATATCCCCAGTAGGAGGTGTGCAGGAGGCAGCTGATCGGTGTTTCTCTCTCATCGATGTTACTGACTCTCTGTCCCTCTCCCTTCCTCTCTGTAAAAAATCAATAAAATATGTTTTTTTAAAAATGTTGAACAATACAGACATGGTCCCTGCCCTCACAATTTTCATAATAGTGGGGGAGATAGAAAGGTAAACAGGCAGTTACTATGTGGTATGATAAGTACCATAAAAGGGAGTACAGAAGGTTATAGGTGCTCATAAAAGGGAAAGTGCTGTCTAATATTACAGTGATTGGGACTAGAGCTTTAGAGTCCTGCAAACCTGAGTTCAAATCCTGGTTTCCCTGGTTTCAATCTATAACCTTGGCCAATTTATTTAATCTCTCTAAGCCTCAACTTCATCAACTTTAAAATAGGACTAATGCTATGTTGAGTTTAAAGGATTGATGTGAGCATTCATTGAAATGCATATCATAAATCTGGCAGCATGTCTGGTAAATGGCAAGCACCCAATAAAGATTAGCTAATAATATTAATGGTAACAATAAGCTGAGAACTGAAGCATGAGTACAACCAGGTAAAGTGGAGGAGAGGAAGGAGGAAGATGGTCCTGGGCAAAGGAGAAATGCATACCCAGAAAAGCAATATGAGGCCCCTGTGGTGGGGTCAGAGGTGCAGCTGGAACTGGAAAGGCAAACAGAGCTAAGCTCATGGGTTTATCAAGTTCATTAAAGGCCCCTCAAGACTTTTAATCACAGGAGGGACAAGATCAGATTTGAGTTTTAGAAAGACCAGGTTGGCCACAGTCTGGAGAATGGAATGCAGAGTGAGAAGACAGGAGGCAAGGGGTTCTGTGATAATAATTTTAAAATAATGCCTTGGCTGTGGAATTTCACAGTTAGGGAGGCAGGTGTCACATTAAAATATATATAACAATCCAACAAGGGCCTTAATGTTGGTATTAGCTAAATAGCATTTCATTCATTCACTTACTCAACAAGCATTTGTTCACACCAACCAGGACAGCCCACTTGTGCTCTGAGAGATTCAAAGAGAGCTAGTTACTCTGCATGGCCTGCTTTCCAGAAGCACCCCATCCAAAATGGCTTGGCTGGCAGGTCTGTTACTCTGGCGATCCAGGTCATGTGCAATGGCAGAGACCACACGCCAGCAGGAAACTCAAGCTGGGAAGCAGTGCTACATAGATTAGGAGGGAACCTAAGGTGTGAGGATGACTCCCCATCACCCGGTGCACATTAGACTTCTTACTACTCTGGAAGGAGTAAACCTCCCATGGAACAATAACAAACATTCATGAAATGTCCTGTCCTATAAATTTCAGGTGGATTAATGAATTCATTACAACTCTTTGAAATAGGTATGATTATGTCCACTTTACAGGTGAGAACACTGAGGCAGGAAACCCCCCACACACACACACACCCGGAAGGTCACAGAATTAGATACAGTCTGATGTTTTTATCCACTACACTATGTGGCCTCTGGCAGTAGAGCACCAGGCTGACATAAGAATAAAGTCAATTTAAAATGTATACCTCAGAAATCTGACCGAGAAGAAAAATCACTGCCCACTTTAGTATCAGGAAGGTCAAAATTTGGAAGGTTGTATTATAATAAAATAAAATGGATGATTAAATATGTGACAGTCTCAACAGGAATTTGTACTACTATGCTCATCAAATAAGTATGATTTTTTTTAAGGATTTTAAAAATATATTTTACTCTTAAATACAAACCTCAGCTCTGCCATATGGCCTAGGATATTTTAGAAAGTATTCAAAAAGGAGTCCATGCTTACCACTTTAAAACAGAGGGGGTCACCTCACAGACTCAAAGATGGAGAGGTGTGGCAACGGAGATAAAAGAGCTAAGAGAATGAGACCTGTTATTCTTTTGGTTTTCTGCTAAGGTAGGGTGACAAAAGCTAATTATCTCACTGCCAAATAAATAGAATATGCTTATTCTCTCAGAACATGTATGGTTCTATTAACCAAGTAGCGAAGCATGTTGTAGAATAAGCTCTATGAGGCATTTGCAATATGAATTGAATAAAGGCAAGAAGGGGAAAAAAAATCCCCAACCCTCCAGATACAAAAGAAGCCACTAGCTTTTTGCAATGCCACTTGATGCCAGTAGCAACATAGCGTCTTCAGCCTGGGCTCTCAGAGGGCAATGAGAAGAATCTCAGGACAGATGGTATTTTAAAATCCAATCTCACTCTACTCGTCTCTTCCCACCAGCCTAACTTGTGTTTAAAGCGATCACAGCCATTTTCACAAGCTGCAATATTTTAAAGTAGTCCCCATCCCTTGAGAACACAAAAAGCTCTAATTGTTATGAGTTCAAAAATATTGAAAATAAAATTATGCAATTTGTGAAACAACTATTTCTAATTAAACACACACACACACACACACACACACACACACACACCCCGAAAGCCGAAAGAATAGCTTTTCAACCTAGCCTATTTCATTCTCACTTTTGACTCCGGTTCACCAACAAACCACTCTGCTTTCATTCATTCAGTTGGCAGTCCCTTCCTGAGGACTCTCTCTCCACCGCTGAAAAGTAACTTGGGACGCCCTAGGTCTGCAGGCACCCGCACCCCGTTAATTCATGGGGCCCGCCCGACTCCCAGCTCCAGGCAGAACTTGGAGGGTCCAGTGTCACCACCTGGCACTGCCCCCTGGAGCCCTCGCCCAGCCTCCACCAGCCCGCCCGCCTGGGAAACCCTTCCCTGCCCCCGTCCCCAGGGACACACTTGTGAGTTGTACATTGTCTCCCCAGCTTTGTAATCTTCACCAATAAAAATGCCTGTGAGATGGATTCCCCACCCCACCCACCTGCTCGAGGCGCACAACCGCACTCCTTCGGGTCCTCTCCAAGGCGCCCGAGCCGCGCCGACCCGACCGCGGGAGGCGTGAACAATGAACTTCCCTCTCTCTCCGACTTGCGGGTACACACCCTCGGGCCCCCCCCCCCCCCGCCCCCGGAAAAGGGAAGTTCTGAACTAGCCCCGGGGGCCAATTCCGCGATTCCCGGGCCACTCCGGCCCGGGCGGCAAGGGGAGGGCCCCGCGCGTCCCCGGCCGCGCCCCCGCGTCGGCGGGCGGGCAGTTACCTCCTTCCTCCGGCTCGGCGCCCCGGGGCGGGTGACGAGAGCCGTCTCCTCGCACACCACGGCCACGTCCTCCACGAACACGCAGTCCGGGAGGCTCTCGTCGGCCGGCAGCTTCACCACCTGCAGCCCCAGCTTGCTGCCCAGCACGTCCACGTAGAGCTGGTGCTGCCGCTCGGCGCGGGCGAAATCCACCTCGTCGCCCTTGGCGCTCCTCAGCGCGTGCTGGCACAGGGACTCGGGCAGCGCCCGCACCACGGCGTGGGTGGCCCGGCCGAAGGCGGCGGGGTGGCCGAGCGCGGCCATGGCTCCGGGCGGAGGGAGGCTCCAACGGCGGCGGCGGCGGCGGCGGCGGCGGGGCGGGGAGGCGGGGGCGGCGGCGGGGGCAGTTCCTCCCGGGGCGGCGCGTGCCCAGCCTGCGAGCGCCCGGCGGCTCCCGGCGGCAGCCAGGGACTGTGTGTGCGGAAGGCGCCCGCTCACGCCCCGAGCCCTGCCCGCGCCACTGAGCATGCCCAGAGCTCGGGGCGCCGGCCCGCGCGCAGCCCGCGCCCACCCCGCGCTCCCCGGTGAGCGGCAGCCCGGGGGGGCGTGGGAGTGGCGAGTCCCGCGCGCAGAGTGCGGTTGGGGGAGGCGGTCAGCACGGGAGGTGGGCGCAGGTCGGGGGCCCTTCGGCCGGCAGGCAGCCACCGAGTCCGGATCTGACTTTCCCTGCGGTCTGCCGGTCTGCCGGTCTGCCTCAGGTGCACACTCCGCACCTCCTCCGAGGAGAACTTGGGGAGCCGCAATGGGGAGCCGGAGCGACTGGAGGGCTTCTGGGTGGTCAGGCGGCAAACGATGGAATTGTTTTGTTGGTTACTTTGACCGCATTCCCTACTCTCTTGTTCATGGGTTGCCCAGGACGTGTTCTCCCTTACCCCCCACCCCCGGTTCTTAGGGGGAGAATCTGTCTTCTCACCCAAGTCCACAATACCTCGACTTTCTTTGCAAATGACCGCTTTCCCGCACGTGAGACTCGATATGATTTAAAAAAAAATGTATTTTTTCTAGTCTTTGAGAAAAAGGACGAGTTCAAGAAACCCATACAAAGAGACAAAAAGAAACACAGAAACTCAACAGTGTTTCAAGGACAATCCCCTCTCCCGGACAATGGGATTCTTGCACGTTTGTTTGGAGGGCCAGCAGCGCTAGGGAGGCAGGCAAAGACCAAGCGTGCTTTTATCCAAAAAAGACACGAGCTCGCCCTGTGCGGTGTTGTGTAGCATCATGATTCTTGTCCTTGAGTGAGGGGGTTTCCAGCCTTCTCGGCCTGTACACCTCGGTGGGTTCCCGCGGTCCCTGTGGAGGGCTTCTTTTACCACACCCCTCAGGGAGTGCCTTTCCCTTCCATTTTCCCCTCTCATATATCGAGGATTCAATAACCCATGGGTTCTGCTTTTTTTTTTTTTTTTTTTTCTTTTTTTGAGGGAAATATCCACTTCAAAAACCAGGTTATAACTACAAAATAATCTCAGGTAATAACCTTCTTTCCTGATATTCTGTAGAACGTTTCTAATTTAAAGATTAATTAGACCGTAGAACCTTAGATTTGAGTGGGACCAGGGAAACCCTCTCCTCCAACTTCCCATACACATATTCTTGAATTACAGCTAAAACATCTATGACAGTTACTGAACCTTACCTTGGACATTTTAAACCTCACTTACTTACAAAGTATATTCCACTTTTGAAGAGCAATATGGTTAAAAATGTTTCCATTTTGGGCTTATATCCCACTCGTTCGGGTTCTGCCTCCTGGCATGACCTAACAGGCCAGTATTCTTCACAGCATTCTCCTGTCTGAAGATGGATAGGATAACCTGCCTCATGCTCCTTCCCACCCACCATCCTGACACCTTCCAGGTCTTGAGCCTGAACCACCAAAAAATAACGAGTGATTTGGTTTCTAAGACCCTTCAACATTCTGGTCATCTTCCCTTTGATGAAGGATTATACCAGTAATCCTTTAAAATCATGGTATCAGGAAAAAACAACAACAATTCTTCCTGTGTGGTCTGATGCCACACAGACTACAGCAAATCCTTTGTTCCAGATGCTAGGCTTCTATGCACACTGACTAATACTGTATTTGCTTTTTTTGGTGGTTTGGTGCCAAGGACCAGGTCATCATAGCCTTCATGCCAGAACTCTGATCCCAGTTTTTAGGAAATAAGGGTTTCTAGGAGCAGATCTGGGATGGTGAGGGTGGTGAAACAGTGGTCCCAACCGAGCCCAGAGAAGTTGTGATCTGCCTTCTTTCCCTCTCCCAAGGGTAAAACTTAAATTTATCCAGGTGATGTGGCATTTCTTACCGTCATAAATTAAGGGTCTTAAGTGGAGGACAGCTCTAACCCTGACACTGGGGAATGGACCAAAAGGAAAACAACAAACCTTTCTACTAGGTTCTACTTCTGAAGTACAACTTAAGGGGACCCAGGCTGCCCTGTTGGCACCAATCTAGTGTCAGAAATCTCTGAATGGTATCATCATCGGACAGTGCGTGCCGACTAATGCTACAGGTAAAAGTTGACCCAGGTGCTGAGCTTGCCCAGGTAAAAATATGGACACTTGTTCACCCCTTTACTCAAAATTAAAATAAAGCTCCATCCATCTCCAGTTTGCCTCTACATAGCAACCTTAATTCATGCTGTGCCTTGTTGGTGCTTGAATGCTTTGGCTGACACCCAGTACCCTGAGCCTCACTACGAACAGAGTACTGTATGCAACGTTGGGCTCATTTCAGCTTTGCAACCAATTAAAACCTGAAAGTTTTTTCCTAAAAATTGATGTTAACCGTATATAAATTGGGTTGCTGGGTTTTAAAGTCTAAATTCATCCTTACCCCTATTAAATGTTACCTGCTTCATTCCAGCTTGTCTAGTTTTGATTCTGCCATCTCGTGCATTATTTATTACCTCTCGTTTTGCGTCATCTGAAATTTGATAAGTATGCCTTCTGTCTCCTCTAAGCAGTTGTCAAAAAGTGTTAGAATGTGTATATTGGTGAAGAAAATAATAAAAACACCCACTGCAGTAAATTATAGTTTACATGCTTTCCTGCCTGAGCAATGAAGGTCTGTTTTTAGGAAAATGGATTTTATTGAGCCTAATATATTTACAAACTCATTTTCCCAACAAATATTTATTGAAAATTCCCAAAACATTAACACCATGTTATGCACTTCAGAGTCATACAGGTCACATAACAGCTCTTTGACTCAGTCTCATCTCATCTGTAAAATGGGAAACAATGAACCATTATCACTGAGTTATCATAAATGTTAAATCAATAACTTAAAATGCAGAGAAAAGTGCTTATAGTCCCTAGCACCTAGTAGGTGTTATTATCCCTTGGACAGAAGGCTTTGAACATGATTTCCTACCAAAGGCCAAACTATATATCCACATCTACTGAATTATTAGAGTCATACAGGCATCCTAATGCTTTCCAACAGAACCTGTGGTCTTCCTAAATTTTATAATAGATTCAATCCATGTTTACTGAGCCCATTTGTGAATGACAAGGTGGGGCTTAGGGTCAACTTGCTCCGTCTGCTCTTCCACACATTTCAAGACCTTTGTGACTAATTCCCTCTATTTGAAATACCTAGAGCTGTTTCTATTTTCCTGGCTGAACACTGGTTGATAGAGAGGCAGTTTTTCTTTTTCCTTGGTAACATTGCTGGTATCTACATTGAAAGTCAATTTTAGATAACAATTATTTAAGGTTTTAAGAAACATTCTTGCCTTATTCCTTTCTTATTCAATTTCTAGCAAATACAAGATTTGCTTTTATTGGTGATGGGTGTTTGGGGTGGGAATCCTGAAGGAGAATGAGGACTCAAGGGTGTCCTCGTCCATCCCAAGGGCTAGAAGTACTGGATCAATAAGCACTGTAAGTCTGCAATCTGACACTAAGTTCTAAGTGTTCCCACATGAGAATCATTAAATTTGACACAAAAACCTTTACTGTGACAGAAACCCATTACATCCAAGGAGTGAGTGATGTTTGATCAAATGAGCAAGCATTGGGTTATAGACAAGGAGATGGTTGGTTTCAGGATAGCCAGGGCTCTGGTTCCTAAAGTTAGGATATATAAACTCCTAACCTCAGTGTCTTCAATTCTCATCTGGAAATTTATTCATTAAACAAATAATTACCACCGAAACCGGTTTGGCTCAGTGGATAGAGCGTCAGCCTGCGGACTGAAAGGTCCCAGGTTCGATTCTGGTCAAGGGCATATACCTTGGTTTCGGGCACATCCCCAGTAGGGGGTGTGCAGGAGGCAGCTGATCGATGTTCCTCTCTCATCGATGTTTGTAACTCTCTATCCCTCTCCCTTCCTCTCTGTAAAAAATCAATAAAATATATTTTTTTTAAAACACACACACACAAAAAAAAACAAAGACAAATAATTACCAAGTACCTGCAATGTGTATGGTAGAGGAATACATAAAAGCAGTGACTAACGCATCATGTACCTGACTTTGACTCCTGGCCTTCCTGCATTCTAGTTGTGTAAAGTCGGTGTGCCCCAGACCCATGCTCCACCATTTCCTGTCTTGCTCTAAGCCCTGGAGGACTGACCTTCATGGACTGTTTCACTTGAGATCTCATTATTGTTGGCTTTGGCCAATGGGAGACGCTTGCAAGAGATTGGAGGGCTAGAGGAGAGAGAGGTCAACATATTAATTCCCCTCACTCCCTTCCTGCTTTTTCATGGTTCTAGCAACAGCTGCATCCTTCTATAACTACAGCTTCTGTTTGGTAACCCCTGTTTGGTTAGTTACAGAACTACCTACATGGAAATAAGTAGCACATATTTCAAAGCTCACTTTTAAGCACATGACATTATGAATATTTTTAAAAGATGCAAAAAAAAGGCAACTCAACATTTTCAGAAAGAGCATTTGACAATATTTAGTGCATCAGGAGACTGTGTGTGCGTGGGGCCATCCACTCTTACCAGCTTCTCAAAGTGTTTCCTGGCATTGAAAATGCTGGCATTCCGAATGTTGATGAGTAGCTGCAGAAGTGATAGATGGATCTGACATAACAGCCATCAAGTACATGTTTGATGTAAAGATGTTATTGAAAGCAGTAAAGCTAGAATTCCTGACTTTTATTCTCTGTAAAGAAGTGTCCAATTTTCTACACCTCAGCTTGAACTGTTTAATGATGTTCTTTGAATTATCTACATCTAGGAGTGGTAATGGCTTCCCTTTTTTATTTATTTATTTTTCTTTATTGATTAAGGTGTCACATATTTGTCCTCATCCCCCCATTCCCATCCCCCACCCCACCCCCCTGTTGTCCTTAACCATTGGTTAGGCTTGTATGCATGCACACAAGTCCTTTGGTTGATCTCTCCCCCCGACCCCCACCCTCCCCTTCCCTCCCTCTGAGGCCCAACAGTCCGATCGATGTCTCCTTGTTTCTGGGTCTGTTCTTGTTCATCAGTCTATGTTGTTCATCATTTCCCCTAGATGAGTGAGATCATGTGTTACTAGAAATATATTTATAAGAACCGAATGTGAGATGAGCAATAATAGTTATGCTGACAGGCAAATGAATCAGTCTGTAGTAAGTTTCTTTCTGGACCAACAGCTCTTTTGAGACCCAATTTCAATGTCCACCAGTTCCTTATGTATAATGTCGGCACTGACTTTTCAGCTCTGGGTGGTGGACAAATGGTGGTAATGCAGGTCCGACTCCCTCTGGATTGGTCTCGCCCGGACCCAGGGGCATGGCTTCACCCGGACTCAGGGGTGCGCGGCCTCACCCGGACCTGGGACCCAGGATCACCCGGGCCCCGGGGCACGTGGCCTCACCCAGACCCAGGTGTGCACGGCCTCACCCAGACCTGGGACCCAGCCTCACCCGGATCCAGGGGTGCATAGCCTCACCCGGACCCGGGATCCAGCTTCACCCGGACCCAGGGACACGCGGCCTTGCCCGGACCCGGGACCCAGCCTCACCTGGATCCAGGGGCGCACGGCCTCACCCGGACCCGGGATTCAGCTACACCCGGACCCAGGGGCATGTGGCCTCACCTGGACCCAGGGGCGCGTGGCCTCACCCGGACCCAGGGGCACATGGCCTCTCCCAGACCCAGGGGCGCGACCACACCCGGACCCAGGATCCAGCTACACCCAGACCCAGCATGGCCTCACTGGGACCCAGGGGCGCGGCCTCACCTGGACCTGGAACCCAGCCTCACCCGGATCCAGGGGTGCACGACCTCACCCGGACCCAGGATCCAGCTTCACCTGGACCCAGGGGCGCACGGCCTCACCCGGACCCGGGGGAGCGCGGCCTCACCCGGACCCGGGACCCAGCCTCACCTGGATCCAGGGGTGCACAGCCTCACCCAGACCCGGGATCCAGCTACACCCGGACCCAGGGGCGCGTAGCCTCACCCGGACCCAGGGGCGTGTGGCCTCTCCCGGACCCAGGGGCACAACCTCACCCGGACCCGGGACCCAGCTTCACCCAGACCCAGGGGCACATGGCCTCACCCAGACCCAGGGGCGCGTGGCCTCTCCCGGACCCAGGGGCACGTGGCCTCTCCCGGACCCAGGGGTGGCTTCCCGTTTGTGCTAGTCCCTGGGTGCCCCAACATCCCTTGTTGGTTTGCTTTATCCTGTCTATACCTCCTAAAGTATATCCTTTATTAAACATTCTCTTCAAAATTCTGAGCTGAGCCTGCCCGGTGTGACTCAGTGGATTGAGCATCGTCTCATGCACCAAGAGGTTGCTGGTTAGATTTCCAGTCAGGGAACATGCCCAGGTTGTGGGCTCAATCCCCAGTAGCAGGGCGTGCATGAGGCAGCCCATTGATACCTCTCTCTCTCATCAATCTCTCTCCTCCTCTCCTTTCCCTCTCTCTAAAATCAATAGAAACATATATTTTTATTGATTTCAGAGAGGAAAGAGAGAGGGAGAGAGAAACATCAATGATGAGAGAGAATGATTGATCAGCTGCCTCCTGCATGCCCCCCACTGGGGATCAAGCCACAACCCAGGCATGTACCCTTGACCAGAACTGAACCCGGGACCCTTCAGTCAGTCCTCAGGCTGACGCTCTATCCACTGAGCCAAACCAGCTAGGGCAAAAAACAACATTTTTTTTTTTTAAAGAAAATAGTTCTTAGTTGAGTATGCAATTTGTTTTTACCAGGAGCCTTACTTAGGTCACTTGAATTTATGTGTAAAGTGGGAGTTCCAATACCTTGCTTTCTGAGTTGTGTTGAGGCTGAAATGTGACAGCATGTACAAAAGGTCTTTCCATTGCCCCTGGCACCAGGAAGCATTCGATTAATGATAACCACTAATATTAATAGCTATTGTAAGTTTAGTGCCAGGCCCTATGATGAATACCAAATTTTCCACCTGCTTCTGTGTAAAATGCCCATTTCATTCGCTTAAAATATACTCTAGTTCTTCAAATGAGATAAAGTACCTGCCTCAGTAATGGTCATACTATAAACACTCAATAAGTGCTCTTAGCTCTTCAGAGCTCAGCCTTCTCTCCACCCACTCTCCCAAACAAGCAACATTTCTCTGTTTAGAATTTCTGCGACACTTTCTGTATTCTTCTCTTATGCTGCTTATTACTTTCTCTTAGCAGTGTAATAACCCATTGATTCCAGAGTCATTAATTTCATTACAACCACATTAGGGGCTAACGAGATCATCAAAGTATATTGGAAAGCACAAAGAACTGTATAAATGTATTGAGTTTGAATGACAAGTTTGTGATGGATTATGATGCTATGCAGAGGTTAGTGTATACCTAAACTGTTAAAATCCTCACCTGAACATGTTTTTATTGATTTTAGAGAAGAGGAAGGGGGGAGAGGGGAGAGAAACATCAATGTGAGAGAGAAACATTGATCGATGGCCTCCCTTACACATTCCAATTGGGGATCGAACCTGCAATCTTTGGTGTACAGGACGATGCTCCAACCAACTGAGCCACCTGGCCAGGGTGCCCTAAATTTTTATAATTCTCTCTTTATTTTTTTTTTCAATTTCTCAGAGCTTTTTGCAACATTATCTTTCCACAAGTATTTTTAACAAATTTTTTCTTACCAAAATGTATGTTTGTGGGGGAAGAAATAGATGAAGAGAAGAGCCCTTTCAGATTTTAAATAGTCTAAATGAATAAAAGAAAAACATCCTTTACAGTTGAAATATATATATATGCGTGAGCACAGACACACACACACACACACACACACACACACACAAACACACACAAACACACACACACACACACACACAATCTCTCTCCTCCTCTCCTTTCCCTCTCTCTAAAATCAATAAAAACATATACTTTTATTGATTTCAGAGAGGAAAGAGAGAGGGAGAAACATCAAACACAAAGCACACATTCCAGAGCTCTGATTAGCCCCCTTCATTTTCCTTATGAAATTAAGTCACTTCATTTCCTTATGAGAAACAATGAAATGTCAGTTTTGCAATACCAGGGAATTTTCATGTTTGCTTTTGTGGTATCAACCCACAATTGTTGTAACATTGCATTAGACACACATGTTCCAGGCATCCTCCCTCCTGCTTTCCTCTTTTGCATCAGTGGCATTGCTCTCTCCTGCTCCCTGTTTTATTGCTTTTAAATGTTGGTGTTTCCTAGAGTTCCCTGGCTTCACTATCCCTTCCTCCTGCATTACATGCTCCCTCCTGTGGGTGAGCCTATCTGGGCCCATGACTTCAAATACCATGTCCACCCTAACAAAGCCCAAATCTTCATTTCTGGTCCCGAGCTCTTTGCTGAGTTTCAGAACAGCCTGGAGGACATCCCTGTTTGTCTGTCCCACAGGAACTTCAAAGTCAATATGTGCAAAACTACATTCATTGTGTTGTGCCCAGAATTGCTCCTTCTCCCCTTCCATTCTCTCTTTTATTCACGCAGAGAATTGCTCAAGCCAGTAATCTAAGTGTTATCCTTAATTTCACATTCTCCTTTGCCTCCACATTTAATCACTCATCATGTTCTGACAGGTTAATCTCCTTAAAATGATGCAAATCCCTCCATGTCTCTTCACCCACTCTGCCACCACCTAGTCTGGAATATAATTAGTAGTCTCCTGGATTATTGCAACAGTCCTATCCAGAGCGGTTTTCCTAAACTGCAAATATGACCATGTCACTTTCTTGTTAAATCCTCTAGTCCAGTGGCTTCTCAGTACCCTCTGAATGAATTCCAAATGTCTTACCATGGCTCACAAGAATCCCTTTCCCGTCCTCATTCTGGTCACTTCCCCATTCTTTGCACATGCTGTCCTATAAACTTGAATGTGGTTGACCCATCCCTAATCCTCCTTTAAGACTCAGTGAAGGCATCACTCCTTCCAAGAAGCCTTCTCCAGCCCCCAGCATGGATGTGACACATCTGTATCTCTGTTTACCCTCATCACACAGCGCTGGATTATTTACTAGTCTGAGGAGCAGACAGACACATTGTATTGTTGAGTCCTCAATCCGGGTATTCAGAGAATGGCCTGAAGCAATGGATGGCATTCACCTCTCCCTACTTTCATCATCCCACCTTCATAAGAATGGGTTTCAGTTCTTACAAAATAAGAGGATTATACCAAGTCCCCTTCCAGCTCCAAGAGTCTATGATTCTTTTGCTCCAAATGCCTGTTAATTGCCCTGGGGTAGTAGAGAGTTCATAGTCTGGCTCTTGTCACAGCTGTGTGACCAAGCATAATTTGCTTAACCTTTCTGAGCTTCAGACCTTCGTATATAAAACGGGAATAGTGATCCCAATCTTAGATGGATATGAAGAAGATAAAATAAAATAAACAACAAATGAAACATGATTTCCCTATCTTTCCCAATAGTTATGATAGTCAGTATTTAGATAGGCTTTTGTTCAAATCCTGGCTCTACCACTTACTCCTGCACAATCCTGGTTGGTCAGTTTTATACACAGAGCTTTGATTTTCTTCATTTGTGAAATAAAAATGACACCTACCTTATCTATATATATAAAAGCCTAAGTGTTAATCAATAAAGAAATTAAAAAAAAATAAAATAAATAAAAATAAATAAAAAAGAAAAAAAAAAAAAAAAGCCTAAGTGACCGCTCTACCATTCAACCAGTAGCTATGACATGCACTGACAACCAGGGGGAAGATGCTCAATGCACAGGCATGGAAACATGGAACAGACTGATAAATCTCAGAGCGGGGGGGGGGGGGGGAGGATGGGAAGAGATTAACCAAAGATCTTATATGCATACTAGAGGCCCGTTGCACGGATTCATGTACTGGTGGGGTGCCTTGGCCTGGCCTGCAGGGATCGGGCCGAAACCAGCAGTCTGACATCCCCTGAGGGGTCTCGGATTGCGAACGGGCTCAGGCCAGGCTGAGGGACCCCACGGGTGCATGAATCCATGCACCGGGCCTCTAGTGTGTTATAAAGATGAATGAGATGATCCACACAAAGCTTTATAACATATGGATCAAATAAGCACTCAACAAATATTTCTGGCTTCTGTGATGATGGTAACATCATTTTCCTCATTATGAATTTACTTTTCTCACTCTTTGTTCCAGTTATGTGTTGTTGCATAATAAACTGCCCAGAAACTTGGTGGCTTAAGCCAATCATTTTATTTTGCTGATGATTTGTGGATCAGGAATTTGGGAAGGGCTTTTCTAGAGGGTTATCCCTGATCCACGAGAAATTGGTTGAAGCAGCTGGATGGAGGATTCACTCCCTAGATGACTTCTTCACTCACATCTCTTGTGCCTCAATGTTCCTTAGCCTCTCTCTCTCTCCACATGAGTCTCTTCCTCCAGGGCCTCTGCATGTGGCTTGAACTTCTCATAACATGGTGGTCTCAGAGTAGTCTGGTGGTTGGCTTCCCAAAGATGAGGTGTGGAAGCTGCCAGGACATGTAAGGGCTGCACACAGAACCAACTCGGCATCTCTGCTGCCATCCTGGATTGATAAAGGCAGTCACAGGCCTGTCCAGACTCAAAGAGAGAAGAAACAGACACCTCATGATGAAAGGAGTGTCTATTGTTAATTAGCCACACGCTCACTCTCCAAGTTCTGTTATTATTCCAGGATGGTAGTTCTATAACTCTTTCAGAAAATTTACCTTACATTTCTGAGATTTTGCTAACCTTTTCTGAGTTAAAATCAGGGCCCATTCATGTAGACTTATTTACACAACTAGCACTATTTACTGACTAGTGAGAGGCTCTAGTACTGTCTAGGGGAAAAGAGATATAAAACAAATAATCATATAATTAAATACTTATAACTAAGTGCTATAAAGGAAAAGAACTGGATACCCTGTGCATATTTAGTGACAGAAATTCCATATATTTGGTAGATCAAGGAAGGCTTCCTGAGGAGGTGACTTTTGAGCTGAGACTTATAGGATGGTCTTAACTAAACCAAGTTAGGTATTAACTAAAATTGGAGAGGACATTCCAAACCAAGGAAATATGTGAGCAGAGGCCAAAGGTGAGAGGGAGCTTAATGTGTATGAGGAAATAAAAGAAAAACAATGTGCTGCAGCTGGAAAGTGGGTGATATTGTGAACCTTGTTTTAAAAGTGAGGAAACTGAGAGTCAGAGCCCGGCTGAGAGCCTTATACAAGGTCAGGGCTCCACCAAGCATGCTCCCTAATGATGATCATTTGCTCATGATAAGCAAGCTGCCCCTTCCACGGCTTTTTACAACTAGAAGAGCTACCCCTACAAACCTAAAGCTGCCTTATGTGAGAGTCATCTAGACTCAGATAAATCACCCTAAGAAAACATTATCTGCAGAAAATATAACAGATTCTGGTGGTATTACAGATAAAAGTATAGTTTAAAGGTAAATCAAGACTAACTCATGCCAAGATTATATAACTCTTTAAAAATGATATGTGATTCACACTACTATCTCTATCATATATATTTTAACTTTTATGTGACAGCTGGAGGAAAACGGTAATTTGTGTTCATATAGATCACATAAGTAGCCACTTACTAAATTTTCCAGAATTCATTTAGACACCTCAGCAAATCAGTATATGCATTAATGTAAAACACTGCACAGATGATCTATAATTTACTGGTCTAGGAAATTTTATGCTTTTATACTCTAGTAATATATGGACTACAGTTTTCTATTCAGTTCTTAAGTTATTTTAATGTATTTATTATCATTGGAAAATTAACTATGCCATCTGCCAACTCAAACGTGGAAAAAAATTTAAAGGTTTTTAAAAAAATACTTTTTTTTTAAATATAGAAAGCAAAAAGGAACAAGATTGCCTTGGAAAACAATTTTTTTCCTGTGGGAATGCTGTGATGGATACATTACTTTAGGGAGGAAGAGCACACAAGGAGTATAAAGTAGGTCCTCCCACCTATCCATGATTTCACTTTCCACAATTTTAGTTACCAGGAGTCAACAACAGCCCCAAAATTAAATGGAAATTACAGAAGTAAAAAAAAAAAGTCATGAGTTTTAAATTGTGAGCCATTCTGTGTGGTGAAATTTTGTACCAGCTATGTCCTGCCCCAGAAGTGAATTGTCCCTTTGCCCAGCATAACCACACTGTATAGAGGCTACTCACCCATTAGTCACTTAATAACGGTCCTGATTTTCAGATCATTTATCAGAGAGAGAGAGAGACCACATTCACATAACTTTCATTACAATATATGTTACAATTGTTTCATTGAATTATCGTTGCTGCTAATCTCGTCCTGTGCCTAATTTGTAAATTAAACTTTTTCATAGGTATAGTTTGTTTAGGAAATAACAGTATTATCCACAATTTCATGCATCCATTGGGGGTCTTAGAATGTATCCACCACATATAAAGTGGGGCTACTATATAGAGAAATCAGAATTTCACTTTTATGGAAAACCCATGAGTTCCCACAAAAGACCATACAATGCATCTTTAAGAAGAAATGAAAGAAGTTTCAACTTTAACTTGCTTTTTGCCAAGAACTCTTTCTGACATCCTAATTAAAATTAGAGATTATCTTTTCAGTTGTATCTTTACTTTTGTGACTTAGTTAATATTTCGTGAGCTTTACAATATTGTCTGCTTCACTGCAACATCGTTCTGATCCTCATCAGAAATTGTCATTGACTGATAAGGTGGGGATCTGGGAAAAAAGCTGGGCATTTTCAGGAAAGACTGATGGATGTCGACTGATGAAGAATGGACTGTTAACATTTTAGGGAATAGTCCTCAGGACCTTATACCACTCTATAATATTGTAGTCTATATAATTTTATATTACTTTATAATATTTAGTCCAAAGAATGTGGTAAAAGTAATACACCCTGTAAAAGGAATTATATTTCCATTGCCTTTTGAAAGCTTAAACATAATTTTTGTTTTACTTTAATTTGCATTTTACTTTTAAAAGATTCATGGCTCAGTGGTTGCGCATCAACCTCTGAACAAGGAGGTCACAGTTAGATTCCCTGTCAGGGCACATACCTGGGTTGTGGGCTTGATCCCCAGTAGGGGGCGTGCAAGAGGCTGCCATTCAATGATTCTCTCTCATCATTGATGTTTCTCTCTCTCTCCCTCTTCCTTCCTCTCTCTGAAATCAATAAAAATATATTTAAAAAAATAAAAAAAGATTCATGGTTTGCAATAGCCTAAGAGATAGTAACTAAAAAACTTAAAGTAGTAAAAATCCTGATATTATTTTCCCTCCCTCCCTCATGTTTCTCTTGTAAAATAACATCAGAAGGAAATTTAAAACTTAATTAAATTAAATTAGCTGAATATTAATATTACCATGAAAAGTGTTTACACCACTAATTTTTTTTTGTGTATTATGACAATTTTCACACAGTGTGAAAGTAGGGATGGTTTGGGCACAAATCAAAACAGGCAGTATTAGTACCAGCAAAATGCCAGACAATTAAATATTGCTCATTCAGTTTGCTGAGTCTTATCTTAATCCCTTGAGGGTGAAAATGGTGCTTCATCTGCTTGGGGAGCGTCCTGTTGGGTTGGCCTAATCGTATTTCCTGGAAGAGTTCATGTAGATCTGATTTGGGAATTTCCAGAAATGAGAATACTCATCTTAACACATGCTGGAATCTAAGAAGGTAATATTTCTTTGTCACCTTGTTCTAAAGCAGTCATTCAATTAAATTTAAAGAGCACAAGTCTGCTCTCGTAGAAACAACTGCAAACAGCTAAAAGAGAAAACAGAACACAAAATAGCTACTTCTTCAGAGGAGTGGGAGCATTGAAACCATTGCAGACAGTTCAACATTTCCATCAGTAAGCCAAACTGCGATACGGTCCAAATTCATCTCAGAAGTTCTTCAATGCTCCCCCTCCCAACCCTCAACTGTTAGCAACTTCCATCCCTGCATTGCCCCTACTAGCCTGGGCTTAACCTGCCCCCTCCCATAACCAAGATGTACTGCTCTGGAGTTCATTCTCTCAGATTCCTCCTAAGCGACTAATTAAACCTAGTAAACTGATTTGTACTAGGACCCTAGTTGATGACAATTACTTTAATCAGTTCAACACTTTTTAATTGAGTGACTAAGTACGCTTGGCACTGTGGCTAATAATCTGCTTAAGGAACAGTTTCTCTATTTAATAAATTGGGAACAACTAGGAAGCCCTACAATAAGGGAGTAGTTAAATAAATCATGGTACATCCATACCTGCAGGATACTCTGAAGCCACTAAAAAGAAAGCTTTTGAAAATCATGCTTCCATCCATTTTGGATATTAACTAAACATTGTGGTAATCATTTCACAGTATGTATGTATATCAAGTCATTATGCTGTGTACCTTAAATGTATACAGGGTAGTTTGTCCATAATATCAATAAAACTGGGGGGAAATGACAATAATGCTTTAGTATTTATGATACCAGTTGCATTTTAAAATTGTGCATAGGAAAAAGATAATAAAATATAATAGCAACTTTGTTTATCTTTAAGAAGTGGGATTGTATGTGATTTTTATTTTCTTCTAGTTTTTATATACTTTCCAAATTGTTTTTTTTTCCAATTTTTTTCAAGGAGCACATACTTGGGTTATAACCAGAAAATAAATAAACATCATTTCTAAAGACAATTTTTCTCTGGAAGAGTTGTCAATCTAGTCCAGATGATACTAATTTGAAAACAAACTATTAGTACGTGTTATAGTTTGCACAAGGTGTTATGAGAACCACTAACTACCCCATATAGGTGATGGAAGATTTAATGTGCTACTGCTCCCAATATTTTGTAAAGGTCTTTAGTATTATAAGGAAAAGTACAGCTCACAGTTGCCTATCTGAAACCTTTGTTGCCATATGTGTTTCAAAACTTAAGACTTTTGGGATTTTAGAAAGGTAATAAGGTGAGTATATGTGTTTATACAACACCACCCCCCTCCCCAGTGGGTCTGGGCAGCACCTCATATCCAATATATTTATTCCCATTTAGTGAGAATCAGGATTAAAAAGCTTCTCATCAGGTTAGGCCACCAAATTTGTTACTGAAAGTCTTGCTTTCCAGAGCCCTT